>NC_092872.1:203078248-203394342 GCF_028372415.1 Notamacropus eugenii
TAAAACATATTTCCATATTACTCATGTTGTGAAAGAAGAAACAAACCAAAAGAAAAAAAAAACCCATGGAAAAAGTAAAGTGAAAAATAGTATACTTTGATCTGTATTAAGTTTTCATCATGAGTCCTTTGGAATTGTCTTGGATGATTGTGTGTGTGTGTGTGTGTGTGTGTGTGTGTGTGTTTGCGTGTGGCTAAGAATAGCTAAATCATTCACAGTAGATATACAGTATAGCTGTTACTGTGTACAGTGTTCTTCTAGTCCTGCTCATTTTGCTTTGTATCAGTTCAAGTAAGGCTTTCTAGATTTTTTGGAAATTAACCTATTTCTTATGACACAATAATATTCCATTATAATTATATACCACAACTTGTTCACCCATTCTTTAGCTGACGAGTGTCCCCTCAAATTTCCAAATCTTTGCTACCACTAAAAGAAGTACTATAAATATTTTTGTACATGTGGGTCCTTTTCCCATTTTTATGATTTCTTTGGGATACAGACCTGGGATCAAAGGGTATGCACAGTTTGATTGTCCTTTGCGCGCAGTTTCAAATTACTCTCCAGAATGGTGGATCAGTTCACAACTCCACCAACAATGCTTTAGTGTTTCAGTTTTCCCACATCCCCTCCAATATTTATCATTATAAAAGGCAGCAGTTCTAAATGAGAATAAGACATGACAGCAGTGGAGGAGCTTTGCTTTTCAAATTTAGACTCTTTTCAAGGGAATACTTTTTTGTAGAAAGAATAAGTTAGTTTGATAATATACTTTTATGGTTCTAAGACATTTAACATGAATTGTCCCCCCAAAAGTACGCTAGTAATGGAGTCTTGTCAGTTCTAACTCCATAATATCTTCTGTATCTCTTTCTTTCTTTTCGTTCACACTCCACAAACCTCCCCTCTGTTTCCGTCTAATTCATCCTTCACACTACTGCTTCAACTAAACTTTTGTTTATCTAGTGAGTGTTGAGAAAGTTGTAGATGAAGGAGCTATTCCAGAGGAAGAGTTGATAAAATATGACAACATGGCAGTGGTGCATGAAAAGAAAGAATTGATGATGCCTCTAGGTTTTGAACCTGGTTGACTGGAATAATGGTAATACCTTGGACAGAAATAGGGAAGTTAGGAGAGAGGGAATTTAGTTTTAGACTGTTGAGTTTGAACAACCTGTGAGATAGCTAGGTGGAGATATGGGTATAAAGCTCAAGAGAAAGCTGAGTGCTGGCTATGAAGATTTGGGAGCCAGCTACATAAAGTTGGTTGAATTCAGAGTAAGTGATGAGATAACTAAAAAATAAAGTTTAGAGCCAAAAAAGGGAGGGCCCATTACAGAGCCCTGAGGTATGCTCATGTATAAGGAGTATGACATGGAGGATGAACAATGGCAGAACGAGGAGACCTGACTTATCTGCTTTAGCTCAATATCTAAGATCTTGTGATTCTGGAGTGAAGACTGAAGAAGATTAGGCTGCTAGGTAGCAAGAGGACCATGACAAAGTAATGGTAGGAAAACCAGAAGAGAGACAGAGAAAAGACCTTAGAGTCTGCAATGAAAAGATCATTAGTATGACCTTAGAAAGAGCAGTTTCATTTGAGTAGGGTGGCAGATTCCAGGGGTTGGATACAAGGGGTTGAGAAATGAGTTGGAGATGAGAAAGTGGAAGCAATGAGTATAGAAAGCATATTCTAAGAATATGACTGTGAAAGAGAAAGATAGAGCTTGATAACTTGAGAGAATGATAAGGCCAAGTGAAGATTTTACTTTTGAGAGAGCTGGTCATTTTTATAAGTAGCATGTAAAGGAGTCATTGGATAAGACAATGTTGACTGTATAGGGAGGGAAATGATGATGGAAGTGGAGTTCCGTGGAGGAGACTAGATAAAGGACCCAGTTGGGGCTGGGAGGGTATTGACAAAAAGGTGTAGAACAAAGAAGAAGTGCAGTATGGTGCTGAGGTGATTTAATTGTGAAATTGAGGAGGAGAGGTGCTTGGGATGGATGTCCTGATTTTTTAAAGTGAAGTATAACCTGAGGTCCTTTGTTAGAGGGAGGAAGAAGAAGCTGTTGTAGATGACTTGAAGAAAATAGTTTTCTTGAGGAGTTCAGTAGAACCAAGAAGGATCATTTTACAGCACTGAGAACCCATTTGAGAGAGCAGTATACATTTGTACTGGCCTTCTCGGCTGCTTCCCTACTGTCTACAAACATGTCTACAGACATACATGCTTGCCCCAGCCTCAAAAAACTTTGGCTTGTTCAGTCTGTCCATACTAGTTCGGTTCCCATATTTCTCTTCCTTTTGTGGCTATACTCCATAAGAAGGTTGTCTAAAATCACTTTCTCCACTTCTCCCTCTCTTCTTAACTCTCTTGTACTGGCTTTGTACCTCTTCATCCAACTGAACCTGTTCTCTCCAAAGTTCCTCTTAATTGCAAACTTTGTCTTTGTCTTTTCAAAGCCACTTGTCTCCTTTAGATCTATATCTATATGACTAATGTCCAAAAGCATCTTGGGTGCTTTGGAGCATGCCCTTGGAATATTAGACTCTGTAGGAGTCCATTTGGAAGGAGCCAAATGTTGGGACAAATACTGCTCATGGGTTTGGGTTTTTTAATTGCTTTAATTTTTGCCTAGTATGAAGATTTCTTTCCTGCCCTCAGAACTGGTCAATCTTCTGTTATAGTTCTTCACAACTTTGCAGTCTTCCTATAGGATTGCCATAGACTTCATATTGTAAAGTATTAATGTTGTCATCTGTAATTTGTAAGGCACATTCTAGAATGTAGAGAATTTTTTTTTTAACCCTTTCAGAGCTTACGTTCTAATAGGATGATTCTTGAGGGCCATTCAAAGCATTTCGGGATGTCAAATATAGTTTTCACTCTATTGGAAGTTGTGCCTTTTATAGAGAGACCTTCCATTTTGCCTCTCACTTTGATCCATAAAATACTTTATAATTCACTTCAAAGGAGAGTATTTTTTCTCATTTTCCAGTTGGCAAGCATACCTCTTGCTGATGATTTCATGATGTTAGAAACTATTTCTACTCAACTTACATATTTTATTGTAAGTCAAATAAATTAGATAGATGCAGGCTAATTGGATTAGGGCTAAAAAAATTGCTCTTGTGTACTTGGTTAAAGAAGTTTCTACATCTCAGCTGGTGCATGGAAAATTTGTTGACCAGATTTTGGGGTTAGGTCTGATTCTGAATAGAAGGTCAAATGCCACCTTGTTTTTATATATTCACTTATAATTTTCAAATACTTGAAAAAAAATTGGACTTGTGATTTCATAGAAAACTTCTTCTGCCCATGCGAATTGTTATCTGTTGAGCACCTGTTCAGTGACACATTCATAGTGAGCTACCTGGGGCACTGAAAACTTATATGTCTTGCCCAGTGTCCCACTACTTGGGTTCTATGTCTTCACTTAGTGTCCTTTCTGCTCTAACATACTGTCTCTTGCTTATATAAATAGAAGTCAAGCATGATAATTTTTAGAATATTATATGAATCATAGTATCATAGGATTCAGTGCAGAAAGTGTACCTGAGAAACCCTCTAGTTCAACACTTATTTTAGAAGAAGATATTTAGCACAAGAAAGATTGTGACTTGCTCAAAGTCATAAAAGTATTTAGGGGCAGAGACAAGCCTCGTGAATCCCAGTGAGTCCATATGTTATGGTTGTCAAAACTATTCTTCAGTATATATAGTATTAGGGAGTTGTCATGGCGCACTAAGACTTCTCCAGGGCTACACTGTCAGTAAACATTTAAGTGCCTATTATATGCCAGTTATGGAGTATATGTGAAAAAGGAGGACTTGAACTTGGGCCACTTTCTATCTCAGATGCCATGTTGCCTCTCTCATGTGTCTAGAGAACTCTTGTCTATAATGTTTAATATACCAACATACTACATGGATGACTTCTTTAAGTCTACGTTCGTTAGCCCTGAAAAGAATCATCTAAACCAGGGATGGGGAACCTGCAGCTTCCAGGCCCCGTGTGACCCTGAGGTCATCAAGTGTGGCCTTTTGACTGAATCCAAACTTCACAGAACAGATCCCCTTAATAAAATTATTTATTCTGTAAAACTTGGACTCAGTCAAAAAGCTGCACCCAAGGACCTAGAAAGCCACATATGACCTCAAGGCCACAGTTTCCCCACCCCTAATCTTAAACTATTTAATAGTTTACCAGTATGGAGAAAAAAATTTTTTTTCCCCCTTCTCATGGTTATGTAGATTTGAATAATCAGATCAGTCACAGAAAATGTAATTCACAGAATTAGAGATATGTCCCACACCTCAGATGTTCTAGAGTTCTGATGTCTTCATTGAAAATGTCTTCATGTACATTGTTAAATACTTTCTCAATATATTTCTGAGTCCATTGAGGAGAAACTTTAATAGTCTTATTTCTGGCCTTTTTTAATGTTTATTTATTTTTAGTTTTCAATATTCATTTCCACAAAATTTTGAGTTCCAAATTTTCTCCCCATCTCTTCCCTCCCCCACCTCAAAACACCATGCGTTCAGATTACCCCTTCCCCCAATCTGCTTTCCCTTCTATCACACCCCTGCCTTCCTTTATCCCCATCTTCTCTCTTTTCTTGTAGGGCAAGATAGATTTCTCTACCCCATTACCCGTATTGCATGCAAAAACAGTTCTCAACATTCTTTCCTAAAACTTTGAGTTCCAACTTCTCTCCCTTCCTCCCTCCCTCCCTATCCCCACTGAGAAGGCAAGCAATTCAATATAGGCTATATATGTGTAGTTTTGCAAAAGACTTCCATAATAGACATGTTGTGAAAGACTAACTATATTTCCCTTCATCCTATGCTGCCCCCCATTTATTCTGTTCTCTCTTTTGACCTTGTCCATCCCCAAAAGTGTTTACTTCTAATTACTCCCTCATCCCATTTGCCCTCCCTTCTATCATTCCCTCCACCCCACTTATCCCCTTCTCCCCTACTGGTGTAAAATAGATTTTCATACCAAATTGAGCATGCATGTTATTCCCTCCTTAAGCCAAATGTGATGAGAGTAAGCTTCACTTTTCCCCTCTCACTTCCCCCCTTTCCCCTCCATTGAAAAAGCTTTTTCTACCTCTTTTATGAGAAATAATTTGCCCCATTCCATTTTTCCCTTTCTCCTCCCAATGTATTCCTCTCTTACCCCTTATTTTTTGCTTTTATTTTTCTAGATATCATCCCTTCCTATTCAGTTCACCTTGTGCTCTCTTTCTATATATATATATATATATATATATATATGTATATATATATATATGTATAATCCCTCCAACTACCCAAATACTGAGAAAAGTTTCAAGAGGTACAAATATTATCTTTCCATGTAGGAATGTAAACAGTTCAACTTTAGTAAGTCCCTTATGACTTTCTTTTTCCTGTTTACTATTTCATGCTTCTCTTGATTCTTGTGTTTGAAAGTCAGATTTTCTATTCAGCTCTGGTCTTTTCATCAAGAATGCTTCAAAGTCCTCTCTTTCATTGAATGACCATTTTTTCCCAAGAAATATTATGTTCAGATTTGCTGGGTAGGTGATTCTTGGTTTTAATCTTAGTTTCTTTGACTTCTGGAATATCATATTTCAAGCCCTTCAATCCCTTAATGTAGAAGCTCCTAGATTTTGTGTTATCCTGATGATATTAACACAATACTCGAATTGTTTCTTTCTGAGTACTTGAAATATTTTTTCCTTGCATTGGGAACTCTGCAATTTGGCTGCAGTATTCCTAGAAGTCTTTCTTTTTGGATCTCTTTCAGAAGGTGATTGGTGGATTCTTTCAATATTTATTTTACCCTCTGGTTCTGGAATATCAGGGCAGTTTTCCTTGATAATTTCATGAAGGATGATGTCTAGGCTCTTTTTTTGATCATGGCTTTGAGGTAGTTCCATAACTTTTAAATTGTCTCTCCTGGATCTATTTTCCAGGTCAGTTGTTTTTCCAATGAGATATTTCACATTGTCTTCTATTTTTTCATTCTTTTGGTTTTGTTTTGTAATTTCTTGATTTCTCATAAACTCGTTAGCTTCCATTTGCTCCATTCTAATTTGTAAAGAATTATTTTCTTCAGTGAGCTTTTGAACCTCCTTTTCCATTTGGCTAATTCTGCTTTTTTAAACATTCTCCTCATTGGCTTTTTGGACTTCTTGCAAATTGAGTTTGGCTGTTTTTCAAGGTGTTATTTTCTTCAGCATTTTTTTGGGTGTCCTTTAGCAAGCTGTTGACTCGCTTTTCATGATTTTCTTGCATTGCTCTCATTTCTCTTCCCAAATTTTTCCTCCACCTCCCTTACTTGATTTTCAAAATCCTTTTTGAGCTCTTCCATGACCTGAGACCACTGCATATTTATTTTGTCGGTTTTGGATGCAGAAGCCTTGACTTTTAGGTCTTCCTCTGGTAGTATATATTGTTTTTCATCTGAAAGGATGGAAGAAAATACCTGTTCACCAAGAAAGTAGCCTTCTGTAGTCATATTTTTTCCCCCCTTTTTGGCATTTTCTCAGCCAGTTACTTGACTTTTGAGTCTTTTGTCAAGAGGAGGGAATACTCTGGGGGCCTGTAAGTTTTCAGTTCCTCCAAGGTGGCACAATGAAGGGAGAGGAGTTCACTCCTTTTCTGGACTGTGCTCTTGTCTGTGAGCAACCACAAGCACTCTGTTCTACCCAGGATCTGCCAGTAGGATTCCCTCTCCAGAGTCTCTACCAGGTCTACCAGACTAGCCAGCACTCCTCCTCACCCCAGGGCTACCACTCAGGGATGAGATCCAGATAAGCTGCATGATGCCCTCAGGGGCTTTAGGTTGAGGGCTCCTAAAATGGACACTGTGCTGTAGCAACTGCTGCTACCCTGAGGCCACTGGGGTCCCTTCTCACGCAGGTGAAAGTGCTTTCTCACTCTCCTTTGAAGCTGCCTTTGTCATTTGTCCCCTGAGGGATCTGGGAACTGCAGCTGCTGCCAGAGAGTCTGTGCACCCTGAGGCCTATTCCAGTGCTGTCCCTGTCGTGCGCCAAGCCTGGGCTTGGCTGTGCTCTGCTCTGTGCCCAGCGTGATAGACCTTTCCTGTCGGCCTTCCAGGCTGCCTTTGGCTGGAAATCTCTTTCATTCTGTTGTTTTGTGGCTTCTGCTGCTCTAGAATTTGTTTAGAATAATTTTTTAAAGGTATTTTATGGGTTCTGGGGGGGACCTTCTACAGGTCCATCCTTCTACTCTGTCATCTTGGCTCTGCCCTTCTATTTCTGGCCTTTATTAAGAAACTGATTCCTGTTTTATTTTTTTATTTTTCAGTGTAATGTTCAAGCTCAGAAATGCCTTATGTGGATCGTCAGAATCGAATTTGTGGTTTTCTAGACATTGAAGAAAATGAGAATAGTGGGAAATTTCTGCGGAGGTACTTCATCCTGGATACCAGAGAGGATAGTCTGGTCTGGTACATGGATAATCCACAGGTTTGTAAAGCTCTAAGGAGATCTTTTAAAGCAATTTACAGATAAACATCCAAACCCTCAGACTAATGCCATATGTGTCCATTAATTCTCCCTACTGCCACTTAGCCATACAGTGATATGTTGTTATGACATGATTGTGACCTTGGGTTCTGGAAGGCTGTTCTAAGAGGGGGCCAAAGCTCTGGTGGCTCATCCCAAACTGCAGACGCTTTTGTTCTGGATCTAAGGCCTGATTTTGTGAAGTTTAGAGAGTCTCTTCACTAGTGTGGCTGATGAGTTATGAAATTTTTGGCTATAGAAATTCACAAAAGATCCACTTGTAAAGTCATTTAAAAGGCTGTGATATGTGACAGTGCCAGGGGCACCTTCTCTGCTAAGATGACAGAGTATCTGAAGTATTGAATGTCGTGCCAGATATCATAGCTATAGTAAATAAGAACTAATTTTTATATGGCACCTTAAGATTTGCAAAGCACTTTGACATATATTATTTCATTTGATTCCCACAAAACTTTGTGAGGTAGGTGCTGTTATTATCTTTATGTTACAGATGAGGAAACTGAGGCTTAGTGTTTAAGTCATGTAGCTAGTAAGTGTCTGAGGTGGGGTTCAAACCTGATTCTTCCTGACCCCATATCAAGTGTTTTGTCCACTGTACTCTACTGACTTTCTTGCTTTCATTTGCCTTTGCATTAATATTTTGTTTTAGAATCAGGGGATGACTAAATGGAAGGATAACTATTTAAGACTTTTTGTCTTTTAGATGGTGGTGTTTTTCAAGCATTTTTATAGTGACCTTATAAAACTTTTGTGATCTGTTCACAAATCAACCACTTACATCATAATCCTTATGTGCTTGCCCTTTCACATTCTCATATGAGATTTGTTTCTTTATTGTAATAAGTCCATTAATAGTAAAAATATTTTTATTGATGCCTATTACTTTTATCATATTCATTTCTGATTATATTCTTCTTATCTTCCCCTAGCAAGCATACACTTCCTTTTGGCAAAGACTTAAAAAGAAAAGGGGTGGGGGTAGTTCAGCAAAAACAACCAATATATTACCCCTGTCCAACAGTGCATGCAGTATTCCACACCTGGTACCTCTACTTCTGCAGTAAAGAAAGAAGGAAAGTACAATTTTTCAACTCTTCAGGTCCAAGCTTGGTTGTTATAATTACAGAGCACATAGCATCCTTTAAAGGCTAACTTTTACTAACATTCAAATCATTCAGGTAAATTTTGTAATATTAATCTGTAAGTTAAAACACTTGAAATCAAAAACTTTTAGAGTTGGAAGAGATAACTGCTCCAGCCTTCTCACTTCAGAGATGAGGAAACACAGGCTCAGAAGACTTGTCCAGTGTCACCCTCCCAGGTCATGGTAGGCAGGCTAACAGAGTGCCACAGCCCAGATCCTTGGAGACTCTTTTTAAAAAGTGGTTTTTCTTCTACTATTGTTCCTTCAGAAAAGATGTCACTAAAAAACACAATTAGGGAAATATTTTCAGAGATTCCTAAAGATTATATGATCTACAAACCCAATGCAGTCATCTTTTAAATATCTTTTCTGACAGTCATCCAGCCTCTGGTTGAATCCTTCCAGCAATAGGAAGGTTAGCTGCTTCAAGAGGCAGCAACTCCAATTTGTGGATGACCTTCTTAGAAACCTACCCCTGTGTAGCTTCCTACTGTCATTCTTTGTTCTATCCCGAGGCATGACAAATAGTAGGGCCAGTTCTTTTCAGTGTGTGGAAGACCAAGTCTTGTGTTTTCCAGACTAAATATCCCCAATTACTTCAGCTTCCTACAGCATGGTCTGCTGATACACTTTTGTTCTCGATGCCCCTCTTAACTTTTGGTGTCTAGAGCTTTATGTAATCTGCTGTATGGTTTTGGATTGACATAGAATTACAGTCAGTTATTAGTTTCCTTATTCTAAACTCTGTTTCTATAGAAAGTCTGTATAGCCTAAGATTTTGCAGGTGGTCATGTCCCACTTTTGGCTCTTACTGCAGTTAGGTACTAAGTCAAGTTCATTCATGTTTGTGCTCTTGACTTCTTGAATCCAGCTGAAATTTATTCCTTCTAAAGTTTACCTTGTTTCAACCTGTAGGTCTATTCTTTCAAAAGCTGAATCTTTTGTCATTCAATAATTCAGTTCATGTAGTTCAATAAATGTTTTTAAAGTGCTTACATAGCAAATTCCTGCTAGGTATTGGAGACATAAATAGAAACACTACAGTCCCTGCTTTCAGGAAGCTTCCCCTCTACAGCATTTTGTCATTTGCAGGTTTAGTAAATATGCATTCTTTGTCTTCATCCGAGTCATTGATAAAAATATTGAAAAGGACAAATCTAAGCATAGAGTCCCTATGAATATAACATTAGAGATTTTCCTTTTGGGTTGAAATTGATATAATTCTTTGGATGTAGCTTTTCGATTGGCTAAGAGTTATTCAACCAACATATTTGCTTCTTGTCCATAAGTATACTATGAGGAACTTTGTTAGGTGCCTTGCAGAAAGCAGTTATATGCTGTTAATAGTGTTCCTTTAATATATCAGTATAAATTAATTTAGTTTGGTGAAACTTTTTCTTAAATCCAGACTGTCTCCTAGTCTCCTAGTGATTATTGCTTTCATTTATTTAATAATCTGTTCCAGGATTTTGCTAAGATTTATGACTTCATCAGCATTTAGCAACAGTTGGAAAGATTTGTGCTTTTAGCTGAATGTGAAAATGAAGGTATTCGAAAATATAATTTTGATAAAATATAGTAGAAACTTGATATATGATGCATGCTTTATTTTTGTATACCAGTTCACTCTTTTTTTTCCTTTTGTCAATTTTAAATTTGCATTTCAACTTAACAGTAACTAATGATCATAAAAACCAGGGTTTTGGTTTTTTTTTTTCCCATTTCCTTTTTCTCCTAGCAGCTTACATTTTCCCCTATACAGTTTGACTATTTAATCATGATCCTTGATGGCATTCTGTGGTCTTTCATTTTTTTCTCACACACACAAGCTTAGGGCACTATTCAGTTTGTTAGAATAATAGCTACTGAGAAATTTAAAAGCTACATATTTTGGTATTGAAAAGTAACCAACATTTGCAAAGATCATTTTGCTTGTAGTTTGATCTCAGACTTTTAAATATTTTAGTAAGTATTCCAGGAATGAAAGGCAGAGGGTGGGTGGGAGGAACAATATAAAAATCTTTGACCTTGAGACATAATAAATTATATATGTAAAGGGAATAAAATAAAAATGATAATTTATATTTGGAAGATGTTTATAGTCTTCATTTTAAAAGTAGCTAGTTTAAATGTTACTGTAAATAGGAATGAAAGCTAAGATAAAAATAGGCAAGGTAAGAAAAATAAGTATTCTCACAGATGAATAAATACACATTTGAAAAGGAATAATAAATGACGTTGTGAAAACAGTACATTTTACAGAACTCCTTAGTTTTTCCATTTGATCCTTAACTATTAGTATCCCTGTTTTACAAATGGGAAAGTAAGACTTTGAGAGAATGTAATGGCAATGGTTAGAACACTGGATTCAGATTCAGATAATCTGTGTTCAGATCCTGGCTCTGCTATTTTCTGCATTTGTGGCCTTTGGGAAGTTAGTTAGACTCCTTGAGACTCAGTTTTCGTGTGTGTGTGTGCACGTGCGCACGCACCCCAAGCATCTTAGACATCTCAGATTATACCAATTCAAAATTTCCATGAGACCAAACTCAATGATTTTGGTACTGATAGCTATAAAAAGAAGACTTTTGAGATGCTGATCCTACTGTACTAATCATCATGTCTGAAAAATTCCCATCACCCATTTTGTGTAGTTACAGGCTGACAAAAAGCAACAAAGCTGTGTCACATTTATGTATGTTGACTACAAATTCATGTTTTCTAACCTCTATTCATTGGCCATCTAATCCAACCCATACCTGAAAAAGAATCCCCTATCTCTCCAGTCTGCTTGAGAAACTGTTCTCCAACCTTTCCTTGAAAATTTCCAAAGGAAAGGATCATATTGCCCCCCAAGGAAACTTGTAGCTCGAATTTGTAGGCAGTTTTTCCTTACATCAAACTGAAATTTTTCTCATTTAAAATTCCATCCATTTAGTTCTGTTCTGTGAAACCAGATGGAACAAGTCAAATTCTTGCACATGACAGCCCTTTAAATACTCGAACAGTTTTAACCAAACCTCTTATGGCATGAACTCAAGGTTCTTCACTATTTTGGTTGCCCTCTTGTGTATGCTCTTCAGTTTATCACTATTCTTCCTAATATATGGCACTTAGAATTGAACACAGGACTCCAGCTGTAGTCTGACCAGGGCAGAGTATGCAGTAGGCTTAACACTTCCTGTGTCTCTCAATTTAACTTAAGATGACTTTAACTTTCTTGGTTAATCTGTCATATTTGTGAGTTTCGTAGAACTTGTGATCCATTACAACTCTCAGATGTTGTTCATACTGCTCTCTAGTCAAAAATAAGATTAGTCTGGCATGATCTGTCCTTTATGATGTCATAGGGAGCCAACGACCATGGAGTGGTTGCTTATGAATCAGTCCACTTATTGGCCTACTTTACCCATCCATCCATCAATTATTCAGTGCCTAGGGATGCAGTTCATTGGGCCAGGTGACTTGAATTCTTCAGGAGCTGCTAAATGCTTTCTTAATATAGCTGTACTTGCTTTTGACTCCTTTATTATCTATATTTGTTCTTTTCTGTTTGGTCTCCTTCGCAGAAAAAACAGAATCTTAATAGAAGGGGTGAGGCTACCTGGTGCAATAGAAAGAACATTGTTTGGAGTTAAAGGATCTAGGTTCAAATACTACCTCTATTACTAACTGTTTGATTTGGGACCAGTCATTTGACCTCCTATCTATAAAATGAGGGAGTTGAATTAAATTACTTCTAAAGTCTCCTTCAGTGGGTCTAAATTTATGAGTCTGTGGACTGAGCATCTTAGCTTTTACCTGTTGACACTTGTTATGATATTTTCCCAATATAGCTTAAAAAACAAAGACAAAAACAACTCATTGTCCATAGCTTCTTCACCAACCTCAGATTCTACTTAAGCATTCATTCATTTACCAAATCTCCTTTTCTCTCCTGAATTCCTTGTTTTTGGTAGTGTGTAAACAAACACCCTGTAGGCCTACACCCTTAAGCTCCTCAGCCCCTTGCCTGAGGCCTTACTATCTTTGGTAGTGTTTCCTAGATTCCTAGTGGAAGTGTCGTTTGTGTTCATGTGGATAGTCTGAACTTGTGGGATATCTGTTGATATCAGTGATATCCATCTTGACAATGCTTGGAAGGTTCTCTGCTTGGTCTTGGACACTTGCCCCAGGAAAACAGCAGACCCCTATCATTGCTGTTAGGTCAACAGATAAGCTGCCCCAGCTCCCTTCCCTGAATGGTCTCCTCCCCTGACATCTCTTCCCTGACTGCACCTGTGTTTCTAGCCTCTTAACTTTTTCCATTCATGACCCCTGCCAGCCCTTCTTAAATTGTGGGTTGTGATGCCCTGTGGGTTCATCCTAAGTTAGACAGCAAGCAGCTACTTCCTCTTCAGAGCATCTTGGTCAATCTTAGGAAAGGATCTCAGATTTTATTTTAGCTTCAAACTCTAAGATCCTACTAACATTTCTCCCTTGTGTGAGATTTTATTAGGCATCAGCATCCTGACAGATCATGATTTTACTTCTGCCTTTTTTAAGATCCTGTTTCTTACTGGTTTTTCAAATAAAAAGTTGAACCCATCATCCAGTTTTTAAAGGAACAGACCTTTCATTGTCCCTGATCAAATTGCTGACTCAGAGCCATTCCCCCATCCCTTTTAACCTCTTCCAGGAACGATACTAGTTTGAATTTTGAACTAATTTTTTAATTGACCCTAAACAATTCACTTCTCTGTGGGCTTCAGTTTTTCCTTCTGCAAAATTAATAGGGTGGACTAGATGCTTTTTATGGTCCTTTTTAGCCCCAAATCTATGATTCTATATTTGTGATCCCTCACCTCACTCATATTCCATCCTCATATTTTCAAGTGTCTCTTGGATTTCTCTTTGTGAATGTTGCATTGGCCACTCAGAATTAACATGTCTAAAACCAGAATTTACCTCATCCTAGGTCCCCATCCTGTTAACGGCATCACCATTTTTCCACCTGTAGGACTTAAATCCTTGTCTTCTTAACTAGTATGCCTGCCTTTGGCTTCTTTCTCTGATTTATCCTGTACTCTGTTGCCAGATTATTATTTCTTTCTAGATCATAGATCAGTCACATTACTCCTTGGAGCTCTTGACTGGATCCTCCTAGTCTGTGGAATAAAGGTGAGAGTACCTATGTTAGCTTTTAAATTCCACCAGAATTCAGTAACAACTCACCTTTTCAGACTGGTTATCCTCTGCTTTTTCCTTCATTGATCCTTTGTGCCTGCCATACTGAGAAACTGTCTTTATTAAAACATTCCCCAAGAAGTTCTTCTAGACATTCTTCCTGTCTTTCTAGGTCTGGTTCAAATGTCACCTCATTAGTGAACCTCTAGTTCAAATGTCACTCTCATTACCACCACCCAGCAGGGATCCCTTTTTTTTTTTTTTAACATATAGCACTATATACCATCGTTTTAGCCCCTAATATATTCTGCTTTGTATTATAATATGCCTTATCTCCATTACTAGAGAATAAGCACTGTGAGGTCAGGAAGCATGTTTTTAATTCATATTTAATAGTGCCAGATTGATATTTATAAAATTTAATCCTAGTAATGTAATTTCTCTTTTTCAAAAATGTTTATTCGTTCTTTATTGTCATTTAAAATGTTGTTTGCTTCTTTTTCTACCTTGAGCATAATAGGCTTTTAACAAACATTTGCTGAATGAATAGAAACAAATACAAGGCCTGTGATCTTTAATGTTGAGATCATTAAGTTCTCCTTAGAAAAGTAATGGTGTCAAGGGTAGGGACTGCCTCTTGAGAAGTGTGTGGATTATTACAAGGAAGAGCAAAGGCTCCTTTTATTCTAAAAGTAGCTATTTTTTGTAGATAGGTATCTATGTATCTATAAAATGGAATGAAAGTAGTAATCAGACATTTCAGCCAAATTTTATCAGAAGCTCACTGTTCAAGAAGCTATATAGAAAGTACGAAAAGATTGTGTAGAATACGCTTTATCAAAATGAAATTTATGGTCATGCAGAAGTTTAAACTTTGAGATTTGAGAACATTAAGGGAAAAAGAAGAGAAACAGGTTAGTTATGAAGGGATCAGTCAGTTGCAGCCTTTCTTCCTTCACTCCCTTGCTTTGGATAAGCCAAAGTTCTCTGTACTTAAGCTGGACTGGACTAGTGATTATTTTTCAAATTAAAGACCTTTAGATTTTCCACCTTCAAGGAAGCCACCATTCATGTTTATTCATGTGCTTGGAATGCCTTACCCTACTCAGATGTAACATTCTTCATGAATCTTTTCCTTATTCTCATCCCTTTTCCCCGTGAATGTGACTTCTCTTTTTTTCTTAGTGTCCACAGGCCTTTTTAAGCTCTCTCATGGTATGTTATATTGACTTGTATGGTTTTGATATTTTTCTTATCTCCCTGGTTAGATATGTGAGTCTGTTGGGTTGTTTCCATTTCGTTGAATTCCCCGTAATGCCTTTTTTAAAGTTGAGTTGAGGTGAATTTAATCACAGAACTCTGTATCTTATTTTTATAGCATGAAGCACAATTTATTGGCTGGAAATTGGTATCACTGGTCATTTTTTTTTAAACTAACACTGCACCATTCAAACAAAAACCAAAATAACAAAAGAATATTAACAGACCATTGACATATTTGTCAGCAGTATTTTGACTTGTGTGTTTATAACTTTGTCTGTTCATTACATTTAGTACCAGCATATTGCATTATTTATAACTATACAACTTGGTGATTAATTAGTGCTACAGAAGAAATATTTCAGCTTTTGGGTTATTTAAGAAAGGACTAACTTAAAAGAAAAACTATTCAATAATAATATCTTGTAGAGCACTTTTTAATTAGAATTGTATAAGGTTCTTCTTATAATAAAAGAGTGATGATCTTTAGGGCTTAATAAGAAAACCTTTGAAGTGCTGTCTGTTGTATCTAGAAAATGCTCAATCCTAACTTCCTCATTAATTTTGAGTATAAATGTGGAACAATAACATACAAAATTTAATATCTGTAATATATTAATTATAATCCTTTTTGTCCCCTAGAACCTTCCTTCTGGATCCCCACCTGTTGGAGCTATTAAACTCACCTACATTTCAAAGGTATTTATTTTCATATATATCTTATCTAGTCCAGCAAATAGAGGGAACCACTTTGTTTTTATTTGAACAATAACGACAATAATAGTAAGGCTCTAAGGTTTTCTGAGAGGATTCAGATCCTACTGAAAGCAGAACCTTTGTAAGGTTGGGAGGTTCTTAATATTGATATAATTAGAGATTTGTGGGGCAAAATGAAAGCATTTTATGGTGGTTGGGACAGATAAAAATTTCATTTTTGTGAATCTCATGCAGAAACATCAAGGAGAAAGAACTTAGTTATTTCCTTTTGTCATGCTTTATAGTAAAGGCTTCTTTGAGTCTTACGTTATGTTTAGTTTTAAAATTATTCCTATCATTAGGTGACTATGACCTTTTGAAATTATGTTGTTTAAATATTTTACTTTGGTAAAAACATAGACTCCTTTTATATTGTAAAAGATAGTTTTGCCCTACTTCTCTTTGTTCATTTTCATTTTTTACATTACCATTTAAACTTTTTAAAACTAGATTTATTATTGCCAAGGTGAATGCGGTCCTATTTATTTCCACTGTGTTTTAGGAACCATGAGAGTTCAAGGGATTCTAGTCTTAGATATTTTTCAATGAGAGGTTTTGTTTATGTATTTATATATGTCTATAACATTAGGGAGAAAGATAGAAAGGAGGGAAAGAGAAGAAAACAAGCGAGCTCCTTAACACGTAGCAAAAGAGATATATGTGAGCTATGCTCCTTTGAAATTCACCAGTCAGTTTTTTAATTTTACATTTTTTCTTATCAACTTAAATATCAACAAACTTGAACATTTGAATGTACAAAGAATAACAGAAAGAGGATTGAATATGAAACTGTGAACTTTTAACTGTTTTTTAAATCTGTATTCAATTTAACAGTTACAAAATTATCCTGTTTGTCCCTTTCTAAACTTCCTTCTACTCTCTTCTGTGTTTTTTAAAATGTTTGATTGATGTTCTGTTTTTTCCCATCACTATCCACCCATTCCCTTGTCCATAAGTATACACCTCAACCAATAAAAGCCCTTCCTTGTAACAGATGAGGATAGTCAAGCAAAACAGTTGTACATGCGTTGGGTATGTCTGACACAGAAGTCCCATTCTGTACCTTTTGCCCATCGTGTCTGCCAAATGATATGCTTCATTATCTGTCTCCTGGGGTCATGATTGATCATTACATAAATTCAGAGTTCTTAATTCTTTCAAAGTTGTCTTACTTATCATTATTATAGTATGTATAGAAATCATTCTTCTGGTTCTGTTCACTTCACATTGCATTAGTTTATACAGGTATTCTCAGGTTTTTTGAAACAATAGCATCTTCTTGGTGCAAAAATATTTCATAATATTTATGTACCAGTGTTTCATGTGCAACCACTTTGTTTCCTAGCATACTTGCTATCATCTTGTATCTCTTCTGTTTCTCAGCTACACTTGAAAAGGCCTTCTACACTAAGTATCTCTATTTCCTCTAGATTTCTGAACTATCTGAAGTCTGACTTCTTACCTCATTGATAATTCAACTCCTCTTTCCATAGTCACCAATGGTTTCTTAATTGCAAATCTAATGGGACCTCTTTACAGTATTTATCACTCTTGATCACCTTTATCTCCTGGATACTTTCTATTCTCTGGGTTTTCCTGACACTGCTGTGTCTCAGATTTCCTTTTACTTGTCCTCCATCTTCTTTACTAGAGTTTCTTCCTCCATGCCATGCCTGTTAACCATGGGCATATAACCCAGGGCTTTCTCTGGGGCTGTCTGTAATCTCTCCTTTGGTAATCTCGTCAGGTTTCATGGGTTCAGTGATCTCTGTACAGATCACTCCCAGATCTATGTATCCAGCTCTTGTCTTTATCCTGAGCTCTAATTCCTCTTTCTCATCATCAAAATGACTTTCTTTTCAGCATTTCAGATTGGATGTACTGTAGACAAACACAGCATGTCTACAACACAACTCATGTCTTTGAACACAATCCTTGTTTGGACTTTCTATTATAGTTGGGGAATCACACTATCTTTCCAGTCACACAGGTTGTCTATCAGTCTTGGTGTCATCCTTGCCTCCTCTATCTTATTTATTCCACACATCTAATCAGTTGCAGGTATTTTATGCTTTTTGTAGTTATTTTAAATGGAATTTCTCTCTCATTCTTTTCTTATCAGCCTTTATTAGTTGATCCTGACAATTTTCATGGATTTCTTATGTGTTCTGACAAAACTGTTTATCTTGATTAGTTTTTTCTTGGGTTTTCTAAGTGAAACATGATAATTGTCTGTAGATAGGGATAATTTTGCTATTCAAAATTCAATGCCTAGTCCCTCAATTTTTTTCTTATTTTTATACCTAGCATTTCTTGTCTATGTCAACTAAGACATCTTTGTTTTACCCCTTAGTTGTACTGGTAAAGCTTCTAATGTTTCCCCAGTTGATTACAAGTGTTGCTAGTTAGTGTATTAAAATAAATGCTTTTGGTCGTAATAAGAAAAATTCTTTTATTATTATGCTTTACACCGTTTTTTTTTTTAAAAACATAAATGACTACTGCATTTTGTAGTACCTGACATCTCGAGTGTATTAGTGTATACTTCACTGTCTGTAACGCCTTGCATTACTTGAACAAATTTTTATCATAAAATATAGTTTCTTGATGACATTTTTTGCTTCTGTATTCCTTTGAAGTTTGTCATTGGTTATATGTGGCATCTTGCTCATTCTCATGATAAGCCTTTTTATTGATACTAATTTTTAATTCTTTGGAGACTGTAGCCTTTGTTTCTTTGCTATATGTAGCAATATCTGTACAATGTTGGGGTTAAAAAGATGGAACTTGGATTTTGTGGGGAGCTCTGGGGTCATTTAAGGAACTTTTACAATTTCCTGAAAATAGTCATTTTTCCTTCTCTTGTTCAGCTCTGGGCCAAATTCATTATACAGCTTTGTTTATCAGGAGGCAGCATATACAATGGGAATAGTACTGGTTCTGGTTGTAGACCATCTGAGTTCACCTTCTGCCTCTGTGTGACTTGGGGCAAGCCACGTAACCTTTTTGGGAGGGCTTAGTTTCCTCATCTGTAAAATGTCCTCTGAGATCCCTTCCAACTCTAGATCTGTGAACCTATGAAAAATGTGTATTGTCTGTCCCTGACTAATGGGTCGGCTATATAAGTTGTCCATTCAAATACCTGTTAAAACAGTCTTCATCCATTTGGTCTTTGTTGTGTAGATAGTTAGGTCTTTTACTAACCAGAGAATGACTAGTGATCTCTTCTAGGAGACTTTATTGTGTTCTGGAGCTTGATCTACCAGCAGGTGCTTTAGATATGAACCTCACCGTCCACAGGAATGAATCTGTTTTGAACTTGAACTCTACAGTGGGTCTTCTCTGTCAGTGGTGAATACTTCAGGCGAGCCTATATGTCCTTAATGCTTGATCTGAATTTTATGATTAGGTGATCATTAAATAGGGTTATTTCTTTGAATGAATTTTAAATGATTTTGATGTTTGGAAGGGAGTTACCTTGTCTTATTCTTGCAAAGCAGCATTTTATTTTAGTGAATCAGATGCTTTTTCATAATCAACAAAGAGTAACCAGAGTGAAATTTTATATTTGCTACATTTTTAATTCATTTGAGAAATGGTAAAGATGGTTCCTTGTTGGGTATTGTTTGCAAAAGTTGACTTTCCTCCCTAATGCTGTTTTTTGGTAGGTTTGTAGTTTTTGATATTCTTCCTTGTTGCCACCTTTTCTTGCCATTAATAAGGTTCAACATTTTTTCCATTCTTTTGGCACCTTCCTCTTCTTAGTTATATTGTAAATCACCACCTCAGTAAATGCTCACAGGTGTGTCACCTCCTGCACAAATACAAATCCCCTGTATGTATTCTTGGGCCATTCTGGCAGCTTTTCCCATCTTTGATTTCTTAGTGACATTGTTCTTTCCCTGTAAGTATGCCACCTTGGGGACTGTGATAATAGAGGTCAAATATGACAGTTTCACAGTCATTGAAAAGTTTGTTATAATAATTTTTACAAATCTTGTCCATTTTTCTTCTATTTGCTATCTTTCCATTTTCATCTTAATTCCCTTTGGGAAGACTTTGCTTTGTTGGATGTCATGCCAAGCTTTCTTTAAACTGGTTTTCTCCTCTACTGTTTCTCTTAGCTTTATTGTTTTTACTTTAGTAGTATTTAAATGTTTTATTAGTAATATTAGTTTTATCTCTGCTTTATCCTTCATTGGTTTGGATATCAAAACTATGCTTCTCTCATTAAAGGAGTTTGTTATATCTTTTTTCTCTATTTTTGACAGCAGTTTATGTATTAGAGGGCTTACTCGGGCAGGATAGAATATTTGATAGGATTCCTTTATTAATTTATGTAATGTGTGAGGTTTTTTTAGTTCATATTGGGCTTGTTCAATTTTTTTTTGAGATTGGGCTATTTGCCATCTGTTGATTTTGATATTTTATATAATACTCATTTTTCATATTCTTAGATTTTGCTTTCATGTATTTAGAAATAGTAGTTTCTATTGAGGTCTTTTTGTTTCCTCTTTATTCATTGTAAACTTCTTGTCTTTTTTATTTTGCCACTTTGTTTTAATTTTTTCTTCAAAAAAATTTCACATTAACTAATGGTTTATTACTTTTCAAACTTTCAAATAAAAGCCTTTTATTTGGTATATCTTTCCAGTAGTTTTTTTTGCTAGTTTTATCTTTCCTCTGATTTTCAAAATTTCATCTTTCATTCTTCTTTTGGGATTGTTAGTTTGTTGAGGAGGATGTTGGTCCAGGATTGTGGGGGAGAAGTGGCAATGACAACAATGACCTGTAGTGCTGGGTTTCTTCTGGAGGTCTTTGAAATTTTCAGCTCAATTTTCCTTTATGTACTCAGATACAATGCCATTCTGGGCATATATATTGAATATTGAGGGTCTTTAATTAATAGTGTTTTCCTCTTTCATTCTTGATTGTACTTGTTTTTTGTTGTTGTTTGGTCATTTCAGTCATGTCTGACTCTTCATGACTCCATTTGGGGTTTTCTTGGCAAAGATAGTAGAGTGGTTTGCTTCTCCAGCTCATTTTAGAGATAAAGAAACTGAGGCAAACAGGGTTAAGTGACTTGCCCAGAGTCTCAGAGCTAGGAAATATCTGTGACCAGATTTGAACTCAGGTCCTCCTCACTCCAGACTCAGCGCTCTATCCATTGTGCCACCTAGCTGGTGTGAAATCATGATTGCATTTGATGCTTTTTACATTTGACTAAAGAATGGCAAATTTTATTCAGTCTCCTTGTTTTACTTTCTTTTGTATGAGTGTTGTATACAAAATGTTGTTGGGTTCTCCTTTTCCAATCCAAACTGATCTTTTGTTCTCTCTTATGGACATACTGAGTCCATTAGCATTTGAGGTTAGAATTGTTTGATTTTTACTTTTTTCCATCAAATTCTAGTATGTTACTTTAAAAAAATTAATCTATACTATGTTCTGATTGTTTTGCTTACAGCAGTCTGATCATAGTATCTTTTCTAAGTCCATAATCTTTTTTTTTACGTTACCCAACCTAAGACCAGATTACTTCATTCTACTTTTATTATTTTTTTTCTGCCCCTTGTTTTCCCCTCACCTCCATTTTCCTTGATTAGACCAGAATGTAATTCAGGAGACTGCTCATCTTTCTCAATCCTCTGATCACTTAACCTGTTTGAATGACCCTTCTCTTTGGTACTCCACATTCTAAGAAATACTCCATTCTTTCTTCTTCCTTTTTCTAGGTTATTCTAGTATCAGATCCCCTTTCATGGCCTTTGTCCATTATATTTTCCCCTTATTTTCTCAGTGACCTTCCTGGAATGTGAGACTTCTTAAAGATAATATTTTTGTATTTTCCTTTGTTCAGATAAGATGAATGTGTGGTATGAATATTCTCATCTTCCCTTTCCTACTTGTTTGAATGATTTTAGTTTATGTAGACTGTAGAATGGTATAGTTGAAGCAGCATTACATTTAGGGTTAGCTGAACTGAATGAAATCCAGGCTCATCTATACACGTCAAAGCCAGCCACTCTAGTATCTGAAAGCAAGAGCCAGCATTAACTGCAATAAACCTGGGGCCTTTCCAGTAAAATTAGGAATAAGGTAATGATGTTCATAGTGCTAGAGATACTAGTTATAGTAGTAACACAAGAAATAGAAATTGAGGGAATAAACACAGACAAAGAGGAAACAACTTTTTATCAATTTTTTTTTTTTAGAAATCCCTAGAAACAATAACTTCAGCAAAATTGTAGGATGCAAAATGAACCCATAGAAGTTATCAGTCTTACTGTGTATTATCAACAAAACTAAGCAAAAGGACATAGAAAGAAATTACATTTATAGTCACTATAGAAGGTATAAACTACTTGGGTGGCATTCATAAGAACTATATGAATACAAACATAATACACTCTACATAATGCTGCACCATTGTAATAAAAAAGGTGATACTCCCTAAAATAGCTTTCTTATTTAGTGCTATACCAGACTATAAAAGAATTACTTTATAGAATTGGAAAAATAATTACAAAATTAATTTGGAACAAGACAAGGTAAAGAATCTTGAGAAATGATGGGGAAAAAAAGGAAGTATTGGGGCCTAGCATTATGAAATCTCTAATTCTACAACAAATCAGTCATTACATAATTTGGTACTTGTTAAGAAAAAAAGATCTTGACTGTTGGAACAGATTAGATATACTGTACATATAGAGAAGTGAGGGAGCACAAATAGCACCTATGGAGTAGGAACTCAGTATTTGACAGAAAGTGGGAAAACTTTAGAGTAGTCTGGCAGAAACTAAATATATGACTTAGACATAAATGGTTACATTATAAATTAGAGAAACAAGGAAAAAAGTTACCTCTCAGATCTCTGGATAGGGTAAGAGTTCATCACCAAACAAATGGTAGAGAAAATCATGGAAGATGAAATAAACAAATTGGATTATATGAAATTGATAAATATTTGCACAAACAAAATTAATCCAACCAAAATTAGAAGAAAAGCAGGTAAATGGGGGGAATATCTTTGCAACAGATTTCTCTGATGAAAGTTTCACTTCCAAGATACGTAGAGAACTTATTCAAATTTAAAAGAATAAGAGCCATTTCCCAACTGACAAATAGGTAAATAATATGAACAGCAGTTTTCAGAGGAAGAAATTTCAGTTAATAATAGCCATTTGAGAAAGTGATCTGAATAATAATTGGAGAAATGCCAATTAAAACTTCTGAAGTTCCATCTTATACTGATCATATTGACAAATTTGACAAAAAAGGAGAATAACAAGTTCTGGAAGGGCTTTGGGAAAGCAGGTACATTAATGCAGTATTGTGGAGCTGTGATTTAGTTTGGCCCTTCTACAGAGTGGTTTGGAACTCTGCCCTCAACGTAACTAAACTGTGCAAAACCTTTTAATCCAACAATGCCACTACTAGGTCTGTTCCCCAAAGAGTTCAAAGAAAGAGAAAAATGCACCCAAGTGTACAGATCTGTTTATAACAGCTCTTTAATAGTGGCAAAGAACTAGAAAGGGAGTTCCTATCAAATGAGGAGTGACTGAACTAGTTCCAGTATGTGAATATGATGAAATATTATTATGCTGTAAGAAGTGATGAAGGGGATGGTTTCAGAGAAACCTGGGAAGACTGTTTGAACTAATGCAATTTGAAGTCATTGGAATGAGGAGAACAATTTATACAATCATAGCAACATTTTAGGGAGAAATAATTTTGAAAGGTGTCACTGGTTAATTCAATGACCGGCCACGATTCTAGAGGCCTTATGATTAAAACATTCTGTCCTCCTCCTTACAGAGAGGTGTAGATTGAGACATATTTCTTAGGCATTACCAATGTGGGAGTTTGTTTTGCTTGTGTATTTGTTACAGAGTCTTTGAATTCACTTTTATTATTTCTTCTGATTCAGTACTCCATTCATATATACCATGATTTGTTTAGCCATTCCCCAGTTAATGGATATCTGCTTTATTTTTTTTCTACCAGAAAAGGAGCACTTTAAATTTTGCGATTTGCTTTCCAATATAGTAAAGTGATAAGTTACAAATATTATTCTGATTTTCCATATGGGGAAACCGGCTCAGAGAGAGTGAATGACTTAGTCAGTGGTTTTACAGCTAGTGTTGGAGTCAAGCCTAGGTAACTCCTGACTCCACAGTCAGCATTTTAAGATATGATCCCATCCTCTTCAATTCACTCTGTGCACTCTGTCTCTATGTATGTGTGCGTGTGTGCATGTGTGTGTGTGTAATCCCACCCAGTACCCAGATACTGAAATGTTTCAAGAGTTACAAATATTGTCTTTCCATGTAGGAATGTAAACAGTTCAACTTTAGTAAGTCCCTTATGACTTCTCTTTGCTGTTCACCTTTTCCTGGTTCTCTTCATTCTTGTGTTTGAAAGTCAAATTTTCTTTTCAGCTCTGGTCTTTTCATCAAGAATGCTTGAAAATCCTCTATTTCATTGAAAGACCAATTTTTCCCCTGAAGTATTATACTCAGTTTTGCTGGGTAGGTGACAGAGTCAGCATTTTAACCATTCACATTTTCTCATTGTAATTTTATATTAATGTAAACCTCAGTTTCTTTAAAATTTTAACCTCATGTCATTTCTTTTTTTATTTTATTTAACTTTTAACAATTATTTTCACAAAATTTTGGGTTACAAATTTTCTCCCCTTTTATCCCCTCCCCCCCCCAAACCCAAGCATTCTAATTGTCCCTGTGACCAATCTGCTCTCCCCTCTATCCTCCCTCCCTGCCCTTGTCTCCGTCTTCTCTTTTGTCCTGTAGGGCCAGATAGCTTTCTTGACCCCTTAACCTGTATTTCTTATTTCCCAGTGGTAAGAACATTACATTTGATCCTAACACTTTGAGTTCCAACATCTTTAGCTCCCTCCCTCTCACCCCTTCCCCTTGGAAGACAAGCAATTCAATATAGGCCAAATCTGTGTAGTTTTGCAAATGATTTCCATACTAGTTGTGTTGTATAGGACTAACTATATTTCCCTCCATCCTATCCTGTCCCCCATTATTTCTATTCTCTTATGATCCTTTCCCTCCCCATGAGTGTCGACCTCGGATTGCATTCTCCTCCCCATGTCCTCCCCTCCATCCTCCCCCCCACCCTGCTTGTGCCCCTGTCCCCCACTCTCCTGTATTATGAGATAGGTTTTCCTATCAAAATGAGTGTGCATTTTATTCTTTCCTTTAGTGGAATGTGATGAGAGTAGACCTCATGTTTTTCTCTTGCCTCCCCTCTTTATCCCTCCACTAATAAGTCTTTTGCTTGCCTCTTTTATGAGAGATAATTTGCCCCATTCAACTTCTCCCTTTCTCCTCCCAATATTTCTCTCACTGCTTGATTTCCTTTTTTTTTTTTTAAGATATGATCCCATCCTCTTCAATTCACTCTGTGCACTCTGTCTCTATGTATGTGTGCGTGTGTGCATGTGTGTGTGTGTGTAATCCCAGCCAGTACCCAGATACTGAAATGTTTCAAGAGTTACAAATATTGTCTTTCCATGTAGGAATGTAAACAGTTCAACTTTAGTAAGTCCCTTATGACTTCTCTTTGCTGTTCACCTTTTCATGGTTCTTTTCATTCTTGTGTTAGAAAGTCAAATTTTCTTTTCAGGTCTGGTCTTTTCATCAAGAATGCTTGAAAATCCTCTATTTCATTGAAAGACCATTTTTTCTCCTGAAGTATTATACTAAGTTTTGCTGGGTAGGTGATTCTTGGTTTTAGTCCTAGTTCCTTTGACTTCTGGAATATCCTATTCCATTCCCTTCGATCCCTTAATGTAGAGGGTGCTAGATCTTGTGTTATCCTGATTGTATTTCCACAATACTTGAATTGTTTCTTTCTAGCTGCTTGCAATATTTTCTCTTTCACCTGGGAATTCTGGAATTTGGCCACAATGCTCCTAGGAGTTTCTCTTTTTGGATCTCTTTCATGCGGTGTTCTGCGGATTCCTTGAATATTTATTTTGCCTTCTGGTTCTAGAATCTCAGGGCAGTTTTCCTTGATAATTTCATGGAAGATGATGTCTAGGCTCTTCTTTTGATCATGGTTTTCAGGTAGTCCCAGAATTTTTACATTGTCTCTCCTGATTCTATTTTCCAGGTCAGTTGTTTTTCCAATAAGATATTTCACATTATCTTCCATTTTTCTAATCTTCACGCTATGTTCTGTGATATCTGTCTTTCTCATAAAGTCCTTAGCGTCCATCTGTGCCATTCCAGTTTTGAAAGATCTATTTTCTCCAGTGAGCTTTTGAATCTCCTTTTCCATTTGGCTAATTCTGCTTTTGAAAGCATTCTTCTCCTCATTGGCCTTTTGAACCTCTTTTGCCAATTGAGTTAGGCTAGTTTTCAAGGTGTTAATTTCTTCAACATTTTTTTGGTTCTCCTTTAGCAGGGAGCTGATCTGCTTTTCATGCTTCTCTTTCATCCCTCTCATTTCTCTTCCCAGTTTTTCCTCCACCTCTCTAACTTGATTTTCAAAATTCTTTTTGAGCTCTTCCATGGCCTGAGCCCATTGGGTGGGCTGGGACACAGAATCCTTGATTTCTGTGTCTTTGACTGATGGTAAGCATTGTTCTTCCTCATCAGAAAGGAAGGGAGGAAGTGTCTTTTCTCCGAGAAAGTACCCTTCAATAGTTTTATTTCTTTTCCCTTTTCTGGGCATTCTCCCTAGCCAGTGGCTTGACCTCTGAATATTCTCCTCACATCTACCTCGCCTCCTGGTCCTCCCAGCCAGCGTTTGGGGACTGAGATTCAAATGCTGCTTCCCGCCTTAGGGCTTTTGGCGGGGGTAGGGCTGCTATTCAGTGTGAGAATTAAGTTCAGGTCGTCAGGTCAGGGGCAGGGCCGCCTCTCAGGCTCTGTTCCCTCAGGGGGTTTATGCACAGACCTTCCACAATGGATCCAGGCTCCCGCCCGCTTGGGGAGCCCCTGTCTGCAGCCGCCTCTCAGCTTCTATCTCCCCGGGGGGCCCGAGCCATGGGGGCACCCCACTCCCCTCTCGACCCGCCAAAGAGACTCTCTCACCGACCCTCGTCACCTGTGGGTGGGGGGGCTTGTGCCTCCGCTGGAAATCCCGTCCCTGAAGCCTGCTCGGATCTGTACCTCTCGGAGCCGTGGCCGCCGCAGGTCTGGGCTGGGCTCCGTGTCTGCAGCGCGACGGACCTTTTGCGAGAGGTTTGCAGGTCCGTCTGTGGGTGGAGGGACCCGCGTGGCCGCTGGAGGTCCCATCCCCGTAGCCCGCTCGGATCTTTTCCTCACGGTGTCGGGGCCGCTGCAGGGCTGCCCTCTGCTCCCAGTCCCGGCGCCCAGTCCACAGCACGAAGGACCCCCCGCGAGAGGTTTGCAGGTCTCTCCAGAACAGAAATCTCCCTCGCTCCAATATTCCGTGGCCTCTGGGTGCAGAATTCACAGTGAGATGGTCCCCTCTAGCCGTTCTGTGGGTTGTGGGTTCGGAGCTATGTGTATGTGCGTCTTTCTACTCCGCCATCTTGGCTCCGCCCCCCCCATGTCATTTCTTTTTGCAAATCTCAAGCAATTTAGTTCATTCTAGATATTTATTGAGTACTTACTGTGTGCTTGGTGCCAGGGACATAAAGACAAAAGCAGAATCGTTATTGCTCTAAGTGAGCTTATATTTTAGTGATCAACAAATGAGTAAACATAACTTAGCATGAGGAGGGAGAGATAGCATTAAAAGTTGGCAGGGTCTGGACGTGCTTGGCATAGGTAGCCCCATTGGCTGAGCCATTCTGAGGAGTAGTTTGAAGGTGGAAAATTCATAGTTGTTTTGGTTTCTTATGAAGGGTCATAAATACAGGTTTCAAGGAGTGATTGATGGACTGATTTTCAAACTTTATTCTAAATATGAAATATGTATGCTTAATATAAGGTTTGCTTTATTCCTCCTATTGAAATTTCCCTTGAGAAACAAACAAGTCTGTCTTAACAAAACATTAATATCATTTAAAAATTTTTTTTAGAAATGTAACCTAGCATCTAACACAGGACTCAACACATAATAAATAAATTCCTTAGTAAATGTTGCATTAATTGTGTTTAAATTACATTGTTTTTTTTTCTGCCCTCAAAGTTGGGCTTTAGATTGATCTGTGATGTCTTTGTCAAGATTGAATAATTTAAATCACTTTGTAAACCCTTAAATGCTGTAAAAATAAGAGTTGTATAGGGAAATAATTTGTATGTGTTTATAGTGCTTAAGGTTTACTATGGCTAATACAGAAAGATATAGTGTGACATTTCTATTTTTTTTGTTAGGTTAGCGATGCAACTAAGCTCAGGCCAAAGGCAGAATTCTGTTTTGGTAAGTAAGTACCATATTTTTGCATCTCATTTTAGGCAACACTGGCATAATCACATTAGTTGTTAATTTAACTATTTTGTTTTCTCCGTGTGTTCTTTCTCCCTTTTAGCTAAGTTCCTATAACTATTTTCTATATTTCCTTTACCATTCCTTCTCTCCCTTTACCCCTTCGCCTCCTGGCTTCCCTTCAAGTGTTAACTCACGTCTCGTCTCCTGCACTGATACTTTCCTGATCGACCTGAATACAACTGCCATTTCTCTACCCTAACTAGATCATGTATGTACACAGTTGTTTACACGTTATTTTCCCTGTTGACCTGGAGCTCCTTGAGGCCTTTTTTTTACCTCTTTGTATCTCTAGTTCTTAGCTCAGTGCCTGGCATGTAGTAGGTTTAATAAATGCTTGTGACCAGCTGACTGACTGTCTTACAATCTGCACAGAGAAGACGTTAAGGGTGGTGGAGGTTTTTATGAATTTATAAAACTGGATATTTAAGAAACAGTGGAAGAAGGTGGCAGCATGATTTCTTTTTGACTTCACTCCTTATTTCTGTTCTAGTGTAATTTGATGGCAAATAGATAGTTTCTGTTGGGTAAGATCAAATGATTTTTCTCAGTTCTCTTATACTGTTTTATTTGCTTCTTTGAACATCAGAACAAAATAGGCTAACAGTAGCACTTGAGTTTTGTTATAATCCTGGAGTTACAAGTACTGTTCATTATGAGGGTTTAAGCAGGTAGAAAAAAGGGGTATGTAATTACAGTTTACTAAGAGAAAAAAAGTAATTCTCATGTCAAGATTTTTTAAAAAGATTTTATACTTCGCTTATCTGTACTTTTCTCTTTTTTTTTGTTCTGAGTTCTTGTTTTTGATATAGTTAGGTGTGGAATCTTCTTTTTCTGTTTTTTATTTTTTCATTCCTTTGGTGAGCTAATTTGGCTCTCTTGCTTAGTGGGAAAAATGTCAAGTACCCATAATTGACATTACTGTGTATAATATACCATTTCCATTTATAATTTTTTGTGGGAAGAACACAGAAGTAAACCATTAAGTTTAATGGACAGAAAGTAGTTTAGTCCACCATATTCTTCTTGGGTCTCCTTTACTAGATAGTTTTGTCTAGCTAGTCAAGATAGTTAACTAAATATAATAATAATTAGTGATAATTGTTAGAGCAATTTGGTGATAATATTAAAGTTTAGTGAAAGTTGTGATATTTTAAAGTTAAGTTCATTCATTCAACAAATATTTGATAAATGCTAGTGCTTTTTTTTTAAAAAAAAGACTTTTTGTATGTGCATAATAAGAATAAATTAGCACTAAAAGTTTGCCTACTAAATTTATTTTTAATAGCATCTAGGTCCTTTTGAGAGTGGGGCTATAGTTCTTAGTCTCCCATTCTGTTAGAATTACTATTCTATTAACTATCCCAGTCAGGAATTTGCAGAAAGTTTTGCAAGCACGTGACATTACCTTGGTCCTATGCATAGTAGCAGTGACCTGAGAACCAGGGTTTGTGGGACTGATGAGAGCTGTGATTTTGGGCAGGCTGGTATTGAGACAATTCTTAGAAATTTATAAAGTCCAAGAGTTCACGTTAACCTCTTGTGTATGGTATTCAAATTGCAGATGCATTTGATCCTAGTGTTCTGGTTGGAGCAGATGAATCTTGTTTTGTGTGTCTCTGGAGCTCATTATGGGAGCTGACTCCCTGCTCACCTTCTTTCTTTTCTTCCAGAGCTCTATTTCTATCCTTGTTGCTTTCAAGGCAGAGTTTCTTTTTTCCCTGACTCATAGTTGAAGAGAACATGGTTTCAGTTTTCTAAGGAATTATATTGTGAAGGGGAAACAATAAAAGCCTCTCTCTTTTCTAACTCCTTGATAATTCCACAGCATTGTTCTACCCCCTGATTTCTCTCTTTTTATCAGTAGCCTTGTAAGGGAAAGATGAAGTTGTAGCTGGGTATCTCATTTAGGCCTGAGGGCCCCTGGTGTAGGTTTGGGCCTTGGGAATATTACTCATATATTGTTATTGTAGAAGGATACAGTCAGATAGGCATTCAAGGCTACATGGAGCAGAGAGCTGCATGTGGCTTCACCAGGCCCTCTCTTCCTCCTGGAGGCTCACCTGAGGCTTCCAGTAACAGCAGGCCACATGGAAATGATTCTATCTACTTGGGGAAGTCCTCTTCTCTCCTGAGACTGTTTTCATCCCCTTCATATTGCAGGTGTCATATCAGCCCAGGATTATTCACCCAATTAGTAGTAAAATGGACAGAGGGAGGTGTGGTTTATGGATTCCTCCCTGGTTCTCCCCAACCTGTGGCTTTGTAATTTTATTTTTCTGTTTCCCCCTAAACTTCTCTGAATGCATTACTGCCTTTGGAGTATTTCCTTATTTTGATTCTATATATGTAACTGGGGCTTGGTGGTCTTAAGCAGAGCCTGGCTGAAATGATTTAGGCTGATGTCAGCAAAAACTTCCTAATAAAAACCATCCAAAAAAACCATCCAAAACTGATATGGGGAGCAATGAGTTCCACTTGGGGCTCTACAAGCAAAGAGTTAGTGCATGCTTGGCTGTGTTGTTCTAAGGATTCTTTTTCAGTTGTTGGCTGAACTAGATTAGATCTGCACAACCAACCAGCTGAAGGATTGATGTTTTTCACAGGCCGCCCAAAATCCTTTGGGGCCGAAAGTTGTACAGGTCTGAACTAGATTATTGCTAAAATTTCTTGCAATTCTGAAATTTTGTGCTTCTATTACATGACTATTCTTTTACTCATCACCTTTAGATTTTCTTTTATATTCCCCACAGAGGCAGTTCTTAGCCTTCTCTTTTTGCTCTACTTACCTACCCGCACCTTCCACCATCTCAGCAAATGATCTTAGTTTCCACTTTAATAGGAAGCAAACAATCAAGACTCTTTATCGGTGAGTTTCCCTCAGCTCTTCTGCTTTATGCTTCCATCCCTTCCCTCTATATTTTCACCTTTTCCTCCTCTAATATTTGAGAAAGAGTTAGCTCTTACTTCTACCCTTGATTCTATAACTTCCAATTTCTTTCTGGGATGTATCATGTTCATCTCTGATCTTATCTTTCTTTTTTTACTGATTCCTTCCTTGCCACCTACAAGTTTCCCCCACCTGCTTCTTTAAAAAAATAAAAAAGGAAAAGGAAGCAACTCTGCCACTCTCAAACTATAATCTTCTGTCTCTCCTATGTACTGTTAGAAAAACATCATCTCCTCTTGCTGTCTTTACTGCCTCCCTGCCCTCTCTCTTTTCAGCCCCTGACATAATAACTTCCAGCTTCTTAGCTCTACAGGACCTACTCTCTTTGAATCTACCAACAATCTCCTACTGAATCCAAATAGGGTTTCTTATTCATGTTTCTTGACTTTTCTGTAGCTTTTGACTCTATTGACTACCTGCTCTTCCGGGATATTCCTTCTTTCCTTAGCTTTAGTAATATTTTTTTCCTGCTCTTCCTACTTATATGACCCTTGCTTTGCAGTCTCCTTTGCTAGTTTATTATTTTCTGCTCAGAGCTTTGTCCTAGCCACCTTTTCTCTTTTATGGTTGGTTAGCTTCCTTGTATTCATTTGGTTGTCAGTTGCCATTGTCTAGAGTTACAATTTCTACAGAATTGATTTCTAAAGCCACATGGCTAGCCTTGATTTCTCTCCTGAACACTCCATATGGCTATGCTGTTAGGATATCCAGCTCAGTATGTCCACAACAGAACTAACCATCATTCCCCTTAGACCTGCTATTTCTCAGTATTTCTCATTTTCTTCTCAAGGGTACTAGCATCTTTCCATTCATCCAGTTTTATAACCAGAATCAAGCTGACTCTTCCCTTTTCTTCCCTTCATTTCCCGCCAGCCTCCCTCCTATCCTCTTATGCTCCTTATCTCTCCAGTATCTCACATAGAACCTTGCATACAAAATGAGTGCCATACTTAAGTACCAGATTTGGCACCAAGTGGTTCTGCCACCCTCTTGCTCCCCACTACCCAAACGTACCCAACCCCACTTCCAAATTTCTGACCAATTCTCCTTTCCCCTTTTCCCTTCCGATTAAACACTGACCTTCCCTTGCCTTGTTAGATTCACAGTCTCCATTCCATTCTGACCTTAGGACCGTTACCCCCATTGCTAGTGGTGATGGTGTGGTCCTCCTTCAGGTTTTTTCCCTGCAGCTCAAATATCCTGATGCCCTTCAGTCTTCCTGGCTTTGACCATTGCCCTGGAGTTATACCCTGAAGGCCTTGAGGTCTTTATTCTCTGCAGCAAAATCATCTAGTGTGTGTTGTCTCCCCTAGTTAGAGTGTGAGCTCCCTGGGAGTAGGTACTGCCTTCTTTTTCTGTTGGTTTTTCCAGTACTTAGCACATGCTTGGAACTGCATAAGTGGATGATAAATTTAGCTTTTTTTTTCAGTCATTCATTCAATAAATGTTTGTTGAATTGTTGACTTGCTAATATTCTAAGGTTCTTTGATATTCATTACATTTTATATAACTTACTCTCCGTAGTTGGAAATTTTGGGTCCTTATTTCATTTCATTTCAACAAATTAGCACATTTAAGGGCTTATTGTGTGCAAGATACATCAAGGCATTGATTCCAAAGACAAAAAAATAAAAATCACACATGAAACTTGTCAACATGGAGCTTATAGTCTTCCATCAGGTTGTTTTGTCCCCCCTGAAACTAGTCCTAAAGCAAACTAACATTGACTGATGCTCAAGCCTTGCATATAGTAAGTATTCAGTATTTGCATGAATAATGAGGAGACTTTGTTTTCTGCAGTGAGGAAAGATCATAGGGATCACTTGATTCAGTGCTTAGAAAAGCATTTTTTTCAAGCATATTAAGTAATGTCCTAGTTAAATTATTGAGATATTTTTGTGTTGTATCATGAATTTTAACAGCCTCACTGCTGCCTTAAAGGACTTATAATCTGATCTTTAGGAACTGGTGGTTCTTTAATACTTTTCTGAAGTTGTGCCTTTAGTCAAATTTTCCCCACAGCTTCATTTGTAAGGCCCTTAGCTCAATTCTAGGAAGTGCAAAGTGACCCAGTATAAAGTTGGTGAGAGGAGGTCAGCAGAGCTGAAATAGGGCATGGGAAGGCCAGGGTTGTGATGGAGAGGGATGGATGTAGGGTGGAGAGGGAAGTTTTTGCATAGGCATCTGCGCTTCCAGTTTCACTGGCATTGGGAGAGCAAGAGGTAGTGGGAGTTTGCTGCTCGTAGGACATAAATCCCCGTAGAGTACCAGAAGATACGAGCAGCTGTTGCTGAAAGCAGGAAGCACAACATAGGGATGTTAGGATATGATGTCTTTTAGCTGCACCTGTGTAGGACCTGCTCTTGGGGTCTCTCAGTCTGAGCAGGTCAGGCCCACAGAGACTTTAGCGGTAGCATTCCTTTGTCTGTTCCCATGCCTAAACTTATTATTAAAAAAAGATGTTTGCCAGAAAAATTCATGCACTGTAGAAAAGTTTTCTTTTGGTGGTAGACATTGATAATATGCAGATAACTAATTATGTAGCAGTACTTTGGTTTACACAACAGGTATGTTTCAGAAAAGGTTTGTATAAATAAAATCATGATGATTTTACATTATATTTTGTGAGATAATTTCTAATTCTTATCCCAACTTTTCTGCCATATAGTGAATGATTTACAACCAAGCAATTAAACATAGATGGCTCTTGAAAGTGACACTATTGGTTTTTTTAATTAAAAATTTTTTTTTTTTTAAATGAGAAGAATCTCTCTAGATTTTTGTATATTGGATTGTCTTAAAACAGGGCACTAGCAGTTTACTTCTGCTTACGTTAACATTTACATTAACATTACATTACATTTACATTACATTTACATTAAAAGGCAGTTACTTCTGCCATCCATTGGACAAATACAAGGCTTTTTGGAGGGAGGATTCTTAGCACTAGAATTGGGGTCAGAGGATTGAGTTTGAAATTCCAGCTCTGCCCTGTATGACTTCAGCAAGTTGCTTTACCTCTTTGGGTCTCAATTTCCTCAACCATAAAATAAAAATGAGATGATCTGAAAAAGTTCCTTCCAGCTCTAAATCTACACCCATTTTACTCTCTGGGTATTTCATGTCAAAACATATTAGTAAAAAGACCTATACGTTTTTGACAGTTTGCTTGAAATTCCCAGGATCATAGATTTAGAGATGAAAGAGACCTCAGGGACCCCTTAGACCAAGCCCAACAGTGACTCATAACTTTTTCAAGATCCTACAGGTAATCTCAGAGGTGGGATAAGATATTGACTTGAAACATTTTTCAGTTGTTATATTAACAAAGATTTAAAAATAACTTATTTAATTGTAATTTAATTTAGTCCTTTTTTTCTTAATAGTAATGAATGCAGGAATGAGGAAATATTTTCTACAAGCCAATGATCAGCAAGACCTAGTAGAATGGGTAAATGTTTTGAACAAAGCTATAAAAATAACAGTAAGTATTCTTATTTTTGTCTTGATGTCCAGAAGAATTCTATACACCTTTTGAAATTTTAGTTCTGTGGCACAGTTATTGATTAATTTTTACTGAATTTTGTATCTAGTTTTATATCTCATTGTTTCCTTTGAGAAATAGTTGACTATTGAAGCACATTTTATAAACCCTTTGCATTCTCTGATCACCATTTGAAAAGTAAATAATTTCATATTTATATGAAAACCATTTATCCTAACAATGAGTTAATATAACTCAAGCTTTTCTCAGAGGTTAAATTGCATTTTTTGTCTTGCTCTAGAACAGCTTGTTACCACATGACAGCAAACACCCACACACGGCATCTGATCTCGACATGAAGCACAAGTTATTTTTAGGGTTTTTTTCTCTGTGTATTTTCAGGGAAGCAATTTCTTGGACTGATTCAGAAGTACATATTCTTCTAAGAGTTTAACTGACCACACAGGGCAGATACTCTTTTAGCAACTATTTGCTCATTTTTATTTAGGAAAATAATTTCTAGTAACTGTTTCTGTGTAGTTTCATTTATGCAATTTGTCCTGTTAAAGGATTAGTTACTTAGTCATACTTTAGATTTTTAAAGACCAATAAATGATTTTAGATACCTTTTCTGCTACTTTAGGGTTCTTTATAAATCTTTGCTTCTGAACTCCCATAATGTTCTGATATTTTCTAAGTTAGTTTGTAGTGGGCGTAATAATATTTTAAAATATGATTAACTAGATATTACTATCAGTTTGCTTGCAGCTTTGCCTTTCTCATGTTCAGAACTCTTTTTTAAACTCTTAGAAGGTATTTAGTAGTAATAGATATTGATGTTTTTTATTGTTTCCATTTAGAAGATTATTATAAAGCTTGGGGCAGGTGCAGTGGATAGAGTGCTGGGCCTGGAGTCAGGAAGTCCTATATCTTCCTCAGTTCAAATCTGACACTCACTAGTTGTATGACCCTGGACAAGTCACTTAATCCTCAGTTTCCATCTGTAAAATGAGCTGGAGAAGAAAATGGCAGACCACCACTCCAGTGTCTTTGCCAAGAAAACCCCAAATGAGGTCACAGAGAGTCCAACAAGACTGAAAAATAATCGATTAGCAACAAAATAAAAAGTTTAGGAAACTTACTTGCCTAAAAAGTGTTTCTAGTTGGATTAAAATGGATATATCAGGAATATTTTTAGGTAAAATTATTGGACAGTTTAACATAAAATAACATTGTAATGCAAAGTTACCCTAGAACATTTAGACTAGTTTTATTAGTGTAGTGAAAAGATACATTGAGGGGTTGCCTATGGTTTTAATCAACTGTATTTTATTAACTTTGTTTCTTTAAAAAAAAAACACAGTAAATCTTGTAATTATTTTACCATTTATGCACTCACACACATGTGTATGGAGAGACAATATAATTTGGGCTCTAAATTTTTGAATTATGAAATCTACAAAATAAGATTTTGCTTATAAGAATATCATTCTTTTAAAATGAGAAGTTCATTGTTGTAGCTACTATGGGTTAAAATAATATTCACAATTTAATAGATTTCGGGATTTACTTTTCTGTGGGAAAATTCCAAATAGTTTTATCAGTGCAGCATTTTACTCTTTAGTGATTTGTAGATATTGTATAGTATAAATGTTGACTTTTTTTTCAAAACTTAAAATTGCATCTGTTTTGGAAGTGTGTGTTTAAGGAAAGGGAAAGAGAGTAGTTGATTGTTTAACCATATTTTAATTACAGTGTCTTGCCATCCTCATGGTCTGTCCACCTACATAGTCTCCTGGTATCTTTTCTTAGATACTTTATGTAGGCCTGTGTGAATGCTGGTGGGTGGTTACCTTTTTTTTTTTTTAATTTCTTTCCTCTTTATAAAATATGTGAGAAAATAAATGACCTAAACTTGAAGGCATATGTACCTCAGTAATTTGAAAGATCAAATTTTAAAGTAAATTAGCTTTTTAGCTAACTACCCTTATATCAATACTAATCTTTTAAGTGGGCCATCTCCAAAATGCAAATTTCACCAATCAAAAAATTTTTTTTACTATACATTTTAAATCTGTGTTTTAAAAGTCTGACAGTAAAGCTTTTAAAAATGTTACCATTGTCATTATTTCCCACTCTGGCAAAAAAAAAAAAAACCCAACAAAAAAAGAACCCTCTATTAACTTCAGGGTATTTTAATTTTGTCGTAGAGAAATGAGAACAGAACAGAAAGCAGGATGGCGGGGGTGGATAGTTTTGGAGTTGAAGTAAGGAAGATGTGGGTTCAGATCTTGCCTCGCACACTAACATATGTGGTTCTCCACAAAGCAGCCTCTGTGAACCTAGGTCTGTCATCTGTAAATTGAGGGTGAAATATGTGGTTCCTACTTTGAAGGGTTTTTGTGATTCAAATGTGATACTACGTGAAGCACCCTGCAAACTTGAAAGTGCTATGCAAGCTTCAGTTATTGTTGTGGGTAGCCTGCCTACTGGGCCCTTGACTCTCCTTGTTATTATTTTATGCCTCTTCTCTCTACTGAGAGTGTGTCAAGCCTGCAGCTCTCCTAGAGGCCTGACTGATTTGAGGAACAGTGGAGTACTTGGAGTTTGCTATAGTGAGTTTGGTTCTTGATATTTAGGCCATATAATATGCAGTAAGCTATTTCTAAACAAATCTTTCCAGTGATGTTCAAAAATCATTAGAAAGCCTCCTTTCAACATTATAGATCCCTTCTAGCTCTAAATCTATGATCCCCAAATCTTTCTCTGTTCAATAATGATTTTTATTTTTCATTCATTTCCATTATGTCTGACTTTCTGTGATCCCATTTTGGGTTTTCTTGGTAGAGATACTGGAATGATTTGCCATTTACTTCTCCATCTCATTTTAAACATGAGGAAACTGAGGCAAACAGGGTTAAGTGACTTGCCCAGAATCAGAGCTAATAAGTGTCTGAAGCCAGATTTGAACTCGGGTGTTCCTAACTCCAGGTCCAACACTATCCATTGAGACAACTAGCTGCCTCAACAGTGCTAATTGGTTCTAAGAACACATGAAGCTAGGTGAAAGAACTTTAGTGGGGGTGGGTCAGACAAGTTAGTAGTATAGAGACAGTAGTATAAATACAACTGTTATGGCGCAGTTGTATAACTTGGTAGTATGGCTTATTTTATATATAAAAAAAAATATATATATATATATACGTATATACACACACAAATATGTATGAAATGTATTATATCATATAGCACTGGCTTTAATCAGAAACGTCATCAATTAGATTGACTTTGTGATACATAGGGTACCTGTGTAGCATGATTCCTTTTGTTCCTATCTTTTTTCCTTCTGTTTCTTTGTCTCAAGGTAAAGGAACACAAGCATTTTTTCTAAATAGAAAATACTCATTTTTCCATGCAATCACATAGCAATTTTAAGGGGATTGGAATGAAATAGAATTAAGGTACATTTCTTTGATGCTGGCTAAGTAGTTCTCAGTAAGGTTATTTTGTTATTTTCATTAAGCAGATATTAATTTCTTTTATTTCTATTTTAATGGATGATTTAAAACTTTGGGAGTATTTTCTGATAAAGACTGAAAAAATATAAATATATCTAAATATAAAATAAAGTCAAAGGTTATTTCATTGATATATTCCCCTTATTGTTTAGGAAGTAAAATGATCAAAGTTAGTTTATTTTTTACTATAAATTTGGTATAAGATTGTTGCCATGGAAATTGTGCTTTATTTAACATAAGCTTTTTATAATAAGGACCCATAGGAGATCCATTGTTTCTTTATTGTATTTTTTTTAAATGTAGCTTTACTATGGATAAAGGGAAAATAGGAAATGTAACAATGTATCCTGACAATGTATCCCAAGATATCAAATATTTAAGTATGTTAAATATTTCCTATAGTGGGGAAGTTCCTTTTGAAATCTTGCATTAAAGTCTAGAGTACGTGTATACTTTCAACATAGGTCATCCATCTTGTCTCTTAATAAATACATTTATCTACTAGAGTTGAATAGATAGTTCTTTCTGGGATAGATTTCTAGTAAGTTCATTTTCTATTCTCAGGAGATAAGTTCCCCACTCTCCATTCTAAAAGTGTCTAAGGCCATGAAATGTCCATTAGAAATTGTTCGGACTTACATCGATGAAAATAAAGTGAAGCAAAGTATCATCTAGCGGCAGGATACTGATTTTCAAAAGTACTCTGAAAGGTTCAGCCTCTTAGAATTACTGTAAATTGTTCTTTGGATTCAGGAGTCTTTGTATGGAATTTTTCCAGAAGCTTCATTGGTACACTTTGTTTTTTATAATGAAAATTTTTGTACTGTGACTGCTGGATGGACAGAACTTTTGATACTTTTTTCCCCTTAGGAGTTAAGCAGTGGATTTATTTTTTTTAAGTTGCAGTGTTTCTTTACCCAGCTATAACATTATATGAAACTTTCATTGAAACTTTATCTTAACACTGGCCATTGAAAATGCTGAAAATATTTAAATGGCAGAGTTGATTTTATTTAAATAAACTGCTTGGCAGTCTGGCCCTTTTAAAAAGGGGCTTCTACAGACAGATGTGTTTAATTCTACAAACCCTTATTTAAACCACTAATGCTTGTTATAAAGTCCATAAAAACATTCCGGGTACCAATCTAAGCCCCTACTCAAACCATTGTCTCCTATGTTTTTCTTCCTCCTCTGCTTCAGCCACTTTGACCTGTTGAAATTGTACTAGTCCATCAGTATCCAGATGGTGTGATCTCTCTTCTGTGAAAGTTTCTCTGATCCTGTCCTCTAAATCGAAAAATCAACAACACTATGGTGTCCCCAAAGTGTTAGTGTGGTTTTAAGCTTACGTAACTTAAGCAGTCTAGATGATACAAACTTACAAAAAAATTTGAAAGGTTAATTATTTAAAATTTTAAAATATTGATGTTTCTTTCATTTTGTATTATACATCACTCTAGTTGATTTTAGAACTTTGTAAAATCTTTCATCTGCTACTACTCAGTGACTGAAAGAATTGCATTACCTTAACATTGTCCAAAGAATGAGGTTTTGAGGCTGAAAACAGTTTTGACGTGACCCCACAAGAGAAAGTCCAGTGGAGATAGATTAAGTGATGGAGGTGGCAGTTTGAGATAGTGTCATCTAGAAACTGTCACACGCAATATCTTATGACAGAGTACTCTGTCTTTTTAAAGTGAAAATTTAAAAATATGTTACTTAAAATTCACAAATTTAAATAAATATTAAACTTGCATAAAATTTTAAATGATTTTTTGGGGAAAATTTTATAACATATATACTCCTGAATTTATTAAAGCTTAAAATTTCACTAAGTCTTTTGGGACACCTTATATATTTATTATGTGTGTGTAACATACGTAAACTGAAGTTCATTTTCTTCTAATGTAAAATTGTTGTGTATTTTATAATGCTTCATACATTTGCTAACCACAAAGAATAGTAAAAAATACATGGTACCTCTTCCAGTGGTAACTGTTAGGAATAAACTCTACTGACCATACACTTTTCATAGTTTAACACATACAGAAATAGGTAAATTCTTTTTTTTTATAATTAATTTATTTTCAGTTTTCAACAATCACTTCCATAAGCTTTTTCCCCCTTTCTCTTCACTCCATCCCCAAGATGACAAGCAGTCTTATATGGGTTCTACACATACACGTTATTAAACACATTTTCACAATAATCATGTTGCATAGAAGAATTAAAAGGAATGAGAGAAACCATGAGAAAAAACAAAACATAACAAAAGAGAAAATAGTCTGCTTCATTCTGCATTCTGACTCTATAGTTCTTTCTCTGGATGTGGATGGATGGCATTTTGCATCAAGAGTCCTTTGGAAATATTTTAGGTCCTTGCATTGCTGTAGAGGGCTGTTTATCAGACACAGTCCTCACACACTGGCTTTTAGTGTGTATAATGTTCTCCTAGTTCTGCTCATTTGACTCAGCATCAGTTCATATAAAACTTTCCAGGTTTTTCTGAAGTCCATGGAGGTAAATTCTACAAAGCTTTTTAACTCAGTATGAGGAAGAGGGGAAAAATCAAAGGTCACAGACATAAACAGCCTCATATAGTTCTAGTATATTTGTGCAAGTGTTTTCTTACAGAATAGATTTTCAATTCCATGAGGGCTAGGGTTGCCTCTTACTTATCTTGGAATCTCCCTAAGCACCAAAAACAGCAGGTCACACATAGGTATAGTGTCTGGGTGTTGATAAAACTTTTGAGCAGGACTGGGTTGAAAACAGACCTTGGTGGCATGCTGCTAGATACCCACCTTTGTCTTGACATTGATCCATTTCAGGAGACCTATGTTAAAGTACAGCCTCTGCCACAAACTCAGTTGTGTGAGCTTGGCTTCAGTGTCTTTATTTGTACTTGAACCTAGATGAACTCTGAAATTCTCTTCCAACTCTCACATACTATTCATTTGTGATATATATGGTAATTGTATTTACTTGAGGGTTCTATTACCAGAACAGCTTATTTTGAGACCACAGCCCTACAAAATACTAAATAAGAATAAACACTTTCAGCCCTCTGAAAATTTGTTGGGATTTTAATTGCCAAATTCTGCTTTTGCTATTATATTCTGGTACAATTTAAGAATGAATTTCATACTCATTATAAAATGTTTCATTTATCTACTTTGTCTCAATTCTCAATAAAAATTTTTTTTACAGTGTATTTTTTCACTGTTTGTTTTAAAAAGATATATAAATATTTTTATTATTCCACCATCGTAACCACCCTCCCCTTTCAATCCAAAAGTCTTCTTAGGTATATTCCTCTAAAATATTCTATAATGTTAAATATACGTTTTGACATAGTTTTATAATATGAAAATATTAATAATAATAATTAAATGTTATTTAGCACTTTAAGATTTTCAGAGTGCCTTATAAATTTTATCACAACAAATTTCTCTAAACAACTCTGGGAGACATACATTATTATCCCCATTTTTCAGATGAGAAAACTGAGACAGACAGGTTAAATTACTTCCTCCATCTAGTATCTGCACTACCACATCACCTAGGCACCTTCAAGAATTTATGGCTTTATTAATGTGGCAAGTGTACAAAGACCCTGTACCTTTTCAGTTAGTTGTCGTGAATTGATCAGGACAGAAAAACACCATCTCTTGTGGACCACCCTTTTACTGATACTGAATATCTCAGAAGAGGTTAATGAAATTCATCCTTTAAGAATGGGCATTTAGTCAATTGTTAGAATATACAGGTTAGCTTGTATTCTGCTGGCTTACTTCAGGAACCCAACATTATTTCCATTTCATGATGTATAGGACTTGACTGAAGGAAAAGGTATTACTAATTAAAAATTCTAGCTAAAAAATGTTTTCATAATGACTCATTTTTTTTAAGGTACCAAAGCAATCAGATCCACAGTCTCATTCTGATAGCTTAAGTCGCCAAGTTGAAACTCCAGGTGGAAAAAAACAAGTGTCTTACAGGACAGAAATTGTGGGTGGTGTACCTATTATAACACCAACTCAGGTAAATAACCTGAAACTAATATCATTTTTTCTTCTCTGTGGCTATTTAGTTTCTGAATTCATTTTGTAATACTAATATAAAATTAGCTAGTTGTTCTTCATCTTATTAAAAGATGTGTGTACATTTCAGATTAAATTGGAGATTTTGTTTTTTAACTTGTTTTTGTGAAGAGTGGTTTCAGTGTATTTAAATGAAGGAAATCTGTGATATGGAAGCCCTGAACTTTGTTTCTGACAGACTTAATTGTCTCTAAGCAAGAAATGTCATCACTTCTAAAGTGTGGATATCACAGGCTTCAAAAGTATATTAGGTACTATATATTTTGGAATGGTTGCAAAATTTTTTAATTTTTGATGTGTATTCTAAGTGCTTAATGATCTTAATATCTGGATGTTTGTTGTATATTTTATTGATATGCATCCTTAATGATCTTTTTATTATATAGATATTTGTTGTATTATTTCATAACTATATTGAATATTTTCTCGAAATTGCATCCAGTAAGTTAAAGTCCTTTTATTGCTTCATGGCATATGACATGCTTTAGAAATCAAGAGAAGCCATAGGTTTAGAAAGGGTTGTTTGACCTGACCAATCCTGATGTTTTAATATTCTTTCATGATGTACTACAAAAAAAGAGAAGAAAAGTGTCATTTACTCTTTAGAGGCCTAGAGTTTTGGAAACCCTATAATAACTCAAGGTTTATTGCATATTAGATTTTGAAAGTCTTTTAGCAGGGGAGAGAGAGTGACTGAAAGAGTGAATTCTTACTCTGCCTATCTTCTCCAGGGTCTAGACCAGACCAGGCCAAGATTATGTGAACTCTTCTATAAAAGTTGTGAGCTAATATGATCTTACAGATTTAAAGATTCAGTTAGACTAAGCTTCTGACAGCTTTGCATTTTGCCTTGCTTTAAAGTGGGAAGAAAAGGTTTTAGTCTGTACTTGTGTTAGGAAGTTTGAGTACTTCATGTTCTTGAATGTTTTAATTTTGAATAGAATTAAGGACTTTGATGTATGTCTGTTATGGTTCTTTGGCATCTGAGGCAGGAGCTTTTAAGAAGTCCAACTTAGTTTCGTCTTTGCCATTTTAAAAGATAACTGGCTCTAATTGAATGTATAAAGTGAATAGGTTTTGTTTGTTTTTACTTAACTTTAATTAAGTTCTTTGTCAAGTTGATGAAAAAGAAGATGGATAAAGTGATGAGAAATTTTTAAATAATTCAAATGAAATTTATTTGGGTGATGATGAACTTTCTGGATCAAGAAATATATAGGAACCTTTGAGAATAACTTAAGGCCCCATGTTAATGTTTAGGGTTCTTTAGGGAATAATATCCTTTGGTATGTGTAATGGATTAACTGGGAAAATATTAATCTAAAATCTGATATATGTCTGACTGAAACTGAGATGAGATTTAAGGAATGTTTTATTATGTTAAAAAGTATGTATTAAAAATACTTTTGTACCATAAGTAAGCATAGCCAAAACAACCTCTCCCTTGTCTTTGTCTCATTTTAGAAAGAAGAAGTAAATGAATCTGGTGATGGTCTTGACAGGAATAATCTGAAACGGTCACAAAGCCATCTTCCTTACTTTACTCCTAAGCCACCTCCAGATAATGCGGTTATCAAAGCTGGTTATTGTGTTAAACAGGGTGCAGTGGTAAGTAAGTAATTACAATTAAATAACCTCCTCTCAGTAAAGATGGTAGTATAAAATAAATATCCTTTATACCAGTAGGTCTTATCACTTACACTGTCATCTAAGTTATTTTTTTAAAAGTTGAACAGAATTTTGACAATTTGCCTTTCTGCTTTAAGATACAAGGACTCAAATAGAAGTGCATAGAGGAAGTAGGAAGCTCTGTAGATGTTGTGGTCTTTTTGGTTGTTGGGAGGGCACAAGGGAGGAGAGTATTTTCTTTGGGTCAGTGCTGTGGCTTCAGGGGGCTGGGTGAAAGGAAAGGGAGGGTCACAGGTTCTCAGCTTTTAGTTTAGCCACTAAAGTGAAAGCCTAAGCAGAATTCTCTATAAAAAATCTGCTCAGTTCTAAGTGGAACTTTTTAAGTGAAATTGTAATATTCTTTGGAGGACCTTTATTGTCTTGCTTTTTAAATTTTTTTTTTTTATTGCTCTTATTTTTGAATATAGTAATATGAAATACTTAATGGCAAAGTTTAAACAATATATCACTTTTTTTGGGACTTAAAAAGATCCCTATGATATTCTTTATATTTTTTCCAAGACATAATTATTGAGGTTGTTTTTATCAGTAGTCAATAAATATGAAAGGGTACAGATGAAATAAGTTTAGAATAGTTTTATTTTTTAAAAACTTTGTCGTTTCAATTTTAAGCATATCTTACATGGTAATGAAGATCCTGGATCCAGCTCTCATCGTATCAACACATAAGCACCTAGTTGGTACACAGAATATAATGTTTGACTTGCCTTTAGGAAGACCTGAGTTTAAAATTCTGCCTCTGGCACTTCTAGCTGTGAAGCCCTTGGCAAGTCTTTTAACCTATCAGTCAGTTTTCTCATTTATAAAATGGGGATAATAATAGCACCTACCTTACCAGCTTATGGTAAGAATTAAACAGGGTAATATAAAGGGTTTGGGCATCCTTAAAGTGATTTGTAAATGCTAGCTTTTATTAATCAGTCACTAAACATTTATCTGATGTTTCTTATATGTCAGGCACTGTGCTAGGGATACAAAGAAAGGCAAAAGAGAAAAGAGAGCCCCTGCTCTCAAGCAGCTCACAGTTGAATGGAGGAGACAGTTCAAACAAGACAACAGAGGGAAAGCCCTGGCATCAAGAAGGCTTCCTGTAGAAGTTGCAATTTTAGCTGGGGCTTGTAGGAAGCCTGGGAAGCCAGGGGGTAGAGCCTAGGAGGGAGGGGATTCTAGGCATCAGGGAACAGCCATTGAAAAGGCCCAGAGTCCTGAGATGAAGTGTTTTGAGTGAGGAGCAGTGAGGAGGCCTGTGTCTCTGGATTGGAGCATACATGGGGGAATAAGGTGTAAGAAGATGTAAAGATAGAAGCTGGGAGAAGTAGGTTTTGAAGGACTTTGAAGGCCAAACAGAAGATTTAATATTTTCTCTTAGCAGCAATAGGGAACCACTGGAATTTATTGAGCAGAGGGGATGATATAGTTAGAATTCCTCTTAGAAAGATACTTTGACAGCTGAGTGGAGGATTGCCTGGATAGGGAGAGACTTGAGGCAGATAGACAAACCAAAAGCCTGTTGCATTAGTCCAGGTGTGAGGTAATGAGGGCCTTTCCCACAATGGTGGCAGCGTCAGAGACAAGGAAGTATATATGAGAGATCTTTCTGCTAAAATCAATGTAACATGGGAACAGATTGAATACGAGAGGTGAGAGAGAATGAGGAGTCAAGGATGACCCGCTGTAGGTTGTGAGTCTGGGTGACTGGGAAGGTGGTGGCACCCTCAGCAGTAGTAGGGAAGTTAGGAAGGGGGGAAAAGGTGAGGGGGTGGACAAGAGTCCAGTTTTGTACGTGTGGTTTAATATATCCTTGTGGCATCCAGTTCAAAATCCTCAATAGACAGTAGACAGATGGGAGCCCTGAGGGCAGCAGAGTTTACAATTGGATTTGTAGGTTTGAGAATCATCTGCTTAGAGATGACAATTAAATCAATAGGAGCTGATGAGATCACCAGGTGAAATAGTGAGGAGGATAAAAAGGACCCAGGACACAGCCCTGGGGAATGCCCTCAGTTAGCAGAGATGATGTAGGTGAAGATCCAGCCAAGGAGACTGAGAAGGAGCAGTGTAATAGGGAAGAGAAGAGAAGTATAATATAGTGTCCCAAAAGCCTAGAGAAAAGTGTCAGAAGAGGGTTATTCACAGTGTCTGAGGCTACAGAGAGGTCAGGGATGCAGACTGAGAAAAGGCCATTGAATTTGACAATTAAGAGATCAGTAACTTTGGAGAAAACAGTTTTGGTTGAATGATAAGGATAGCAGCTCAGCTGTGGAGAGTTAAGAAGAGAGAAAGAGGAAAGGAAGTAGAAGTACTAATTGTAGATGACCTTCTTAAGGAGTTTAGCTGCAAAAGAAAGGAGGAGAGATGTGGGCCAACTCAAGTGAGGACTTTTTTTGAGAATGGTAGAGATGTGCTTGTTTGTAAGCAGTGGAGAAACAGCTGTCAGACCAGAAGTTGAAGATAAGTGATTGGGAGTGATAGAGGGAGCCACCTTTTGGAAAAGAGGATGGAATGGGGTCACTTGTGCATGCAGAGGGCTTAGCCTTGGCAAGGAGAAGGGCCACCTCTTCCTATGAGTCAAGGGTAAAGGAGGACATAATGACAGAAGGTGTCTGTGATTTGCTGTGGGGAGGAGAGAAGAGGGAACTCTTGGTGAATGGCCTTGCTTTTTTTTTTTCCAGTGAAATGTGAGGCAGAGTTGTCAACTGAGAGGGAAGGGGGAAGGAGGGACATGAGGTCTGAAGAGGGATGAAAAGGTATGGGAAAGCAACTGTGTGGGGTAGTAAATCAAATAGGATGACCTTACTACAGTAAGGGCCTGGTTGCGATTATGTAGTATAAATTTGTGAAGGATCCAGGCAGCATGGTTCGTGATTTTCACCAAAAGTGTATATATTAGAAATGAAGACCACAGATGGTGAGAGTAATCTGGGACTGAGGCTTGAGAGGGTAAAATAGATGAAAAGATGTGGAGACAAAGTACTCAAGGGAAGAGGGCGGTGAGGAGTTGAACTGACTCTTTAAGAGGGACAAGTAGAGAGGGCATTTGTAATGGTCTGGGAAACAACTGAGAGGGGTCAAGAGATTGGAGATCATGGTGAAGAGGAAGAATAGGGTTTGAGGGGCTTGCGGTTACATGGCAGAGGGAGGAGGAGAATGACGACAGACTGATCAGATAAGGGAATCTTAGAGTTCACCAGTGTAGAAGTGGTGCATTTGTGGGTGATGATCAGAGGGAGCTGAGGTGGGCTGTAGAAATAAGTCATGTGAAGAAGTCTTAAGTGAAGGGTCTGTGAGGTTTGGTGTTTGAGGGTGTTATCAGTACATATGTTTGAAAGTCCTTGAGTATGAGGGCAGGAGTTGGGGAGGTGAGAGACACTGTGAGCCATTCCCTTATTGAATAAAGAAGGGGAGTCCTCCTCAAAGGAGGAGAAGTTACTATGATGCTAGAGGGAAAACCTGAAAATGCAGTGGGAGTAAGGTATATTCCAAGAGGAGAAATGAGAAGAAGTGCAACCAGTGCTTGAATGGGAGGCCATTAGAAGACAGTCTGGTCTCAGGGAGAGCCAGAAGATGAAAGGCATAGGAAAGGAAAAGATTAAAGATGAAATGAAATATGTCACCAATGTAAGAGGCATTTCAGAGAGCATATTAGAAATGGTGGGTAGCCTTAGAGTGGGCATTGGGGGAATTGTTGAGACAGATAGGAATAAGGGCATGTATGGTGGAGGATGGAGAACAGGGTTTGAATAATGGAATTCAGGATCATTGAGATGGGGAAATTATGACTGGGTGAGAGTTTGTTAATAGTTGATGAATGAGTTCAGGTCTGTTATCATCAGTATGGGTTTGGCCTCAGAGTATTATGTAAGCACTAAGGTGAAGGGACCAGTAGGAAGAGCTAATGACCTGACACTTCTTTCCTTTCTCTGCAGCCAGGCCAGGAATTATTATACTCAGAAAATCCATTATATGTAATATACTGTGCTGGGCATAGGGAGGTTTTCAAAGAAAAATAAGAAATGGGGTCTTACCTTCATGTAACTTAAATAGATGGTTTTATATTTCAGATGGAAATACTGAAGACCTAGTGATTTAATTTCCTGTACTTGTTCCAATAGTATATGGTGAAGAAGGAGAAGGTAGAAGGAAACTGCTTATTAACATTTGGAAAGCCCATCACATTTCCAATTCAGTTAATTCTCTACACTATTTGTATCACAGAAACTGAAAGCCGGCATCTTTTTCTTTTCTGAGTTTTATTAAAACCTCAGGCTGAAGTAGCATGAAAGATATAACTTGTATCCAAGTGGGAATAAAGAATTTTTTCAGCCTTTGGTGTTTCTGACTTTTGTGTTCATATCAGAATAATTAAATGACCATCACCATTTGACAGAAGTTTTAATGTTTGTTTTCGTCTCCTGTAGATGAAGAACTGGAAGCGAAGATACTTTCAATTGGATGAAAATACAATAGGTTACTTCAAATCTGAACTGGTATGTTTGTTTCCTCATCACAAATTTTTATGTAAAATGTAAATATTTAAAACAGGTGTTTCTGACCTGGGGTCCATGGCCCCTGGGAGGGGTCTGTGGCTAGATTTCACAAGGTCTGCAAATTTTTTTTTTTTAATTGCAGTAACTTCTCTGCATTTAAAAACATTATTTTGAAAAGCAGTATAGGTGTCATCAGATTGTAGAGAAGTCTGTGACACAGATAGTTTTTTTTTTTTCTTCAAAAACTTATTTAGAAAGAGAGAAGCAATTTGGCATGGTGGAAGAGAGTCAGCCTTGAAGCCAAGGAGAGTCGAGTTTAAGTGCTGCTTTTAATACATACTCTCAGTGTTCTAGACTGGAAGTGTCAAATGGGCCTAGTCCCCTCCAAATTCTAACAGATTAAAATGTAATTGGAAAATGTTTAACAAAAACACATAGGTACTATTTTTAGATAGCATTAGATAGATACTGTTAATATGTGGTGGTCTGTATGAGTTTGCACCAATCCTTTTGTATCTGAATTTGACATCACTGCTGTAGATCAGTTGCAAAGAAGGTGTCACCTTGCCTGTGGAGAGGGAATATCCTCTCCCAGAATTTCCCTGTACTGTGTGATAGTTAGTCCTTATCCCTGTCCCTGTTTTGTAATGACCACACTTCTTATTTCTTGTGCTTCCTTGGCCTTCTGAATAATGTATTTGAGCCACTTTTGAATGTCATTTGTACATATTTTTCTAATGTTATTTATGTTGTGTATCTGGTAAAAGGATCATAAAAGCGAAAAGGGTAAGACAGTGTAGTAGAATGGGTAGAGCTAGGTGAAGCTAACTCCAGGTCCTTCCTCTTATACTTGTATCTACGTGACCATGGCCAAGTTACAGCTTCCCAGTGCCTCCCACTTAACTCTTTAACATTGTAACTTACCTGTGAGTTTGCAAATTTTCTTTGAGGAGGGATTTTTACAACGTGAGTTCCCCATACCAATAAAATCATAGATCCAAAGCAGGACAAAATTGAAGAGCCACACTTGAAAGATATATCTATATAATAAATACACAGAAGGAAAAAAAATTGTTGTCACTGGAAGCCGTCAGGCACAAAGATTATATTGCCTTATCTTTACCTTCTTCCTTTTTTTTTTCAGCCCATAAATCACTTTGGGAAAAAATGGATGAGATTTATTTTAGAGTGTTGGAGCTTTCCCTCATTGTTTTAAGTTGTTTGCTATTTCTTATGAAATGTTTATATTGTTTGATTTCAGACATGTAAACCAAAACTAAAACTATCTTTTGTCACACTTGAATAATCTTATTTTAAAATACAAAAGAGATTTACTGACTTGATAGCTAATTTATGCTTTATATGTTTAGAAAATATCTTAATAACTCAGTTTAAACATAAGTGAGTTTATACCTTGTCAAAGCAATTGATTTTTAGAAGTAGTGTGTGCCATGTGTGATTTGCAACAAAAAAAAGTTAAATTTAAAATTTAACTCAGTAAACAGGTAGAGTGGTCAGTATTCCTTGACACAGTAATAGTGCTTTCTCACGTTTATATAGAACTTAAAAGTTTACAAAGCACTTCATGCTTGTAGTCCTATGAAATGCACTGTACTCGATACTGTGTGCATGATGTGGTGCAGTAGAATCCGAAGATGTGAGGTTGAGTCCTGTTCCTGGTGTTTCCTACCTTGAGGATAGCGGACAAGCCATTTAACCAAGCTTCACTTTCCACAACTGTAAAATGGGGGTAGTATTTATATTACTTAACCTCCCAGGATTTCAGGGAGAAAAGTGCTTGGAAACATAGACTACACTGAACTAGCTCTCTAATCGCACCCATGTGGATACTCCTTTCGGGCATGAGAATTGTGGCTTATCTGTGGCTGCTTTGTTCTCCTATCAGTTTGTCACTAGAGGTTCATTCAATGTTATGGGGACCTTCTTCACTTTCTCTTGATGTTATGAGACCCAGTGGAGCATGTGGACTTTCCATTGATTATTTCCCCACTCTCCCACATTTTGCACTTATAGATTTCTTTGAGACCTTTTTTAGACTCTAATTCTACCTAGTAGTTCATATTTGTAATGTGTTATAAGCCTGTTTAATGGGAGTCACTATTTTAAGTTGGTGATACTCAAATTTTTTTAAAAAACCTTAAAATTTTGTTATAATTTCTTAAAATTTAGAAGCATTTATTTTCTCTTCCCTCTTACTCCTTTTCCCCCATTAAACAAAATGTTTAAAAAGAAAAAGAAAACCCTTATAATGAACATGCATGGTAAAGCAAGGCAAATTCTTTTATTGACTGTCTAAAAACATATGTATCATTCTGCATCTGACCTTTCTGTCAGAAGATGGATAAGATGCTTCATCTTCAGTCCTCTGGAATCATGGCTTATAATTGCATTGTTTCACTCTCAAGTCTTTCAGAGTTGTAGGAAAAAAAACCCTAATTAGTTAATTTAATAGTTTAAAAGTAAGCCAGGCTTTCATTAAAGGCAGGCATAAGACATGTGAGGGATTATGTGCCAGTTTTGCCTTCAAAACATGAAGTTTGTATTAGATTTGTAGTGATCATATTTTGGATGGCTAATAAGATTATCAGATTTCAATATCGATTCCCAAGGAAAACAGTTAACCCTGAACATGATCTTAAAAGAAAAATTATATATTGTTTGTTTTTTTGGCAGGAAAAGGAACCTCTCCGAATAATACCACTCAAGGAAGTTCATAAAGTTCAAGAATGTAAACAGAGGTGAGCAATATCAATTTAAATCCTGTTCAAATGCTCTATCATAGTTGAATAAGTAATGTGTCTTTGGATTGTGATGGCCAGTTATTAACTTATTTTTTTTATCAGTTACATCATTTAGTTGTTTATATTTGAAATATTTACTTCATACCTATTTTAAAAATCACATTTAAAGGATTAGATTTTTCCGTAATAGTCTTCATGACAAAACAAAGTATTAGAAATCTATTTTCAACTTATTTAAACGTTTAGAAAAATAATTTTAATAAGAATAGTCTATGATTAGCTAATTTAATTTGAAAAATTTAATATTTTAGATTTTTTAAAATACTCATAGACGATGCAAACGTGGCTTACTTGAATAATTTGTCATCTCTGCTGATATTTCTCCAAGGATAAAATAGAAAACAGCTTTGAAACTGACATGTGGAGGAGGGGGAGGAAGGTATGCTTAATCAGCAGATTGGGCCACACACAGATAATCAAGAACTTATATAACAACTTGAAAACTGAGGTCCTTAAATATAAGCATTTTTATTTGTATCATAAATGTAATATAAAAATGTGCCATAACTTTCTCTTCTTCAAATGAGATATTAGTAAAGCTCTTGGCACAGTAGACCTTATATAAAAACTTATTTCCAACCCTTTCTTCCCAAGACAAAAACTGAAATAAAGTTGAAATAGTACTTGTTAATTTCAGTTTGTTTACATTCATCTAAGACTTTGTTTGACATTTGTTTATTCTTAAGGAAGTTTTCTTTTTAAAAGTCTTGATTTCTGTTTACTTATTGAAACGTGAAGAAAGATGAGCAGCATGGAGAATCAACTGTAAATACATTTGGATATTTTGTTTTCCCAGTGACATAATGATGAGAGACAATCTCTTTGAAATTGTAACAACATCTAGAACCTTCTTTGTGCAGGTAAGACAATTATTTTAAGATTCTACAAGAAAATATAAGGCATTATTAATTTGATAATGCATATATTAGAATCTGTCATTTGTAGGGTTAAAAATTGTACTCCACAAATACAACAAAAAGATTTTATATGGAATGTTGTTTTTGAACTGAATCCTTAAGAAGTAGAAAATAATCTTTCCATTATTAATAAAAGTAAGTTATATTAGAATGGAAAGAATGCTGTTAGAATTTGAATTTTGTGATTCCTTTGCTGCCTAATGATAGCTATTGATTCATAAATTCTGGAAACTATTTTTCTTAAGTTGGAATGCTTGGTATTATTTTGTTCAATTTTTTAAAGGGCCTTTAATTTTCCATGTTCCCTTTTATTGTAATTTTATGATAAATTATGATTGACATTAGAGTTAGTTAGCTTAGCATTGTAGGGTAATTGATTACAGTTTCTTTGTTTGGTTATCTTATGTTGCAAAAAGACCATCATTAAAATAGTTGCAATTTATGTGCTAATATCCTTTTCAAATGACTTAGAGATAAAAGAACTTGATATGACTTTCCATATTAATGCAGAGGTAGGCATAAAGGCATGATGGTGAAAAGTATGATGAAAAAATGTGGTTCAAGAGTAAGAAACAAGAAAAGCCCAAAGGCTTATGTACTGTAGAAGAGGCTTGCAATTATTTCTTTAAAAAATTTTTAAAAAGAAGTAACAATTGGGAGGCATGGGACATGGCAAGCATCAAATAACATAAAAATTAATTTGGTCATGTTTTAATAGAGAGAAAATGATTCTTTACTCATGTTGGAATCATTACTGAATCAGCCATTTCTGTACTGACTTGTTAGATCAGGTTTCAAAATGAATGTAAAACGAAGAGGAAGAATAAAAATTAGAAAAAAAGAAAGGGTATACAATCAAAGTGACTCGAATCTGAACTTTTTAGACTTCCTTTTGATCCCTTAAAATGGGAAATGGATGGAAGAACAAACAGACACAGATTTTTACATTTCCCACAGAAGTTTAGCTAATGTAAATCCATAGCCATAATGAGGAGACAGAAACAATCTAGGAACTGACTCAGCCAGCATGCTCTTGATTTCTTTTCCAAGTAGAGAGATATAGGATAAAGGAGGGGATGAGAGGAAAAGGAAAGGGAATAAGCATTTATACATACCTATTAGGTGCCAAGGCCCTGTGATATTAACAAAAAGGAAGAAAAGGGGGGAAAATAGCATCAATTAATCATTTAAAAAAAAAAACTAGAAGAGACCAGTAGAAAATTCAGAAGGGGAGATAGAGCAGTGATGAAGCTACCATGTTAAAACTAAATTTAACAAAATGAAACACCCCCTCCCCAAAGTCTAATGGAAAAAGCAATAAACTCTGTGTAACAGAATTTCACATTTTTATATGTGGAACCCTTTTTTCATAATAAAATGTTCACATTTGAAGTTCACAATAAAAAGGGGTTTTTTTTTGAGTTAAAAATGATTTTTATAAATAAGATAAAAGTGCTAGGGGAAAGAATTAGAAAAGAAATGAAAACTATGGAAGAAAGATTTGGAAAGAGAATTACTAGCTTGTTACAAGACATCCAAAACTTTATTCAGACAATAGACTCTTTGAAAATTAGAATGGACTAAATGAAATTAATAACTCTTGAGACAACCATAAATATTAAAACAAAGTCAAAATGATGAAAAAAAATAGAAAATGGCAAAATATCTCAACAAAATAACTGACCTAGAAAATGCAACAAGGAACAAAAATTGGACTCTGTCAGAATTAGGGTCCAACTACAAGGAGAATCACTGAACTACCTGAAAGCCTATATATAGGGTATTTAAAAAAAATCATAATGAAAAATATTGCCCAGATTGCATAGAATTAGAATTCAAATTGAACATAAACTCTACCATTCATTTTCTGAAAGAACTTCTAAAATGAAGAATCTCAGGAACATTTAGCCAGGTGCCACCATCAAGATCACGATTAGCAGGTACCATTTTAAAATAGTGAGAAGCTTGAAATTTTATATTCATAGTGGTAAAAGATAAAAAGTTTACAACCAAGATATTTTATGCAGCAAACTCAGTATTATCCTACAGGAGAAAAAAAATGGGTTTTTAACTAAATAAAGAACTACTCAGCAGTCCTAATCAAAAAAACAGGGTTGAATGGAAACTTTGAAATGCAAATATGGTAGTCAACTAAACAAAACTGAACTGTTGATATTCTGATATGGGGAGGAGATGCTACATGTGTCCCCTTAGAGCCTTATTATCAAGAAGGCTCATAGAAGTATAATTAGAAGAGCCTTGGGAGTATTGTGCTATGTTTTAATAAACTTAAAGGATTATACTTGAGGGGGTGAATGGAAGGGGGAAGTAATCTTACATAATTTCAATGTGCATGTAGGAGTCTGTACAGACTAGGAGAAAGGAGTAAGAGGAGCAGGTGACAACTTGAATTCACTATCATATGAAATGGTTGGATGAGCAAAGAACACACCCAGAATTGCATGAAGAAAGATATTTCAACCAGGAAATGGGGAGGCTGTGTGCAGATTAAGGGATACTTTAGTCTTAAGCAGAGCAAATACTAAATAGAGAAAGGTAAGTCTCAACAAAGGATATGAAAGGAAAGAAAGATAAGAAAGATCCTGTGATTGGGCTCTGATTGAGTAAGAAAAAGAAGAGTGATAGAGAAGAGTGAGGGTATGAAAGCAGGGGAGCAGAAACAGATTACTTCTGGCATATTTCTTGTTCATCACCATTATAAAGAGTGGGTAGAAAAAACAAAGGAAAGGAGAATAGGATGGAGAGAAACGTAGCATTTCTGATCATAACTATGATGTGAATGGGATGTACTTTTCATAAAATTGGTTTTGAAAGTAGAATCCAATTTGTGTTGTATACAGAAAAAACACTTGAAACAAAGACACACAGTTAAAACACAGGGCCAGACCAAGTCTGTTATGCTTCAGCAGAACTGAAGAGGGTAAGGTTAGCAGTCATGATCTCAGACAAATCAGCAGTCAAAAAAAGAATTACGTAAAAGTGATTAACAGGAAGTGTGTTTTGCTGAAAGGTATCATAGATGATGAATTAATGTTAATACAAAAGTTTTTGCATATAAGCATTTATATTAGATACTATTTTACATATATATTTAATATATTAGATAGCATCTAAATGCCTAAAATTTAATGAATTACAAGGAGAAATAGACAGCAAAATTATGCTAGTGAGAAACTTTGCTTTACAAACCCTTTCAGACTTAGAAAAGTCTAACCAAAAAAATAAGAAAGAAGCTAAGGACCCGAGTAGAATTTTAGAAAAAGTTAACATCTGTTACTTCTCTGGTGGTAACTTGTATGTGTGTATTCATCCTTTATTGCCAAAGAAGACCATGCCATCAGAGAAATAATGACATGACTTGCACTTGACTTTGTTTTGAGGGAGGGAGGGCTGTGCAGGTCACCAGCTTCACTTCTCCTCCAGAGCCATCTGAATCCAGTGACCAGATATTCATCAGGATGACTGGGGATGACCCAGGATGAGGCAATTGGGGTTAAGTGACTTGCCCAAGGTCACACAGCTAGTGAGTGTCAAGTGTCTGAGGTGAGATTTGAACTCAGGTCCTCCTGACTCCTGCACTGGTGCTCTATCCACTGCACCACTTAGCTGCCCTCTGGTGGTTACTAAATGGACCTAGAAAGAAGCATAAGTACTGCTTAACTGTTTATTGCACCTTTACAAAAATTTGAGTTGGTATAAAAACATGAAAAGCAGTGCAGAAAAGTACAAATATTAAACATTTTTATATGCTACATAATACAATAAGAATTAAATTTCATGAGGGAAACTAAAGAGACAATTAAAACGTCTTTGGAGACTATTTTAATCCTTTAAAATGGTTGCATCCAAAAACAAATCATGGAAATAATCAGTAACTTCATCTAATGAAAATGACAACAATGTAAAAACATACTAAATTTTTTTTTGATATAGTCAAAGTATTCCTTACGGTAAAATTAATATTTCTAAATATTCTCATTAGTAAGAACAAATCAGTGAATTGAGCATGCAACTAAAGATTAGAAAAGCAGCAAATTAAAAATTCCAATTAAACACCAAAGTAAAAGTCTAGAAAATGAAAAACAAAACTGAAAGCAAAAAGCAAAACAAAACCTCAAACCACTGAATTAAAAAAAACTAGGAGGTAGTTAAAAAAAAAAAGCAGCAATAGAAAAGAGAACACATTAGCTAATTTGATTGAAAGAAAAACAAATTGCCAGAATCAAAAACTATAAAAGGTAGATTTACAAGTGAAAAAGAAATCATTATTAAAATTATATGCCTATAAAACTGACAATGTAAATGACATGAATAAGTATTTACAAAAATATAAAATACCCAGATTAACAGAACAAGAGAACTTCATGGAGAACTTAACCCAATCTCAGAAAAAGAAATTGAACCAACCATAAATGAGCACCCAAAGGGAAAAAACAAAAACAAAAAACTCAAACCAAAACATGGGACCAATTGGATTTGCAAGTGAATTTTACTAGACATTAATGAACAATTAATTTCAGCATTACATAAGATTTTGGGGACAGTAAGAGGGTAAGAATATGCTAACCATGTGGATGATTCTGATCCAATAGGGGGAGGTCCACTGGAGAGGTAGGTAGTGTTGCTATGTTCCATGGGGCTTCCAAAAGAGCATCTTAGGAGGAATGAGCAGGAAGAGATATGAATGTTCTGGTGAGTTTGGTAGCCTGATCAGGCTAGAGGTAGCATTTCCCTAGCCAGTCTCTCCAGCAGGCACCAACAGGATTCAAGCCTAGTTAATGACCTGGAGAGACTCTGGAAGTAGCCTAGAAGCAGAAGGTAGAATATCTGGCCCTACCCCCTGGCAGCTACAGGTAGGTTCTGTTCTGGTATTGAGGGACTAAGAAGGTCTCCAGAAGCAGCCAGAAGTCATTATGAAAAAAAAATTATGCAGATGAAGTAATAGAAGATTCCCACTGGATGAACAGATGCGAAGTGGGGTGAGCAGAACCAGGTCACAGTTAAAGAAATAGTATACAATGAAGAATTGTCAATGACTTAGTTATTCTTAGCAATACAGTGATCCAAGACAGTCCCAAAGGACTCATGATGAAACCCACTGTCTGCCTCCAGAAAAATAGCTGATATTGTCTGAATATAGACTGAAGCCTTCCTTCCTTCCTCCCTCCTTCCCTCCCTCCCTCCCTTCCTTCCTTCCTTCCCAAAATGATCAATATGGAAATGTTTTACATGGTTGTGTTATAACCTATATCAGATTGATTGCTCTTTTATGGGGTGGGAAGGGAAGGAGAGAGGAATAGAATTTGGAACTCAAAAAAAATTTTAAAATGTAAAAAATTCTTTTAGCTTTTAGCTGGGGGAAAAATAAAATATATTTTTGAAAAAGATTGCCATTGAAGAAATTTATGACCCAAAATAGATGTACCACTCACATATCTATAGTGAGTAAAAAAAACCTTAAAGTTTCATTGGTATCAACGCAATATACAGATAATGTGAGGAAGACCCAATCCAGCACATGGATGAATTCCCTGTGCAGTATTTCCTGGAGAATATGGAGAAAAGTAATACAAAATGGACAGGCACGGATAGTTTAAAATCCATAGTAGTAGAATACTCAGTATTGTACATTAAAGAAATTCATCAAGTGATAAGTTATCTGAAAATATGGTATTATGCACCTAACATGCCCTTATGTCTGTGGTGACTCACTCCTGAGAATCTGGACTTAGAACAGTAATTCTCTTGCTTGGGGAGAATAAGGGAAGGGAGCCTTGGCATGGAAAGCCAGAAGGGAATTTAGAGATCAAGCAGTTAATACAGCCTTCCTATTTTAAAAATGAAGAAATTGAGGCCTAAAGAAGGTAATGACTTGTCCAGAGTTATCTGGGTAATAAGGAGAAGAACCAGATTTGTTCCTGGGCTGTAAATCCAGTGCTGTTGCTCTATTATCTTTTGATCATTGCATTTGATAAGGACACAATGTAAATTAGCTCATATTTTATTAAGATAGAAGTTTCTTTTGAGAAAAACATGACAAAATATTTTCTTTTCTCTTCTTTTAGGCTGACAGTCCAGAGGAGATGCATAATTGGATTAAAGCAATTTCTGGTGCTATAGTAGCACAACGGGGACCTGGAAGATCAGCAACTTCTGTATGTTTCTGAGCTTTTATTGCTCTCCGAGGTTTATTTCCATTTTATGAAGTTGTATATGCTTTCCTTCCTCTTAATCCTTCTTGTCTTTCTTTTGTAGTAAAGTATTGCATGATAACTGTCATACCAACTAGACTTGCAAAAATAATGCATTTCTAATTTAATGCTTCCTGTTAGTGTTATGTATTTGTACATTTTTGTGTGCATTGTATTGTCCTAAATGCACAATTAGGAAAAACATGTTTTCCCAGGTCTATTGATCTTAGGAAGTCTTAGGATAAAATTTTAATAGCTATAGATTTAATACAACCAACTAATTCTTAGCATAAAATCATTTTTCAGATTTTTGAAAACTTGTAACATTTGACCAGTTGTGTGAATTAAGACATTTTTACTACTAGGGAGTTTTTACTTTCCTGAGGACCAGTTTACATCTGTCCTGAGGTCTTTATCTTCTATGCTAGAGGTACTGAATCTTAAAACAAATACTTGCAAATTTGTGAGTCTTCCAGTGTAATTGTGTGAATTTATTTTTGTCATTGGGGATCTATTGTGACTTTTCTGGGCTGCATGTCTAGCCCTAATATGTCCTTAAGTTCATGAAGAGAATTGAAAATTGTTTATTCAGCAGAGTCTTCTTGGATATCTAGATCCATAAGACAAGGGATGGGGTATCTCAGTTCATATGTATGGAAGTAGAATATCTTCATAGAAATAATCTTAAATCATTTTTGTGCTATGTAACATAAGACTATATTTACTTGACAGTGTTACAGCGTATAAAGTTCTTTGCCTAAAGTAAATAGGTTTGCCTAGTAGATAGCATTACAGTGATTAGAAAGAAATTGTTTTCAGTGTATTTTCAAGTAGGCTTAATGATACACAGAGACAAAGGAGGTCTAGAATCTCAAAGACTGCATAAACACTAAAAGATAAAGTATGAGTTTTCCCCCCTCATTAAAACACTAAAAAAAAAATCTCAAAAGTCTAACCCAAATATTCTACTCATAGTAAATTTTCAAGTGTTTGTTTAACCTGTGTAAACAAGGAATAAGATTTGGTCAGTGATTAGGAAGTCTAAACTCTGCTGTGAAAGAGAATTTCTCCACTGTTCTTGAAATACCATACCCCAATCTAGAGAATTTTTATAGGGTCATGTCGTTTATATGTAGATTTATTCTATAATGATCACAACTGAAATGTTAATGAAGTATGAGTTTTGTATTTTCCTGGTGGTGGTACTTTTCTTACAAACAGATCAGTACTTAGAAACCAGTTTTTGCTTGTTCTTCAACATTCAAGTCATCAGATATGTAGCTTTTTTAAAATATAGAAATGAAATCTTTTGTAGGGAGTCATTTTTTACCTGCCTAATGTTCCATGTGAACTTTTCAGCGTTGAAGTATGAGTCTTTCTGCAAAAGCCATGGGTGTTGGGGCAAGGAAAAATTGGAGAAGGTTGTTTGTGCTTTGTGGTGGGGGCAAATTGGGCATTCTAGCTCTTCCTGTCTCTCAGCAACACTTTTTCTCTTTTCCTCCCTCTCCTAAGTATAGGTTAACTCTAATCTTAGCTTTGCACTGTGTTCCAGATGCGGCAGGCCAGAAGGCTGTCGAATCCTTGTATACCGAGGTATACATCAAGAACTGGTGAATGCAGCACGTATGTGGGCTCTCATATAAACTTGCCTTCTTAACAGAGGGCTAGGACTTACACACTACTCACCACTTATCGTAGAAAGTTGAGTTAAACTAAAAACTACCTCTTGCAGTTATCATAACTGCTTTTGTCAACACTAACCAGTCATCAGGTTTCATATATGTTGGAAAAAATTTAGACAAGTGGTGGAAGAAATCCATATATTAGTTAGGATATACAAAACATGCATCTTGATAGATAACATAAACTATATGATAGAGTTTAAAGAGTAATTAATGTAAAAAATTAGTTTGATGAATTCCCATGAGAGTTCTAATTTTTAGATTATTCTTCATATCTCTTCACATCTGACCTAATAACCAGATATGTGCAAATTCATGCATGCACATACACTTGATTAAATGAATATTATAATAATCTGTGTGACATTTTAAAAGATTAGATGGAGCCATCATATGGATATTTGAGTGATTTTTATTATTCTTTTGTTTTCAAAACCACGAATATTTAAATGAACATAGTATGTTTAAGCTGTATAGTTTTAGCCAACTGAGTGGCAAATTTAAGCATATCCACTGATGAAATTCAGTTAAGAAATGTTTGAAATTTGTTTTAATAAACATTTTATGTATTTGCTTCTCTGTCATTTTAAAAATGTATATTTAGATACATAATTAACAATTGTAATAGTAAATGAAGTAAAAACTCACAGTGAATCGGGTTGCCAAGTAATAATCACCTTTTTTAAAAAAAAAACACAAGTGATGATTCCTACTTGATGAAGCAATGGGATTTTATTTCTCTAGTCTGTGTTTTTTTGTTGAACTACAAAAAATAATTTTCCTCTTTAACACTGTGTAGAAGATATTTCCCATCATCAAATTAGGAGATAGTGTTTTTATTTAGATGAGATTATTCTATTAGGCTCCCATTAAAATATATTTTTCAGTTATCAATGGAACACAACTAATTAGAACAGCTTAAATTGGCAAAGTTCTTAAAGTTTCTGGAGCTGCTGAGACCAGCTTTAGTGAGATATATACATATACATATGTAACTGGTTTCTTAGCTGAAATGGTTGTTGGCTCTCACTGCTATATACTTACCCCTAAAAATGCATTGCTTTGGAAAAGCACCTGTTTATTTGTGTGGTCATGGCTTATGCTTTGCTTCATGTGTCTGTGTGTCTGTGTGTGTGTCTGTGTGTGTTTTGTTCTTCAGTCTCACGCTGAGTTACTGCCCTTGTTACTAATTTGTGTTTGACTGATACTGTCCTTTCCAGGAGCATTCCAGCTGTTCTTCAGAATCCAGCTATGCTTTCCGTTCTGCCAGTACAGCAGCAGCCACCTCACATTCCACAGCCTCTCGCAACAACTCTCTGGGCTCAAGCTTTACCATGGAGAAGCGAGGATTTTACGAATCTCTTGCCAAGGCCAAGCCAGGGAACTTCAAGGTCCAGACTCTCACTCCAAGAGAACCAGCTTCCAAAGTGACTGTACAAGCCGTGCAGAAACCTCAGCATCACAATGGCCCTCAGGAAAGAGAGAATGACCTAGTGGATCTGGATGACGCAAGCCTTCCAGTTAGTGATGTGTAAGAACAGCAACATAAGGAGAGAAGGATCCATCTGTTAAATGCTTGACTTCCTTTTATAGGGGCTTCTAGCCAAAGAGGAGACAAGAAGAAAAGGGAGAGGGTAAAATAGATTTAGGGAAGATTTCCATGAAATATACTGCCTCTAACCTGTTTTTCTTATGAGCTGGTAATTTAGAGAATGGCCAAACTAGAACCAGTCTCTTAAAATACTAAGAATGTGTTTCAGTACCAAGGATCTAAATTCAGTTCAGTAAATACTGATGTAAGCACCTACTAAGAAATAAAAATGTTTTATATTCTCTACTGAGTGATTGAATATTTGTGTAAATTACTCTTAGAAAATTTGACAGTTTCATATATATCAAATTAAAAATATTCATTTTTCGAGGGAATGGAAGTGTTATATTGGCCTTATTATATTGGTCTTCTATTAAAAAAAGGTTGATGTGAATGCCTCTTTGAGTATTTCAGTATCCATACCTTTTGATTGATCAGCATTATCTATTGAAAGTTACCAGACTAAGATATCATTTGCATCTTAAGTCTGTGGTGCTGCAAAATTTTCTTTAGAATGTTGATAATTTTGAGAATTAGACCTTTTTCCTTTTTTTTTTTTTTTTATAAATGCACTGGTTCTTAAGGTGAGTGGTAACTTTTGCACATCAGATATTATTGGACCATCTTTATAAGGGTTTTGGTTGGATTGGTTAAGGGAAAAAATGGCAACTCAAACTACTATATTCTAGACATTTGAACTAAATACATTTTATATTATATTACATCAGGCCTTGCTTTGTTCAGTGTTGGAAATTACATTATTTGGTATGAGTTTTTGAGAGATTTGATTTTTCTTAACATTTTGTGAATAATTCTTGTTTCTATATTTGGATCAGTGAAAGACCTCAAGTTTATATGTAAAGACATAATTGATGAACCTCTCTTAGTCATTCAATTGTGGCCTGTAACTTTTGTCACTGATAATCTATATTAAAGTGCCTGTGTTTTCTCATTTTGTTTTGAAACATTTTAAGATCAATGTGTTCATGATCCTACCTTCCTGTTTTAAAACCTTGGGATGAGATTGTTTTTGAGTAGTATGATTTGTATTAAACTATTTAAGATAATGTCTTATGCTAGGCATATCAGAGTGCTGATATTACATCTCCTAGCTGTGCAATATGTACATTTCTAAATCTGAATTCTGGATATACATTATATTATACAATGTCATAAATATGAACCATACTTCTAAGGAATCTTTAAATTTCAGATATTTACTAGTAAGTCTAAATTGAGCATGTACCATTTTGTGATTCAGTTTTGAAAACATTTGCTTTAACCAAACAATCTTGAATTTTATGTGCTGCTATTTTTGTGGTTAAAATTTGCCGTTTTGCAGTAGCTTGTTTTCTGCAAATTAATAGATAATATGTCATGTGGGTCTCTTCATTTTTCCAAATTGACTTCTTGTCTATGAGATACTGAAGTTTTCTACTAAAATGGTGGGATCTAAGGGTCACATAATCTTTATAATGCCAGAATTAAGTATAACAATTTAAAAATCAGAATGGATAAAGGATGCCATTGTTGAGGGGTTTTTTTTTTATGCATAAGCTAACATTTATAAAAGTTGTACATGTAAACTGTTTTCATTTTCTTTGTCAGATTTTTTAAAATTTTGGTTTTTTTGGTCCAGATCTGTGATTTCATTGGTATAGAGAATTCCCAATCCCTCTACCAGTGCAGATCAACAACTGTTCTTCAGTTTATAGCCTTAGAGTTAATTGCCTGGGGCCCTGATATATTAAGTGACTACTTTTGGTTGCCATTCGGAATGTGTGAAAGGTGAGACTTGAACCCAGGTCTTCCTAGCTCTCAGACCAGCTTTCTGTACCATGCTACATCTCTCTTGGCAAACATCTGTGAAAGCTAACTACAGAATTGAACTCTCTTAAAGCAATTTAAATTGTTCAATTGATGTATCAAAAATAGTAGTTATTTTTGAAAGTTTCTGAAAGCATACCTGTGAAGAACAGTTTTCATTCTAGACCTGAACTTTGTTTGGTACAACTTTTACCTTGCATGTTCATTTTAGTATATTTCGGTATTGGCAATTTGACCATATTTGGTGGAGGCAAAAGTTTAGCTCCATTTTGGGACTTTTTATAGAACTACTGTGGTAGTTCATTAGCATAGGAAAATGTTCTTGTGGTTGATAATTGTCAGGGTCTCCTAATATTTATCAATACTTTTATAAATCTATGAAAATTGTTAAATTATTTTAGAACTTGTGCTGTTTCTTGTAAATATATCACATTTTGAATTGTCAATAAATTAGTTTGGATAACTTAATAGTTGCTGTATTTTTTTTCATACTTCTTTCAGAATTGGGAAAATACATTTACCTGTTCTTTCTTCTTCCCTGGTACCTTCTCTCACCTGCCTAAGTTTAAGTGTAGTTAAATTTTTTTTCCTCAGATTGGTTGAACATTGTAATGACTGGCTAATAAACTGGTCAGATTGAATTTCTCTTTTTTGTTGTTCATTTTGGTTTCCTTAGCTCTTCTATAGCATAACAGCCAGAATGGAACTTATAAAGAAATAGAAGTTGTATTCAGTTCATTGACTTGAATTTCAGGTTTAAGGAGTATTAAGACCTCTGATAAAAGTATTTTGCCTGATAAATAATGATAAGCTTCAGCTTTAAGGTAAGATTTTTGTGCCATAGCCTGATATAAAGAAAGTTAATGACTTTAAAAAAATAAGCCTGCTGGTTATCTTGTTAACATATAGAATTAGTTTTTATATGTTTCATAGTATAGTGTATTTTGAATAATATAGGCTGGTTAGCATAACTGATTAGAATGCCCTGTATAGTTAAAGTTCAGATTAAACATTTTAATTCCCATGAGTCATTTAGCAGAAAGAAATAAAATATGTTGCGATTACAGACTACCTCCTTGTGACAATTGACCCATTAACTTAAAAACCCTCCATTGATCAAGAGGGAGATTAGATAAAAGGTAATAATAAAACTGATACAAGCTAGCATCAGTGATGCTTAAGCAAAACAAAATGGGTCATATAAAAAGTCCACGGCACCCATTTTACAGTGCAGTAAACACATACAGTTAAGAAAACTTTATTTTTAACAGGCAGTGTGACAGGGTGGTTAACATTCTGAACTTGGAGTCAGCAATATCTGTGTTCAAAGCCTTCCTCTACAAAGAAAGTACACTTTGTACCCTCACAACGTGAAAATTGATGAAGAAATACCTCAAACTCAATAGGAAAATGGAGGGGAAGGGGCTTAAGAGGGAGTACAACATAGGTGGAAGAATTAGCAAAATATTTCCTGATCCTGGAAAAGAGGTTAAAGGGAAAGGCATGAAGACAGGCCAAGAACTAAAATTTCAAAGGGTGTTCCCATCATCTGCGGAATGGCTGCACCAACTGTAGATGAATATATGAGGCTATTATTGTGCAAATATGGAATATTATTGCAGCAAAAGAGATGGTCTAAGGGAATCCTAGGTAGTATGAACTGATGCAAAATAAAGTAAGCAGAACCAGAAGAACAGTTTATACGTGGAAAGCAGCGTTATAAATTTAAAAAAAAAAAAACTTAAAAACAAGGATACTGGTTAAATGGTGACTACCCACAAAAAGTACCTGTGGTGAAGCATTGTCACCTGTCTCTAGACAGATGATAGAAGCATTATTTTTATTATAATCAATTTATTCCTTTTATTTTTTTCTTCTTGAAACATGATAGTTTATTTTTCTTTTTTTTTATTAATTTATTTGTTTTCAGTTTTCTACAATCACTTCCATAAATTCTAGATTTTTCTCCCCCTCTCTCATCTCTCCCTCCCTGAGACAGCGTGCAATCTTATATGGGTTCTACACGTACATTCTTACTAAATACATTTTCACCTTAGTCATGTTGCATGGAAGAATAACAGTAATGGGAGAAATCATGAGAAAAAACAAACCAAAACAAAACACAAGAGAAAATAGTCTGCTTCATTTTACTATCTAATTCCATAGTTCTTTCTCAAGATGTGGAAGGCATTTTGCCTCGAGTCCATTGGGAATTTTTTAGGTCCTCGCATTGCTAAATCTACCAGAAAAATTCCTCTCACACTATGGTTGTTGCTGTGTACAAAATTCTCCTGGTTCTGCTGCTTTCACTCAGCATCAGTTCATATAGGTCCATCCAGGCCTCCCTGAAGTCTTCCTGTCCATCATTTTTTAAAGCACAATAATATTCCATTACATTCATATACCACAGCTTGTTCAGCCATTCCCCAATTGATCAGCATCCCCTTGATTTCCAGTTTTTGGCCACCACAAAGAGTGCTGCTATAAATATTTTTGTACATGTATGACCCTTTCCCATTTTTATGATCTTTTTGGGATACAGTCTTAGAAGTGATATTGCTGGGTCAAAGGGTATGCACATTTTTGTAGCCCTTTGGGCATAGTTCCAAATTGCTCTCCAGAATGGTTGGATCAACTCACAGCTCTACCAACAATGAATTAGTGTTCCAACTCTCCCACATCTCCAGCATTTATCATCTTCCTGTTTTGTCATGTTAGCCAATCTGACAGGTGTGATGTAGTGCCTCAGAGTTTTGATTTGCATCTCTCTAATCAACAGTGATTTAGAACATTTTTTCATGTGACTATAGATAGCTTTAATTTCTTCCTCTGAAAACTGCCTGTTCATATCCTTTGACCATTTATCAATTGGCAAATGACTTGTATTCTTGTACATTTGACTCAGTTCTCTATATATTTTAGAAATGAGACTTTTGTGAGAGACACTAGTTACAAAAATTCTTTCCCATATTTCTGGTTATTTTGGTTGCCTTGGGTTTGTGCAAAAACTTTTCATTTTAATGTAATCAAAATTATCCATTTTGCACTTCATAATATTCTCTGTCTCTGGTCAAAAATTCCTCCATTCTTCACAAATCTGACAAATACACTATTCCATGCTTTCCTAATTTGTTTATAGTATCCATCTTTATACCCAGATCATGTAACCATTTGGACTTTATTCTTGTGTATGGTGTCAGGCATTGGTCTATGCCCAGTTTCCACCACACTCTTATCCAGTTTTTTTTAAAAACATAACTTATTTATTTTTCAGTTCTTAACATTCACTTCCACAAGAATTTGAATTCAAAATTTCTCCCCAACTCTTCCCACCCCCACCCCAGGGCAGCATGCACCCCATCCACCCCTTTTTCCAGTCTGTCCTCCCTTCTATTACCCACCCTTCTTCCATCCCCTCTATTTTCCTGTAGGGCAAAATAGATTTCTATACTCCATTGCCTGTGTAGCTTTATTTCCAGTTGCATGCTAAAACAATTTTTAACATTCATTCTTAAAGCTTTGAGTTACATATTATCTCCCTCCCTCCCTACCCACCCTCATTAAGAAAACAAGCAGTTAAATATAGGTCATATATGTATAACAATGCAAAGCACTTCCATAATATTTATGTTATAAAAGACTAACCACATTTCCCTCTGTCCTATCCTGCCCTTCATTTATTCCATTCTCTACCTTGACCTGTCCTCCCACAATAGGGTTTGCTTCTGATTATCCCTTTCCCCAATTTTCTGTCGCTTCTATTATCTTCCCTCTTCTATCCCCTTCCCTCTTGTCTTCCTGCAGGGTAAAATAGATGTCCATATCCAGTTGAGTGTGTGCTATTCCCTCCTTAAGCCAAATCCCATGAGAGTACTGCTCAATTATTTTCTTTCATCTACCTCTTCTTCCCTTCTATTGTAGAAGCTCTTTCTTGTATGTGAGATGATTTGCTACATTCTACCTCTTCCTTTCTCTTACTCCTAGTACATTCCATTCAACAGTAAATTTTATTTTTTTTAGGTATTCTCCCTTCATATGCAACTCACCCTGTGCCCTCTGTCTGTGTATATACACACATACGCACATATATACATACACAATGCATCCATGTACATATACATACCTACACATATGTAATACACACATTCATACCCATACACACATATGTATATTCCCTCTACCCTAATACTGAGAAAGGTCTCATAAGTTACAATATCTTTCCATGTAGGAAAGTAAACAGTTCAACTTTAATGAGTTCCTTAAGTCTTCTCTTTCCTGTTTACGTTTTCATGTTTCTCTTGATTCTTGTATTTGAAAGTCAGATTTTCTCTTCAGCTCTGGTCTTTTCAACAAGAATGCTTGGAAGTCCTCTATTTCATTGAAATTCCATTTTTTCCCCCTGAAGTATTATACTCAGTTTTGTTGGGTAAGTGATTCTTGGTTTTAATCTTATCTCCTTTGACCTCTGGAATATCTTATTCCAAGCCCTTCTGTCCCGCAGTGTAGAAGCTGCTAAATCCTGTGTTATCCTGATTATATTTTCACAATACTTGAATTGTTTCTTTCTGGCTGCTTGTAATATTTTCTTCTTGACCTGGAAACTCTGGAATTTGACTACAGTATTCCTAGGAGTTTTCTTTTCGGGAATCTCTTTTGGGAGGTGATCGGTGAATTCTTTTCATTTCTATTTTACCCTCTGATTCTAGAATATCAGAGCAGTTTTCCTTGATAATGTCATGGAAGATGATGTCTAGGCTCTTTTTTTTTTTTTAATCATGGTTTTCAGATAAACCAGTAATTTTTAAATTATCTGTCCTGTATCTGTTCTCCAGGTCAGTTGTTTTTACAATGAGATATTTCACATGGTTTTTTTTCATTCTTTTGGTTTTATTTTATAATTTCTTGGTTTCTTATAGTCATTAACTTCCATCTGCTCCATTCTAAGTTTTAAAGAACTATTTTCTTCAGTGAGCTTTTGAACCTCCTTTACCATTTGACCAGTTCTGCTTTTTAAAGCATTCTTCTCATCATTGGCTTTTTGGACCTCTTTTGCCATTTGGGTTAGTCTATTTTTAAAGGTATTATTTTCTTCAGCATTTTTTTGGGCCTCTATTAACAGACTGTTGACTCACTTTTCATGATTTCTTCCATTGCTTTCATTTCTCTTCCAATTTTTCCTCCACCTCTCTTACTTGATTTTCAAAATCCTTTTTGAGCTCTTCCATGACCTGAGACCGTTGCATATTTTTTTGGAGGTTTTGGATGTAGAAACCTTGACTTTTGCGTTTTACTCTGATGACATGCTTTGTTTTTTCTCATCCAAAAGGATAGAAGAAAGTACCTTTTCACCAAGAAAGTAACCTTCTGTGGTCTTATTTTTTTTCCCTTTTTTGGGCATTTTCCCAATCAGTTACTTGACTTTTGAGTCCTTTGTCAAGTGTAGGGTATACTCTAGGGACCTGTAAGTTCTCAGTTCCTCCAAAGTGGCACCATCAAGGGCTAGAGAGCTAGAGCAGGTCCATCTTTCTACTCTGTCATCTTGGCTTCCTCCCCCCCCCCCCCACCCCGTGTTATCCCGTTTCCCAGCAACTTTTGTCAAACAGTGAGTTATCCCAGAAGCTGGGATCCTTGGGTTTATCAAGCAGTAGACTGCTGTATTCATTGACTGCTGTGTCTTGAGTACCTAACCTATTCCACTGATCTACCCCTCTATTTCTTGGCCACCACTAAGTGCTTTTGATGATTGCTGCTTTATAATACAATTTGAGATCTGGTAGGGCTAGGCCACCTTCCCTAGTATTTCTTTTCATTAGTTCCCTTGATATTCTGGACCTTTTGCTCTTCGAAATGAATTTTGATATTATTTTTTTCTAGCTCTAGAAAATAATTATCTGGTAGTTTGATTGGTGTGGCAATAAATAAGTAAATTAATTTAGATAGAATTGTCATTTTTATTATATTAACTTGGCCTACCCACGAACAACTGATATTTTTCCTCTTACTTAGATCTGACTTCATTTGTGTGAAAAGTGTTTTGTAATTGTGTTCATACGGTCCCTGGGTTTGTTTTGACAGGTAGACTCCCAGATATTTTATAGTGTCTGCCACAGCTTTAAGTGGAATTCCTCTTTCTATCTCTTGCTCTTGGTCTTTGTTAGTTATATATAGAAATGCAGATGAGTTATGTGGGTTTATTTTGTAACCTGCAACTTTCTCAAGGTTGTTTATTATTTCAAGTAGTTTTTTTACTTGATTCTCTGGGATTCTCTAAGTATATCATCATATCATCTGCAAAGAGTGATAACAGTGTCTTCTTTGTCTATTTTCATTCCTTCAGTTTCTTTTTCTTATTGCTAATGCTAACATTTATAGTACCATATTGAATAACAGTGGTGACAATGGACATCCTTGTTTCTAAAAACATGTTTTTTGATATAGCCACTCTATGAATTCATTTTGCCTGGCTATGCTTATTTGTTACGAAAGGGTTTTTTTTTTTTCCTTTAGGTTTTTAATTGGGGATTAAGGGAGGTATCAGTAGTGGTACAAAAAAAAGGCAACTTGAATGTTTAAAATAAAAGGACAAGAAAACACAAGTAGGATAGTCTTGAAAGTAATATGTGGAATTTATTACACTTATAAGTCTCATGCAATTCTATTTTTACGTTCTGAGAGGATAGAAATACTCTTTTTTGGTGTTTAAGTTCAGAATAAAAAAATAATTAAAAAATTAAAACCTTTTCCTGACATTTATGCAATGTATGACCCTGAGCAAGTTGTTTAACATCTCTTCCCCTCAGTTTCCTCATTTGGAGAATGGGGGTCACTACCTGCAACATCTGCTCAGAACACTAAAGCTCACTAAGGATGAGTATGGGGAAGGATGTTGGATAGATTTTAAATGTCAGTTTGATACCTGTGGTAATGGTTGATGACTAATTCATGAAAACTCTCTTCCCTTTGCTCTTGACTTTGTACATATTTTTTTTTTCACTATCTTATACCCCCTCATGCCTTTATTTTTGGATATGACACAGATGTGACTGACCTGCTGTTCTGCCAGTATCATTATATAGTATTTTTTAACTCAAGTAACATGATGTATCAGTTGTATTATTTTGCTCGTAGGCCGTGGCCTCTAAGGCCTATCTAAACTTTGCTACCCTCACCCCTCAGCATGGGGTAGATGCACAATGAATATTTTTTTGGATGAATTAATAGATTTAAGTTTATGTTCTGGTATCATTTCCTCATAGCCTTATTCCACATGATAGTTATTTCTTTACGGGACTAATGCAGTCTTCCCGGTACCTTCCTCTTTGTGCCTCTACTTGGCTTGGATGACCTTATTTCAGATGTCACTTAGGAGTTGCCAGCAGCCCCAGAAGGGATGCCCCCTCTGCCTGGATCGTGCTTAAAAGTCTCTCTGGAGACTTGTTGACTTTCAGGTGCAGTTTGGAGCAGAATCAAGATATGTGTGGAAATATTTTAAAAAGCTTGTAACAAGGGAATATGTATGTCCATGCTGATTCTCATGTTTGGATTCAAGAATATTCTGGACTAAAACATGTCTCTTGCCTTTTCCTTCTCTCCTGTGTTTTTCTTTTGTCCCAGACATGTTTATTTGGTATCTTTTGTATCTGTGTGATCACTTTTCTTCAAATCTCGTAAGCCACACCCTCTTTTCCTTTCTTTTACCATTCAAACAGTTTTTAAAATCCTAGTTTATTTTTCTGGGAAACCTCAACCAGTTTACTAGAAGAGGTAGAATTTCCTACACATAATATATGTTTAATGCAGATCTTTTTATCTCATGAAGGAAGTGCCTGGATGTTCAGAATAGTCCTTTTTGGTTTTCCTTTGGTACTTTTCATACAGCTTGTTGTCTACTATTTAAAACTTTATAAATGTTAACAACGATCCCAGTCACCTTTGTCACCATCACTTCCTTTCTCATTCTTTGATTGTTGCTTTCAGGGCCTTCCATGCATCAGTGTCCTAGTGGTCTTCCTACCAGTAGACTAGAGGATCATTAGATTTGTGCATGTGTGTGTGTGTGTGTGTGTGTGTGTGTGTGTGTGTGTGTGTGTGTGTGCTAGAGACCATCTAGTCTAATCTCTGGCAGCTGGGTGGTTCAGTGGATAGAGCACTGAGCTTGGAATCAAAAAGACTCATCTCCCTGAGTTGAAATCTGGTCTCAGACCCTTGCTAGTTGTGCAACCTTGGCCAAGTCACTTAACCCAGTTTGCCTCAGTTCCTCATCTGTAAAATTTAAAAGGAAATGACAACCCCCCCCCCCCCCCCCCAGTATCTTTGCCAAGAAAATCTCAAATGTGGTTATGAAGAGTTGGACGCAACTAAAACGACTGAACAACAATTCAATCCCTTTATTTTACAGATGAGAGACTGAGGACCACAGAGGCTAACTAACTTGCCCAGGGTCACAAATTTATTAACTTCCTGGGGCAGGAGTTGGAGCTATGTCTTCTACCTTAACATTTATATGGATGTTAATCCCAAGAAAATTTTGCTGCTTGTCATGGGACATTTTCTCCTAGAATTAATTTCTTTTTGTGTATTTGTATTTATTTTACTTCACCATACTCCTAAGAGTTCAAGAAGTCATAATTCTCTTTATGAGTAGCCATTTTTGGGTTGGTTTAAAAAACTATATTTCATGTAATAAGATTTGTTAAGTTAGTTAAAAGCAGGGAGGGAACTAAACTTGATTCAATTGTTGCTCTTCTTGCTTGCTGTTGGTAAAGCCCCTCTCTAGGTCCTGGGTCCCTAATTTCTAAAATGTGATTAGACTTAAATGACATCCCCGGTTGCCTCCAATGTGAACATTTTATGACTTTGTTATTGTGTGAAATCTCCTTAGCAACCCAATAATTTTAATCCTTATTAACTTTGTCACATGTTAATTAGTACAACTTTATTTGATTTTTAACCCACTAAAAAAAGTTTTAAAACCAAACATTTACAAAGTAAGGCATGTTAAAGGAAATATGGAGTCTTAAACTTGGATATTTAAAAGAAAAAAAATTCTCATTAGTTTTCCATTCTTTTCTATATGGAGTCCAGATACTTTCATTCTTAGTATTTTCCTTTACATTGATACATTGATATCAAGTTTATAATTTTTTCCCTTTTATTCAAGTAATTGAAGTAGGTGATTATTTATATCAAACACATTATATATCAAACTCATCAAACAGCAGATTTGATAAAGATATCCCCTTTGTCTTTGAAAGAATTGGTTAATTTTCCAGATGCCCATAAACAGACATGTAATACAAGGTGTGTATGAATTATTTTTGTTTATCATACCAGCTTTTTCATATGTACATTATCTAAATTAATATATATATCATCTGATTTCAGCATAATATAAAAAATTACATTTGTCTAAATATTAAATAGGACAAAATTATTTCTTCTAATATTGCCAGGTTGAAGTAGCCTTTAGAATTTTGATTATTATATCTCATTTACAAAGTAGTATTCTGCTATTGAAGTGAATGGAGAGCAAGTTTTTCCAATAAGCTATGACAACCATAACGATAATATTGTAATACTTCTGTGGTCATAGCACCACCTTCTGGTCATATGATGAGTCTCCAGGTTTTATAATGTCAGAAGGTCAATTTACAATCAATTTACAATAACTTATTTAAATCTCCCCCCAATAAACAGTTATTTTGCTCAATCACAGTAGAATTTAGGAACAAAAAATTTCTATTACCTAGCATGTAGCTGGAATTTTAAAAATAAATTAGATCATATTTTATTGAAGCTGCCACATTTATTTCCAATCAGGAAGTGGATATAGTGCATTCAACACTGACTTCTCTGAGTTGTTTGGTGACTGAAGGAAGGGGCTTGAACTCTTTAGCATTAGTGAATTCAACAGTTCCAGTGACAGAGATAGCCAGAGATAGACATGAACTTGTTTACAATTCACTGGCCGTTAGTAATGAACACTGGTTAATTTTTGTTGTATGGTTCTGTGGCTTGTTGGAAATTTTGTCCAAGTCTTGGCTCCCCATCAGCTTTAGGCCCTTAAGGGACCTATATTTACTTTCATGAATGGTCAACTCATTTGGTAGAAAATCACTAGATAAAATTTAATTTAAAATACCAAACCAGAACAGGCCTCTAGGATCAGTTTGTTTAATCCACCTGCTGGCTGATCTTAGCATTAGGATCCACAAACTCAAATGTTATGGAAAGTCTAATTTTTTTGATGTCTTCATCATCAGGGATGTTCTTTGTCCTAGGCATTTGAGGAATACTTTGAAGCACAATAGTGGAAGACTGATAGAGCACTGGACTTGGAGTCAGGAAGACCTGAGTTCAAACCTTGCCTATGGTACTTACTGTGTGACCCATAGCAAATCAATTAGCATTTCTGGAGCGCCCTTTTCCCATCTGCAAGATGAAGGGGTTAGATTCCATGACCTTTAGGGTCCCTTCCAGCTCTAAATTTATGATCTTATACTTTCTCTTGGGAACACATTCATTTTACAACTTTTTAGAGGGGACACAAATTAGTTTTTTTGGAATTATATGCTATCAACCCTGGTAACAAATGAGCAAAGTGTCATGGTAACTCTGCAATTGCTATTAACTCTAAAAAAACCCCAGAAAACTCACACAGGTTATCAAAATCACGGTTGACTGTAAAAACAAAACAAAAGAAGACTGAAGAGATAACAGTGGTTATAAGCAAAAAGCTGTCTTTATTTTGTCAGAGGGAAACTAGACATAAGTGCCAGGGCCCCCCTACTAGGAGACTCTTGTTAGTGTGGACAAATCTCAACTTATACCTATGACTACACAGTGATCTGTAACTGATGATGAGGAGTGACAGCAGCATGAGACAAATTGGATTCATAGCATTACTTCATGACCAGAACAGAGGTACTATAGATGCTTGTTCGAGCGAAGGGACCATCTGATGTTTGTGTGAAAAATTCTGGGATTTTGCTGTGACTGAGACCGTCCAGAGGGTTAGCCATAAGGGACTGTTGTGCCACACTCAGGATACAGCTTGCTCTCTGGGTCTTAGCTCTGGAAAACATGATAATAGGAGAAAGACAAAAGAGAGAGGGGTTTTCTTGGCATGGGGGTCCTGACAATGCTAAACCAGATAAGCTGGGAAATCTTTGAGTTAAATCTAGTAGACACAACACTGACCATATGTAAAGGCACTGTATTTAATATTAGTATTTTTATTGGAAACCTTTGTAAACTTTTCATATAGGATCCATATTTCCTATATAAATTTGTTTTTGACAAGTGTTACATTTGCATTCTTTTAACAGATATTTTATTTGTCCCTAATTGCATGTAAAAACAATTTTAACATTATTTCTAAAGTTTTGAGTTTCAAATTCTATCCCTCCTTCCATCATGCCCCCCCCCCGATAGTAGGCAGCCTGTTATAGTTTATATGTGTGCAGTCATGTAGAACATTTCCATATTAGTCATTTCCTGCGAGAAGACTTGAACCAAAAAGAAAAAGAAAGAAAAAAAAGAAAAAAATAGTATGTTTCAGTCTATATTCAGACAGCATCAGTTTTTTCTCTGGAGATGAATTTCATTTTTCATTATGAGTCTTTAGGGATTGCCTCAAATCATTGTATTGCTGAGAATAGCTTAAGTCCTTCACAGTTCTTCATTGTACAATGTTTCTCTTACTGTGTACAACATTCTCATGGTTCTGTTCACTTCACTTTGCATCAGTTCATGTAAGTCTTTCCAGGTTTTCCTGAAATCATCCTGCTGTAATTTCTTATAGCACAATATTATTCTGTTGTAATAACATACCACAACTTATCCAGTCATTCCTCAATTAATAGATATTCCTTCAATTTCCAATTCTTAGCGACTATAAAAAGAGCTGCTATAGATGTTTTTGTAAAAGTAAGTTCTTTCTGCCCTCTTTTTAAAAAAGAATCTCTTTGTGATACAGACTTAGCAGTGGTATTATTGAATTAAAGGGTATATTCAGTTTTATAGCCCTTTGGGCATAGTTCCAAATTGGTCTCCAGAATAGTTGGATCACTTCAAATTCCACCAACAGGGCATTAATGTCCCAGTTTTTCCACATCCCCTTCAATATGCATCATTTTCCTTTTTTGTTATATTAGCCAATCTGATAGGTGTGAGGTGCCACCTCAGAGTTGCTTTAATTTGTATTTCTCTAATCAATAGTGATTTAGAGCAGTTTTTCCCATATGATTATAGGTATCTTTGATTTCTTTGTTCATATCCTTTGATCATGTATCAATTGGGGAATGACTTGTAGTCTCACAAATTGATTTAGTTCTCTATATATTTGAGAAATAAGGCATTTATCAGAAATTCTTCCTTTAAAAAAATTCCCAGTTTTCTTTTTCCTTCTAATTTTGTTTGCATTGCTTTTGTTTGTGCAAAAACTTTTAAATTTTTTATATAATCAAAAGTACTATTTTATATTTCATAATGCTCTCCATATCCTGTTTGATCCTAATTCCCTTTTCCATAGATCTGACAGGTAAACTATTCCATGCTCTCCCAGTTGGCTTGAGAGATTGGACTGTATGCTATATATACTTTCTGACATAGCTTTCCAGTTTTCCCAGCAGTTTTTGTCAAATGATGAGGTTTTTATCCCTTTATAATACAATTTGAGACCAGATGCAGTTCAGACTATCTTCCTTCACCTTTTTCATTGATTCCCTTGATATATTTTACCTTTTGTTCTTCCAGATAAATTTTGTTATTATTTTTCTAGCTCGCTTGAAACTCCTCTATTTCATTGAATGACCATTTTTTCCCCTCAAGTATTATAAAAAAACTCAGTTTTGTTGAGTAGGTGATTCTTGGTTTTAATCCTAGCTCCTTTGACTTCTGGAAGATCATATTCCAAGCCCTGTGATCCCTTAATGTAGAAGATGCTAGATTTTGTGTTATTGTATTTCCACAATACTCAAATTGTTTCTTTCTGGCTGCTTGCAATATTTTCTCCTTGACTTGGGAACTCTGGAATTTGGCTACAATATTCCTAGGAATTTTCCTTTTGAGATCTCTTTCAGGAGGTAATCGGTGGATTCTTTCAATATCTATTTTGCCCTCTGGTTCTAGAATATAATGGCAGTTTTCCTGGATAATTTCTTGAAAGATGATGTGTAGGCTCTTTTTTTGATCATAGCTTTCAGGTAGCCCAATAATTTTTAAATTGTTCCTCCTGGATCTAATTTTCCAGGTCAGTTATTTTTCCAATGAGATATTTCACATTGTCTGCTATTTTTCATTCCTTTGGTTTTGTTTTATAATTTCTTGATTTTTCATAAAGTCATTAGCTTCCATCTCCTCCATTCTAATCTTTCTTCAGTGAGCTTTTGGACCTCCTTTTCCATTTGGTCAATTCTGTTTTTTAGGGCATTCTTCTCCTCATTGGCTTTTTGGATCTCTTTTGCCATTTGGGTTAGTCTATTTTTAAAGGTGTTATTTTCTTCATCATTTTTTTGGGTCTCTTTTAGCAAGCTGTTGACTCACTTTTCATGATTTTTTTGCATTGCTCTCATTTTTCTTTCCAATTTTCCCTCCACCTCTCTTACTTGATTTTTAAAATCCTTTCTGAGCTCTTCCATGGCCTGAGACCAATTCACATTTTTCTTGGAGGCTTTGGATGTGAGAGATTTGACTTTGTTGTCTCCTTCTGGTTGTACATTTTGATCTTCCTTGTCACCAAAATAATATTCTGTAGTCTGATTCTTTTTCCAGTTTTTGCTCATTTCCTCAACTACTTATGTGACTTTTGAGCTCTTTGTCAAGGTAGTTTTCTGCTTCCAGTGGGGGTGGGGGTTGTGCTGTCAACTGCTCAATCTTCCCACAATCTGTGGGCCTAGAGCTCCAGAAGCAGTCCCTGTCTCTGCCCCTGTGAGCTCCTCCATCCTCTTCACAGCCCTGGGCTAGGGCTGGCCCACTCTCCTCTCTCACACAGGTCATACAGGTTTTTTCCACTGACCTTCCAATTTGTCCTTGGCATTTTGGGTTCATGAAGTCTGGGAATCTCCCAGAGATTTAGTTTCCCCAAGGCCTACTCAGGTCCTGTCTGTGCTGGCATGGCCCACACTGGACTGTTCTCTGCTCTCCATGTGGTGCGATAGATGCTTCCCCTTGATCTTATAGACTGTCTTGGACTGGAGATTTGCTTTACTTTGTCATTCTTTGCAACTCCAAAATTTGTTTAGAGTATTTTTTTTTTTTTTTACAGATATTTGGCTGAGTTTGGCGGGAGAACTCTAGCAAGTCCATGCTGTTACTCTACCATCTTGGCTCTACCCTTTCTAGCTCTCTTAAATAATTTTTTTTTTGATATAGCACTGAATAAGTATATTAATTTAGGTAAAATTGTCATTTTTTATTATATTGGCTTGACCCACCCATGAGTAATTAACATTTTTCCAGTTGTTTAGATTTGACTTTGTGAAAAGTGTTTTGTAATTGTGTTCATACAGTTTCTGGGTTTGTCTTGACAGGTAGATTCCAAGTATTTTATATTGTCTACAGTTATTTTAAATGGAATTTCTCTTTCCATTTCTTACTGCTGGATTTTTTGGTAATATATAAAAATGCTGATAATGTGAGTCTATTTAGTGTCTTGCAACTTTGCTAAAGTTATTAATTACCTCAACTTGGTTTTTTAGTTGATTTTCTAGGGTTCTCTAAGTACACCATCATATCATCTGCAAAGAGTGGTAGTTTTGTGTCCTCATTGCCTGTTTTAATTACTTCAATTTCTTTTTGTTCTCTTGTTGCTATAGTTAGCATTTCTAGTACAGTTTGAATAATAACAGTGATAATGGGCATCTTTGGTTCACCCTTGATTGTATTAGAAAGGCTTCTTATCCCCATCATAGAAAATGCTTGCGATGGTTTTAGATAAATATTGTTTATAATTTTAAGGTAATCTCCATTTATTCCTATGCTCTCAAGTGATTTTTAATAGGAAGGAGTGTGGTATTTTGTCCAAGACTTTCTGCATCTATTGAGATAATCATATGTTTTCTGTTGATTTTATTACTGATATTGTCCATTATGCTGATAATTTAACTAATATTGAACCAGCCCTGGATTCCTGGTAAATCCCACGTGGTCATAGTGTATGATCCTTGTGATACATGGTGGTAATCTCCTTGCTAGTATTTTACTTAAAAATTTTTGCATCAATATCAATTAGAGAAATAGGTCTGTACTTTTGTTTTTCTGTTGTTGCTCTTTCTGGTAAAAGGAATTTGGTTGGATTCCTTTACCTAGTTTTCTGAATAGTTCATATAGTACTGGGATTAATTTTCTTTAAATTGTTTGGTAGAATTCCCTTATGAATCCATCTGGCCCTGGGGATTTTTCTTAGGGAGTTCATTGATGGTTTGTTCAATTTCTTTTTCTAAGATTGCATTATTTAATTATTCTACTTCCTCTTCTGCTAATCTGGGCAATTTATGTTTTTGTAAATATTCATCCATTTCATTTAGATTGTCTGATTTGTTGGCATGTAAGTGGGCAAAATAGCTCCTAATAGTTGTTTTAATTTCCTCTTCATTGGTGGGAAATTCACCCATTTGCTGGTATTTTTAGAGAGGGCAAGACTTCATTAGAAATCCATATATGATGATTATAACAACATAAGAGAAAAAAAAATACTCAGAGTGAAACTATGTAATTATATTGAACAAAGTTGACCCCCAAGGAAAGAGGACAGAATGTTCCCCTCTCTTTGAGAACTCTGGGTATGGAACATTGAATATACTATCAGACTTATTTGATGTGTTGTTTAGTTTGCCTGTTGTTTTTTCTCTTCATGATTTTGATGTAGTTTTTACTCATGTTTACTTTGAAGCATCTTTATTTCCCTTTAAGGTTCAGCTCAGATGTTATCTCCCCTAAGAAGTTTCCCTGATTCTCCTAGTTTTTAGTGTTCTATCTTTCTGGAAGCTAACATGACCAGATTTGGGGGGAGGAGAAGTAAATGGGAGTGTTTCTGCATAGATCTCCTCTCTTTGGACTACACCTGCCAGAAGCCTGTGTGTCAGCCCTGCAGCATGATTATAATTCAGAATGCACTCTAGCTGGAAAAGTATTAGTTCAAATGGAAAACTTGAAAAGGGTTGTCGAAGAGGCACAAATACAGACAACTCTGGAGAGAGGTGGGAGAGAGATGTTGATGGTGGGAATAGCTATGTGAGAGGCTGAGAGGAGTTCATGCTCCCAAGAGCTGAGGGTACTATTTTAGCCCCCTTCCAAGACTGAACCAACCTATCCTTTTCTTACTATGTTGCAGGTAGCTCTCAGGAGGCATGCTGGAAGAGGTAACTATTTGGGAATAGGTACTGAGAGCACTGAAGATGCTGATTCTAATTCCAGCTCTGCTGCTAAGTAGCTATATGACCTTGGGCAAGTCACTTTCTCCTATGATTTCCATTTTCTTTATAATATGCAGAAGGGGTGAGGATGGCAGGAGAACAATTCATACAATAACAATAAAAATTCTGATCTATGGAATTGCCCATTACTATTCCAGAGTACTGATGATGAAACATTTCTACTCACTTCCTGACAGAGAAGATGGATTCAAGATGCAAAATGAGACACACATTTTTAGACATGGGCAACATGGGAATTGGTTTCACTTGATTATGTATATTTTCTTCAAAGACTTTCTTCCCTTTAGTTTTGAGGACAGGGTAAGAGGAAGAGAGGTTAGGTATAGGGTTGCCACAAAACAGAAAAAAAAAGAGAAGAACAGGAAGAACAGGATGAATTCCAGACAAGTAGAAGAGATCTGAAGGTTGTATGTTGAATTTTTCTTATCACAATTTATTTTTATTATAAAGAAAAGCAATCTTCACATAATAGAGATCCATAGTTTCACGTAAAATGCCCATTTCATTTAGTGCTGGTTAAGTTCAGAATAAAAAAAAAATAACTAAATAAAATGAAGGACCTTGCCTTTAACAATCATCTATAAAACATAATAACACTTATTACATTTATTTCAGATCACTTAGGGACTGGTAGCCATGATAGTAGCCAGGAAAGTGGCTAACAGTTTCTAAAGAATTTTATTCCTATCCTGAATTTTTTTTTCCCCTAAAAGAATGATTGCTTTATGGAGACCAGATCTCCTGTTACATGTGGGCAATGTGTTAGCACACTGCCAACTTTGAATTTTTAACCAGTGTTATTTTGGGGCAATTTAATGTAAATCATACACTTTATAAAAATGAGCAATATTTCATAGATAAGTGTCAGAGGGAAAGTTTTTATCAAAGTTCTGTTGTTAGTTGTGATCAGGACTTACTAGCTGTCAGAATATGAAAATAGTACATCAATGAGCTTGTAAAAAATAATTTTAGACAATTTTAATAGCAAAAATGGTGTAATTCATAAGACTTATTTGGCAAAATCTTGGGTTATGTCTCATATTTCTAGAGATAATAGACCTATAAATGATTAGCTACCTATAATATTTGCATAGTCCAGGAGCTTTTAAGTCAGCTTTGTTTTTTAAGGTATATCTTATATTCATGAATTAGCATGAAAATTTTCTCTATAACCAATCTGGATTTTGAGACAGGATTGGTAAAGTGAATTATGGCTTATATCAGATCACATCAAACATTTTGCTATCATCATAGCTTGTCCTTTGGTTCTCTTTGGTTTCCTTTGAGGAAACATGTCAACATTTCTCAGGAAAGGTAATCAGAAAGGGATACTTTTTAAAAAAGTGATACATTTTTCTTTTTATATTATTATTTTATTTGTTTTCAGTGTTCTATAATCACTTCCATATATCTTAGATTTTTTTCTCCTTCCTCCCTGTTTGTCCCCCCTACCTCCCCACTCCCTCCCTGAGATGACATACAATTTTATATAGGTTCTACACATACATTCCTATTAAATACATTTTCACCTTAGTTGTGTTGCATAGAAAAATTAAAATGAATGGGAGAAATCATAAAACAAAACAAAACATAATACGAAAGAAAATGGTCTGCTTCATTCTGCAGTCGAATTCCATAGTTCTTTCTCTGAATATGGAAGTGATACGTTTTTCAATTGCCTTTGCTTTACTTCCACCATTGCTGGCTGAACATATATAATTCTGTTCATACTCAGTTTTCACTACTGTTTTTGGTAATTAAAACACACTCTCATAATGCCTATATTGTACAAAACTTACAAATCTATAAAGTAATTTTTAAAATTATATGTGGTTTTCTGGAGTCATCACTGAACTTTCTGGAGTAAAAAAAGAATAAAATGGTTCCTAGCTGAAAAGTATCTATCAACAGGGCTATTAGTTTTGGATGTAAATTGTCACGTTTAATTTGGAAATTTTACTTTAAATTATCTGAGGATTCTTCTAGTACAAGATCTGTCAAGTCCCTTTTCACTGTATTTGTCTCTGGAGAGTGAAAAATTATATAAGGCTTTTAGAGAGATAGTTTGGAAGGGCAGATGTTATGAGTAAAATGTTCTGTAGTTTGTATTAATTTATTACTTTGTGAGCATCTGAGGAACTAAACATTTATGAAAGGGATACTCTTGGTGTCATCTGCAATTTAGAATCCTAGATCTGGCAGGTATCTTAAATGCAATCTAGTCCAACAATTTCATTTTATAGATGAAGAAACGGTCATAGAGATGAACAAAGTTTTTAAAAAGCTAATTGGCAATGTAACTTGGATTTGAATTTAGGGCTCAGAAATGCTAGCTGCTGCACTTCCACATCATAATTACACCTCTGAAAATGACTCTTCTTTGAAAACTTAGACTCCAATGTAACCAGATTTCCCATGGGAGATCAATTTTCATCAATCGGTCAAAAATTTCCAAGGCATATTCCATTGATATGTTTCCTTAGGCATGCTTTTCAGCTCATCCCAGCTAACCCTCAAGACCTATATGAAATCCCTTAAAGGTTTTACGCTATTTAACTTGTAATTATAAAATGATCAAGGTTCCTGGATTATATAGTATGATGAAATAATACAATGGAAGCGACTGAGAGGTGGTGGTGAATGGTAGCATTTGAAATACCAGGTTGTGCATGATTCTACAGGAAATGGTAATACCTCAGTGTATGTTAGCATCGGTGACAATAAGCTTACCATCTCTATTTCAGATGAGGCTTACCATCTCTATTTCAGATGAGTTCAGACACTTCAGTGTCTCCTGGGTGCATAGTACAGAGGAGAAGGCAATATGGGGGTGTCTATCTCAGGGAGTTTAGAGTTCTGTATAGTGAAACAAGATTCTCACACCTAAGACTTCTGGTGGGGTGGGGGTGGGGGTGGGAGAACAAGGTAGTATGTAAGGAAATGCTGAACAGTGTACTGGGATCTGAAGTGTAATAAAAACAGAGAAGGAAAAGATTACTGAGGGCTGGAAATGTCAGGAGGCTTTGTGGAAGAAGAGCGATTTGAATTGGTTCCAAAAGCATAGGGCTACATGCTTCCAGTGTAACTATTAACTGCAAAATCTCTGTACATTTTGATAGAAAATGGAAAAGGTCTGAATGGTCAGGCAGAATTGAAATTAGACTTTTAGTCATCCATTTTCAGTTAAGATTTGCCATCTGATGGTGAAGTCTTCTTCTTCTTACCTTCTGTTTTCTCCCCCTCCAGTACATCTTGGATAGAGAGTGCTACAAGACTCATCTTCCCAAGTGTTTACTGTAATCATATCTTTCCTGTGTCAAAAATCTTCAGTTAACTCACCCTTGCTAATTGTATCAAGCTAATTCTTCTGTGTGACTTTAAATTGTGTCTATAGGAAGGAGGGAAGAGGGATAGAATTTGGAACTCAGAATTTAAATAGTTTAAAAACCTGAAAAAATGTTTCTATAATTTGGCTCAGGTGGTGCTATTCACCTTTATCAGTTTAAGATGCTTTACATATGACAGGTTAATCCCTACCACCTCTGTTCAGGTAATCACTCATTTTTCTCTATCCAGTGTACTCTCGACTTCTTTTCTTCCCTTATCCAAATCTTACACATCAAATTCTGTCTCCTCCATAAACCCCACCCTAGATATTCCAGACTCCCATAATTTCTGTCTTTAGAAATTTTGTTCTAAACTGAACTTAAAAAAAATAAAGTAGCACAATTCAGTTTATATCTTGGTCTCTAAGTAGTCCTCATGTCTAAGGCTACAACAAATGATGTGTAATTTCCTTAAAGGTAAGGATTATGTTTTCTTTTATATTTTTCAGAGCATGCAGCACACTGCTAAGCACATAGTAGATTCTCAATCAATTCAAGTAAACAAACATTTGTTAAGCGCCTATGCCCAAAAGCACCATGTGAGACATAGGAATCACAAAGAAAAAAGATAGGAGATAGTCTCTGTCATTAAGGAGGTTACATTGTTCTAAAGGTGGAGGAAAACAACATTAAACACAGTTAAATTAATCTTAGGTAATACTTATTTGATTTCTGGCTTTACCTTATGGATATTTTTAATCTGGATAATTGGTACTTGAATGATTAATATTTTACCTTGGAAAATCTGGGCTGATTTAGTAGTTTTGCTTATCTCCTATTCTTACTAAAAGTAAATTACCTTGAAGGGTTGGGAAATGGAGACGATCCAAGGCCAGCATTTTGTTAATCAGACTGGCATCAAAGACAATCACAAAAGAAAATCTGGCACTTATCGGGAATATAACTTAATGTGCTAATGAAACACAATTTTGAAACATGTCCTGTAAAGGAAGACTTTTCCTGATGCAGTTTAGGACCTCAAGTGAAAGGATGGAAAATAGAATCTTTTGTATCCTCTTTACATGTTTCCCATAGTTTGTGAAAGAGTCACAAGATGATGGGAGAGAATTGGTGGATTAGAAGAGAGCAGTAAAAGCGAAAGGATTAAATTATTGTGTAAGAGGCACATGATGAAGAGTCTGGAAATTCTTAAACAGGGAGCATGTATACAGGTATTTTATGTCAGAGCTAGATGCTGAAGACTGTTTATAGGTGAGAATTTGGCACAGTCGCCAAATTCACGAATTTGTTTAACTTAGAAGTTTAGAGGTTTATTTTTATGTTACCAAATCATCCTACCTCTGCCTTCCTCCTTTCTACAACAGTACATTATTTTTATCCTTCCTTCTCTTTTACCCTCTTTAAACCTTCATTACAGAACCCATTCACTCCTAAAACCTCTGTTTTTCTTTTTTCTTATTTTTTAAAATTTTCTTATTTTTTCCTTTGAAGACATCGAGATTACTTCAGAACCTTTTTCACCTTTAAGGGTTATACTCAGCTTTGTAGAATATATCATTCTTGACTGTAAATCTAACTCCTTTGCATTTTGTAATATTTTATTCCAAGATCTTCCCTTGTTTATAGTAGAAGCTATCTTGCTTTGTGTGATCCTAACTATGTAGTTCCTAGGATGCATTCTTTCATTTTACTTGCAGCACTTTTTTTTTAATGTTGGAGCTCTGGATTTTACCTCTGACGTTCCTAACTTTCATTTTTGGGATTTTTTTTCTTAGGAGATGATTAGTGGATTATTTCTATCTTTATTTTGTGTTCTGATTCTAGTAAATTTGGGCAGTTTTCATTTATGTTTTCTTAAAATATGGTATTTTGGGGTTTTTTAAATATGATTTTCAGGAAGTCCAATGATTTATAAATTATTTTTCCTTGATCTGTTTTCCTGGTCATTTGTTTTTTGCTAACCAATAGCTTGCATCTTCTATTTTTCAATCTTTTAACTTTTCTACTTACTACCACTTTGTTACTTAACTACTTTCTGTCTCATGGAATCATTGATTTCTGTTTGGTCTATTCTAGTTTTCAGGGATTCAGTTTTTTGAGTAAAGATGACTGCTTTGTCTTCTAAGCTACAATTCTTTCTTCCAGGGTTTTAATTTCATTTTTAAAAATCTCTTGTTTCATTTTTTAAGATTTTCATGTGTCCTTCTAGATCATTAGGTAACATGGCAGATAGAGTGCTGGACATGGAGTCAGAAAGACCTGAGTTCAAATCCTGCCTCAGACACTTAATTGTGTAACTCAACAAATTACTCAGCCTTCTTTAGTCTCATTTTCCTCCTCCGTAACTTGGGCACAATAACAGCATCTATATCATAGCACTGCTGTGATGATCGAATGAGATAATGTCTGTTAAAAAAAAAAAAACTTTTTTTGGGGGGAGGGGCAAAACTTAAGCCCTCCGTAAATGTTAGCTATTACTGCTAATTCTATTGTTGTTGTTATTGTTTGGTACTGTAGCCCTTGTGGAAATTCCACTTTTTCCTTTGAGTTTCTGCTTGTCAGATTTACATGCTCTTTGTTTGACACCTCTAGATTTGCTAATTTTTGAGACCTCTTGATCTCAAAACTTATTAATTTTGAGACCTTGAGTTGCTCATTTCTCCAACTTTAATTCCTGCATTGAGTCATTGTGCGAGAGCCAGATTCTTCCCTTCCCACCATTCCCCTCCCCCACTGTCAGTCTTCAGAGGGCTGGATCTTCAGGACTCTCTGTGTTTGCTCCAGACAGAGTATTAGAGATTTGAGGGATCCTGGGTCCTGGGCTATCCTGTTCTGAGCACTACCCCATTGCACTGAATGTTGCCTTCTATGATAGATATGTTCTTTTTGATGTTGCTACCAGATACCTGAGGCTTTCAGGTTCCCACCTTGGGACTTTCAGACTACCTGATGCTTTCTTTGGGGTTGCCCTTCACTCTTTCTGCCTCTGGACATAAACCTTTGTGGGCTAAATGTGCCCCTGGACCTATGGCTGGGCTGGGAGGCTACTCTGAAGTGAGGCTGGCTTTGCTGATGTGCCTTCCTTTTTATTGTCCTTGAGCTTCTGGCTCATATCTTATGCAGTTATGAGGTGGAAGAAGTCACTTATTGTAGGTTCACAAAGGATTTTGCTAAAGTGATTAAGTGAAAGATGGGCAGTCTGCCTCAAAATTTAGGCAGCCATCTTGGTTGGCAGTCAGCTCCCAGGAGAAGAGTTCGTGTGTAGACAAGAAATAGAATAAAAGAACCTAAAAGGGACAATTTTAATTATATAAAATTAAAGCACAAACAAAGTCTATATAGTTAAAATTAGAAGAGTAGCAGTTCACTGGGGGAAAATCTTTGCAGCAAAATTTTCTGTTAGAGATCTTATATCTAGAGCATATTAAGATAATGATTAAGGTAATAATAATAACATGATGATGATGATGATGACAGCTAGTATTTATCTACTGCTCACTTGGTGCCAGCCCTCTGCTAAAGCCTTTACAAATGTTATCTCATTTGATTCTCACAACAACCCTGTAAGGGAGGCTCTATTATTATTATCCCCATTTTACAGTTGAGGAAACTGAGGCAGACACTTACCCAAGTTCACACAGCTATTGAGTGTTTGGGGCTGAGTTTGAACTCAGGTCTTCCCGATTCCAGACCCAGCATTCTATTCACTGTACCAGAGACATAAGAATAGCAACCATTCCCCAAAGGAGAGAAATATGCAGTTCTCAAAAATATAAATCCAAATGATCAAGAGTAGTGTAAGAATATTGCTATTAAATTAAATAATTCAAATTAAAATAACATTGAGGTTCTACCTCACACCCATCAGATTGGCAAAGATGATGACAAAAGAAAATGAAAATTGTTGGGGAGACTGGTGGAAGACAGGCACGCTAGTTGCTATAGAATGATGAAATGGTCTAGCCATTCTGTAAAGTAACTTGGGAATATAGCCTCAGATTCACTAAATTTTCCTTTGACACAGTGATCCCACTGCTATACCTATACCACAAAGAGATCGAGAAAAGAAGGAAAGGATTCATTTGGACAAAAATATTAGTATAGTTCTTTTTGTAGTGAAGAAATGGAAACTAAGAGAGTAAATTTCAGAGAATTCTAGATTGTATGAACTGATACAGAGTGAAGTGACCAGAACTAAGAAAGCCATTTATATAAGGAGAGTAACAGGGCAAAGAAAAATGACTTTGAAACGCTTAAGAATGATAGTCAATGTAATGATCAACCAGAACTCCAAAGAATCTATGATGAAGTGTGGTCTTCACCTCCTGATAAGTGATGCAGGAGGAGACATACAATTTCATACATGTCGAATTCTTTGATTGGTTTTGCTTGACCAACCTTAGTGGATAAAGTGCTAGACCTGACCTGGAGTCAGGAAAACATACGTTTGAATCTGGCCTCAGACACTTACAAACTATGTAACCCTAAGCAAGATTCTTAATCTCTGCCTGCCTCAGTTTCCTCATTTGTAAAATGGGGAAAATAACAGCTCCTATCTCCCAAGGTTATGGTAAGGATCAAATGAGATAATATTTGAAAAGGATGAATATATATACATATATATATATAAAACATAATCACACATTTACATACATATATGTGTGTGTATATAATACTGAGAGTTTTATTCACCTTAAAGTGCTATAGAAATATTATTGCAATGTTTTTCTCTTTTTACTAGGGAAGAGATTTGGTAGTAAGGAAGGACCTTAGCAATAGTAATGACCCCCTAAATGAGAAAAGAAATAAGAGAGTTACTGAAGCATCTTTAAAAAGGCACAGAAGGAAAACACAAAGAAATTCAGAGAAAAACACAGAGGAAGAGGTCAACTTTGAAATTAACAGATTTATTATATATTCAGCACATTTAGTTAGGTTCTGGATTTACTTTTCTAATCCACCCTCATACTACTAGGCCCTGTTCTCCCAAAGCAAGGCTACTGTTCTGTCTCCTTTATGTGCCTTTTAATTATTAATGAACCAGAAACAGTCTGCATTCAAAAGGCTACAATCAAAGAATTCAATCTCTCTCTCTCTCTGTGTCTCTGTCTCTCCCTTCTCCTTTCTTTCCCTCCTGCCGCCTTGCTACTTTTGAGTGAGGATGAACACTCTGGGATTCTGGGATAGGGAGGGGGACACCCCGAGAGCCCTGATGGACATTCTCATGCTATCACTCTCATTCCAGATCCAGTTTGTTCCCCCCTATTAATTGATTAGTTAACAGTTCCCCAATATCACTTAATCATTGATTGGTGCTCAATATAATCTTTACCAGTTGATGTCCACTTTACTTCATTGATAACCTATTAACATCAATTAGCTTTTACAAAAGGATATTTAATGATAACTTAATATGGCAAGAGAAATGAGGCTGGTGACCTGCACAGCCTTTCCTCACTCAAAAAACAAAGTCAAGTGCAAGTCATGTCATTATTTCTCTGATGGCATGGTCTTCTTCGGCAAAGAAGGACGAACACACACCTAATATGGCAAGAATTTAAGGGCAGAAATGTTAGTTGTTCCTTTTCACTTTAGTCCTTGGGGAGTGTGAGCTCAAATGAAAGTGGTTGCTATAAAACATTCCTCCTACCAAGTTTACTTGTGGCTGCAGCATAGCCAATGATAAATGGGCACAACAGGAAGAATTAGTGATAACTGTCTCCAAGAGGAGGGGGATAGGTGAGCAGCTAGGTGCTGTAGTGGATAAAGCACAAGGCCTGGAGTCAGGAAGATCTGAGTTCAAATCCAACCTCAGACACTAGCTGTGTGACCCTTAGTAAGTCACTTAACTCTTATTTGCCTGAGGAAATGGCAAACCATTTCAGTATCTTTGCCAAGAAAACTTGGACAAGTTCATGAGAGTCATGAAGAGTCTTAGGCATGACAGAACAACAGCTGCATCTCTACTGGGGTAGAAAGTTTCCTCTATTTTCCTTTTCATTCAAATTCCATGTTAATAAAACATAGATGTGGTTATGCAATAAGAGTCTAGATATCGGTGCTGATGGGAAAGACCTGGGGGAATAAGTTACCACAATGATGCTGGAGATGGGAGCAAAAATATAAATTTCACATTTTAATATTTTACCTATTTTATCCTCTATATAAAGACTCAGGGCAGCAAAGGAGTTAAAACATGCTCCCACAGGAAAAAAAAAAACTGTAACTATCGTTATGTGAAGAACAGCCCAGGGGTCTGCAAACTTGAATATGTTCTAGGAGTCAATGGGGACATTTCAGCCCACTTAAAAAAAAATGGTGAGACATCCTGGGGCACATGGGAAAGGGCAGCTCAGTGGAACGCCACCTGTTGGCTGAGGCAGACATTGCGCTTTGAGTTTAGTCATACCCCTTTGCTACAACTCCAAGTGAATATTCACACCATGGGTCAGTTTGTCACTTAGAAAATGAAGCAGCTCCGATGGTCTTGAGAGTCCCTTCTAACTCTAAATCTAGGATGTTGCAACCACACCTATTTATTAGGAAGATTAATCTGGCAATATTAAGAATTGAATTGAATTAAGGATGGATTGCTTTATCATGCCCTGCTACTTTCCTACTTTTATGATCAAAGCTAATTTTTAAAACTTCAAAAGGATCTGCCTTGATTGTCATTAGTACTAATAATAATAATATCTGACATTTGTATATAATGTTGCAAAGTTTACCAAATGGTTTACTTTCTATTATCTCGTTTAATCCTTACAATATCCTAAATTAGATATTTTTAGTAAATGAAATTATATTTATATTTTATGAATATATTGGATTTTTCAAGAGTCTGACATTTTATTGGTGGGAGCCAAGACAGCTCTAAGTTAATTTCCCTAAAATCAATTGTACTAAAATCCATTTGCTTGAAAACAATTTGCCTAAAACACCAAATACTGATGCTGTGAGGGCCAGGCTAAGGATTTTGAAATTTATTTTTCAGACAATGGGCAGCAATGAAAGGATGTTGGATTTTAAATAAGAAGGCTTGGGTTAGAATTTCAGCTCTGTCACTTAATCACTACTAGTTTGACCTTAGTTAAGTCATTTGCCTTCTCTGAGATAGACTTAGTTTCCTCAACCATAAAATAAGGGAGTTGAGTTGGCTAGTTCTCATGTCCCTTCCATCTCTAAATCTGTGATTCTATGGTGAGAACTATATATTAGGAAGATTAATTTGGCAGTGCTGTATAGGATAGATTGAAGTGGGTAAAAGCAGGAGAAAACAGTTGGATTATTGTAGTAGCTTAACGGAGATGTGATAAGACCATGGCCAGGGCAGGCTTTGGTGAGGATGGAGCAGGGCCACATGTGAGATACTGTAGAAACAAGAAGAACATGACACAGTGTAAAGAATCCTAGATCCTGATCCTTGAGTCAGAACACTAGTCCTGAGTTTAGGCTCAGCCACTAGCCATGTGATGTTGAGAAGTCAAACATTCTAAACTTCAAGTTCCTCATTTAAAAAAATGAAAATAATAATAATGTACTACTCTCTTCACAGTTTAACTTTTTCTTTTTGGTGAAGAAAATGTTTTTAAGCCTTATGATTCTTTATAAATGTGGTTTGTTATTATTAGAATGGACAGGATTTAACAACTGTTTGGAGTCATATATTCAGCGAGGTGGCACAGTGGATAGAGCACTAAGCTTAAGGTCAGGAAGACCTGAGTTAAAATTTGACCTCAGATACTTCTTAGCTATATGATCGTGGGCAAGTCACTTAACCTTGCTTTGCCTCAGTTTCCAAAATTTTAAATAATAACACCGCCTACCTTTCAGGGCTGTTGTGAAGATCAAATGAGATAACATTTACAAAGCCCCTAGAACAGTACTGGCACATAGAAAGCACTATATAAATACTTGTAATCACCGTCCCATTCCCACCTCCAGCCAACTCCTACTAAGCCTCAACAGTCTCATGCCCAGCCGGTTCATTAAAAAACCAAAACCAAAACATTTATTAAGCACCTACTGTTTGCTTGGCACTATGTATCTTTTTAATGGACATTAACTCCAATAATTACATTACTTGACTTTTATAGCTCCCCAATACTTACCCTCTTCTTCCCTCCCTGTGTGCATATAAACACTTTCTCCTTTTATCATGTTACCCTCTCTAGTTCATATTTTCACTAGTAGGAATATGGAATCAGAATATACATTTATGCTGCCATCTTAGCATTAAGGATTACCAAGATCATGGCATCACAGATTTAGGATTGGAATAGACCATAAGATTGTTTTTGACCTTTCAACTTTGAGATTTCACAGAATCACAAAAACTCAAAATTAGAGGGGAACACTAGTCTAACCCATACTTGAACATAATAGTGGTCATTTTGTTTCTTCTTAAAGATCTGAAGTGAGGAAAGAGGCACTAAAAAGATCATGATCAGAAAGGATGTTGGACCAAATCAAATAAAAAATGGACCAAATGAATAAGAATTAATATAAAGTCATATTTGGATACAAAAAATCAATTTCACAAGTGAAAAATGGAGAAGACACCTAGACAGCAGTTTTTCTGAAAAAGTTCTGGGGATTTTAGTGAATTGCAAGATCAATACCAATCAACAGTGTGATATATATAGCACCCTAAAAATGTTAATGTGATTTTAGGTTACATTAAAAGAAAAAGGGGCAGTTAAGTGGCATAGTAGTTAGAATGCCAGGCCTGGAGTCAGGATGACTTAGCTTCTTGAGTTCAGATCTGGCCTCAGATACTTATGGGCAAGTCATTTAACCTTGTTTGCCTCAATTTCTTCATCTGTAAAATGACAATCCACTCCAGTATCTTTGCCAAGAAAACTCCAAATGGGATCATAAAGAGTCAGAAACAACTGAAATGAAAAGAAAAAAACAAAAGAAAAACACATAGTGCTCAAGAATAGGGAGATGATAGTCTTGCCCTGTACTCTGCTCTGGTCACACTACATTTTATATTATTATGATCAGTTCTGGCAATCATATTTTAAAGAGGCTATTGATAATCAGGAAAGCTTACAGAGGCATTGACCTTGATTTTGAAAAGTCTCAAAGTCAAAGGAAATGGGGAGCTTGGAGAAGAAAAAACTTGGGGCTGAAGAAGGAGAGATCAGAGATATCTTCAAGTATCTGAAGGGCTGTTGTGTGGAAGAGGGATCAGCCTCAGAGGGGAGAAATAGGAGTAATGGATTGAAGTTGCAAAAGCAAAAGTTTAAGTTTGATGTAGGGGGAAAAAACTTTTACATGATTAGCGATGACCCAAAGTGGAATGATCTGTTTTGGAAAGTATAGTTTTCCTTCACCGGATGTCTTTGAACAGAGGCTGAAGTAACCATTTGTGGGTTTTATTGAGATACTCATTCAGGTATGGGGTAGGCTGGATGGAAGCCCATGTCTCTTCCAGCTCTTAAATTCTATGGTTCTGTGAAAATCTGCCTCTTGAGGCAGACCATTTCACTTTTTGGACAATTGCAATTGCTTAGTTTTTCCTCTCACAAATACTCTGTTTTACATCCAAATAGACCTACTGGCTATTCTCTGAATCTGTATTCCATCTCCTTTTTCAGCTCCTTTTATGGTCTATCTACTCTGCCTGGAATTCCCTCTTTCTTCCTCTCTGCTCTTAGAATCCTCAGCTTCTTTTAAACTTCAGCTAAGGCATCACCTCCTACAACAAATCTTTCTTGATAGCCAGCCTCCACCAATGATCTTGTTCTCAATTGTCAGTTTACATGGTTTATCTCTCAATAGAATAGAATATGAACCCTACGAGGAAAGAGATTTTTCTTTCATTTTTGTCTCAGTAGCTAGTAGAACACTTTGAACACAGTAGGTGCTTAAAAATACTTGTTATATTAAATTAAATTCTGTAGCTTTCATCCAGTTCCCCTAGTTACAATCACAGAATTTCAGAGGTAGAAGAAAACTTAATGGGCATCTGGTCCAACCCATAACTGAAAAGGGATTTCCACTACTACATGACTGCTGATGGTGATTGCTTGAAGATTGCCTGTGAAGGGAGAACCCACTCTCTTGAGGTGGCATATTCCACTTTTGGAGAACTAATTGTTAGGAAATACATACACCAAATCATACACCAAACTTAAATTTGCCTCTTTGCAACTTCTACTAATTGGTCTCAATAGATAGGAGGTTATGGTTCACAAAATACTTTGTATTTATTCCTCAGTTGAACTATACAAGAAGTCCAATGAGTAAAAACAGAGCAAAACTGTATAACCTGAGGCACAGAGTCTAAATGATTTGCCTAAGATCACAGTTATATTAGAATCTGAACTAAAGTCTTTTGGCTCTGAATTTAGTAATCTTTCCATTATATTATATCTGCTAAATTCTATACAGTGGCAAAGTAGGATGGTTCCAATTCCTTTTCTAGATGATAACTGCCTTTGAGTATTTGAAATGCTCTTATATCCTTTTCTATGTCTTTTCTTCTCTAGGGCTAAACATTCTCAGTTTCTTTCAGTTGAGTAGCATAGTCTCTAGGTCTCTTGGCATCCTCTCTCCTCTGATCCAGTTTTTCAATGTCATTCTCAAAATATCATGGCCCAACTAAATACCATACTCCAGATGTCTTCTGAGTGGACCAAAGGGTAGAATGTCTATTACTTTTCTCATCCCAGAGCTTCTGAATTTCAATGTAGCCTAACATTATGCCTTTTTTTTGGCTATTAACTCAATGAGTTTTCAGTCTACTAATGCCTTTTTTTCATACAAAACTAATCATATTTTGTACTTGCTAAGTTGATGTTTTGAGCTCAGATGTGGGTTATATTTATATTTATCCCTATTACATTTCATTTTATTGGATTTGGGGTCATTGTTCTGGACTAGCAGAATCTTTTGGAATCCTAACTTATCCAGTGTCTTAGCTTTCCCTTTTGGTTGTGCGCTATTTGAAAATTTGAAAAGCGTTCCATTTATGTCTTCATCCAGGTCATTGATAAGAATTTTGAGCAGTAGAGGACCAAGGACAGTCCTGGGATATTGTATTAGAGAACTCACTCTGAGTAGACATTGATTCCTTAATGGCTACTCTTTCCATTTAATCATTCAACCAGGTCCTAACAAAACTAATTGTATTATATGCCATTCCTTAGTTGATCCGTAAAGATAATGGGAAAGACTTTGTCCGATGCATAGCTGAAATGGAGGCATTCTATTCCTGTGTATTTCCTTGACCAACCAGTGAAAATAGGACAAACAGGTCAAAAAGGAAATAATGTTGGCCTTGCTTGACCCCATTTTTACAGTCATGTGGCTTTTTAATCAACATTTCTCTTTCTACATACATACAATTCATTTCTTTAATAATAATCTTGTGAATATCTTGTGAAAGGTGACATAATTTGTACTTTTCTTGACACAAATTCAGTCCAGCAAGTATTTCTTAAGCACATACTGTTCAATGATCCTGTAGTTGGTACAGGGAGAGACAAAGCTTAGATAAGATAAGGCTGTCCTCATGGAATTCACAATTTATTTTGTGGATAAAATACAAATGACTTTAATTTTTAGTTAGGATATTAAGTACAAAACAAAATGTTATCACATCCCAGAGGGGGAAAATGTTGAGGGAGGACAGAGAGAGGATGAATCATAGAAGGATTAGTGGAGGAGCAGGTGGTATTTAAATTGTGATTTAAAGAGATGAAGAGGAGATTCCAGTCTCTGGAAACAGCATGACCAAAAGCAGAGGTGAAAAGGGTTGCTGGGCTGGTTTTAGGGACAGAGAATCTTTCTCTTTGGCCAGAGTCTAGAGCATGTAGAGAGAAGTAATACGAGGGAAGGCTAGAAAGGTGAATAACAGAAAATGGGCGAGCTTCAGTTGGGTGTGCTTGTTTAGTTGGCTGGTGGTATCATGGCAGCTTCTGTCTACTCCAGTGGACCAGTTATGAGCCAAGCTATTTGATTAATGACAGTGAAGAACATGAATCATTTCTGTAGTAGTTAGTGAAGAGCTTGTCTTTAAGTAAGAACCCAAAGCTCTTGTAAATTTGCTTAAGTAGGTATGTTGAAACAGAAAGACAGCAGAGCCTTCCTCATTCTGACAAAAGGATTGGGAGGGGAAGAAAGATAAGGCTAAAACAAGAGAAGGGAGGCTTAATGCATATAAGCAAAGGGCTGACTTTATAGAGGTCCCCAGAGAACTCTCTATTTAATGAATTAATAAGGATGGTTTGTGGTTTAAGTATCCCAAATACAAATTGGGGAGAGGCAGTTAGGTGGCACAGTGGATAGAGCACTGGCCCTGGATTCAGCAGGACCTGAATTCAAATCTGGCCTAAAAAAATACAAATAAGGTGTAATAGAGTATTGTGAATAGACTTGACTTGAGTTTCAACTCTGATGCTTATCAGCTGATGACTTTGGGCAAATCAGTTTCCTCATGTATCAAATAAGGTCAGTTAGATCTTCCAGTAGATCCTGCTTCACAGAGATATGGGGCAGCTAGGTGGTGCAGTAGATAGAGCACCAGTGCAGGAGTCAGCTGAGTTCAAATCTCACCTCAGACACTTGACACTCACTAGCTGTGTGACCTTGGGCAAGTCAAGTAACCCCAACTGCCTCATCCTGGGTCATCTCCAGTCATCCTGATGAATATCTGGTCACTGGATTCAGATGGTTCTGGAGGAGAAGTGAGGCTGTTGACCTGCACAGCCCTCCCTCACTCAAAACAAAGTCAAGTCAAGTGAAAATCATGTCGTTATTTCTCTGATGGCATGGTCTTCTTTGGCAACGATGGATGAACATATTCCACGGGGTTAATAGGATTTAGTCATAGAAAGGGATTCCTAGCTATCAACTAGTCTAACCCACTCATTTTATGGTCAGGGAAACCAAGGACCCTGAAGTTAAGTGAATTTCCCAAGGTCACATAGTCTTGCAAGGAATTAAACTTAGGTCCTGTCATACCAAATCCATTGTTTTTTCCCCCTGTATACCACACTGCAATCAACCTAATGTATGTGAAGTGCTTTGTAAGTCTGCACTATTAGCCAAATGTAATTTATTATGATTATAATTTCCAAAATGCTTTAAAATTGTTCTCTCAAGCATTTTGTACATTGCCATTATAATATTAATTTGCACTCTCTTTCAATAGTCCTGCTCCAGTGCCTCATCATGGTGTAGAGGTGACTGGGTTTTTCTAGGCTATGCCAGGCATAAAAGCTTGGACATGCCTGGAAAGATTTCAAGTTGTACTGTGATGAAGGACTTGTCACTCAGTTGACAAAGATCTGTTTACTAACAGGTTGGCCACCATGTGAAGAATTTTTATTTTTTAAATTTTACTGCAGCAACTCTTGAAGATGGTTTACTAAGGCTAGGATGGGTTTCAATCAGCACTGATGGGAGAAGTACTCAAGCTGATAAAATCCCAAAGTGTCCCAGTGAGTTGTCATTATTATTCAGATACTTATGTTTATATAATTAAGTCTATTACAGGTTACAAAGTGGTTGCTTTTTTCTTCCTACCCAGTTCCCAAAGATTGTTATCCTTTTTTTGACCGAGGCTCAGACAGGTAAAATTCTCAAGTCTACCTCACAGTAAGATGATGAGGTAAATTAAGAAATGACTTTTTGAAATTAAGCAATGAAACAAAGTTAACTTTCATGTTTACAATATGGTATCGAAGACATCACAATTTCTTTTTATTCCCCCAACAGGACATATCTCATAGCATTTTTCTAATTCTACAATAGATACATTAAAGAAGGTTAAAAACAAGCACAGAGGCAAACTGTGCTGGACAGAAAGTCAGAAAATAGGACACCCACTCTTTGGGTGATCTTGTTGAAGTTATGCTATCTCATCTGAAAAATGAACAAATTGAGCTAAATGATCTCTAAGCCTCTTCCAGCTCTATGAGTCTAAATTCAGAGACTGTCCACTTTATCTCCCTCCACCCTTTCTTCTTCCCCACCCATTCTTTGTAGCTCTAGATTACACCCCCTTTTCCTCCTCTGATATCACCAGCCCTCTGGTACAGGCCCTCATCACCTGAAGTCTGGACCGTTGCCATACCTGATGCTGGGTCTGCCACAATTCTCTCCAATCCACCTTTGATTCAGCTGCTGAAAGTGATTTTCCTAAAGTGAAGGTTTGACCATGTCACCCCTTTACTCAATAAAACTCTAGTAGCCCTCTATCACCTCCAGGATCAAATTAATAATACTCCATGTGGCATCAAAAGTCCTTTATAACCTACTCCCAATTCCCCTGCCTTTCCAGTCTTCTTATATCTTGATGTTGATGAGTTGGGTTCGACTCTTTATGGTTCCATTGACCATACACTCCATAGGGTTTTCTTGGCAAAGATACTGGCACAGTTTGCCCTTTCCTTCTCCAGTGGATTAAGGCAAACAGGTGCCCTGTCATATAGCTAGTAAGTGTTTGAGGCTGGATTTGAACTCAGGTCTTCCTTATGCCAGGCCCAGCCATCTAGCTGCCTTTTCTCTTACACCCGTAATGTTTTTTTTTGATTCAGTGACACTTGCCTCCTTGCTGGTCCATGAACAAGACAGTCCATCTCTTGACTTTGGGCATTTTCTCTGACTGTTTCTCATGCCTTGAAGGATCTCATTCCCTATCTTGGCCCACTGGCTTCCCCTTGCCTTCCTTAAATTCCAGTTAAAATTCCAGCTTCTCCGGGAAGTCTTTCCCAATCCCTCTTAAGTTTTAGTGCTTTCCTTCTGTTAATTATTTCCTATTTGCCCTGTTTATAGTTTGTTTATGCATATTTATTGCTTTTTGTCTCTCTCTTCAGGTTGCAATCTCCTTGAGGGCAGGCACTATCTTTTGCCTTTTTGTATCTTCAATGCTTAGCATAATGCCTGGCACAGAGGATGTGCTTAATAAATGTTTATTGATTAACTAGCTTGCTACGTTTGACCTAGGGTAGACTACATACCTTTTCTGTCATCATTTCCCCATGGGCATGACAGCATAATTCTTTGAAGTACTATATAATTCTCAGAGGGGAAAAAATATTAAATCAACATATTACTGGTTGTGATTCTACATTGCTTAATACTTTATTCTCCAATAGGTTCAAGGAATTCCAAAAGACTCTAGACTCTTCCCATTTCTTCGTGGGATAACCTGATATATAATATAATATAACCTGATATATAATATATAATAAATCAATAATTATAATATAATACATAAATGCTGTAATTAGCAATTATATAGTGCTCTAACACTTTATACATGTTATCTCATTGGTCCTCACAACAATGCCACAAGATAAATGCTATTACTAGCCCCACTTAAAAAAGAGAAGACTGAGGCTGAGAGATAGTAAGTGACTTGGAGACACAGGAAGTGTTTGAGGCTGGATTTAAACTGTGGTGTTCCTGTTTCTAATTGCATTACTCTCTCCACTATGCTACCTTGTTATACTTTTTGCCCCTTTTGGAAAGCTGGGAGATGGTGAGGCATAATGGGTAGAAAATTGGACCAGAAGCCAGACTTGGGGTGAAGTCCCACCTATTTCATATCCTGCAAGTATGGCCCTGGGACAAGTCAATTTATCTCTGTGTTTCATTCTTTTTCAGTCATGTCCAACTCTTCGTGACCCCATTTGGGTTTTCTTGGCAAAGATACTACAGTGGTTTGCCATTTCCTTCTCCAACTCATATTACAGATGAGGAAACTGAGACAAATAGGGGTAAGTGACTTGGCTTGGGTCACACAGCTAGTAAGTCTCTTAGGCCATATTTGAACTCAGGAAGGCCCAGCACTATGGCACCATCTAGTGACCACAATTAACTTTTCAACTTGTTACTAAAATAATTTGGAGTTTTCTCACCCCTGGAGTTTGCTGTGCTAGTGAAATCCCAATTCCCCTATTCAAAAGTGGAGTAGAAGCAATGGTTTCCCTTAAGCCTAGATACTAACCTAACTCCAACTCCTATCACCTGGATTGTCACTTTCTGCTTAGTGGTGGCAATCCATTCCTGTTTCCCAGTGTGTGGCAGTGGCAAGAGCATGAACTTGCACCCATTAACTCTGCATGAGACCCCTTCTGGGCCTCAATTTCTTCATTCTTGTAGATGAAAGTGGTTGGAATAGATCACCAAAGGCTAATTTCCTTCTAATGATCTACGATGGGGGTGGATGAGGAGGGTTTCCTAGACTTATTGCTAATTTTTGTTTTTCATTCATTTATTTTTAATCATTAAGTGGGTTTTTTTTTTATTGCTTCAAAACACCTCCCTCATACCACCACTCTGGGGAAAAAAAGAAATATAAAACTCTTAACAAATAAAAGTGGTAAAATAAAACAAATTTCCATTTTGACAACATCCAAAAATGTCTTATTCTGCATACTAGTCCCTCTCCTGTCGGTTATGAGGAGGGCAGCATTCTTCATCATTGGTCTTTTGGAATTATGTTCATATATGTCATTTATCAGGGTGATTAAGTCTTTAAGAATTGCTCACTTTTACAATATTGAGGTTACGGTAAAAATTGTTCTCTTGGTTTTGTTTACTTTACTCTGTATCAGTTCAATACAAGTCTTCCTAGATTTCTCTGAAACCAACTCTTCACTTTGTACAGCACAACAGTATTCTGTTACATTCATGCAACATAGTGTCTTTATGCTATTTAAAATCTGCTCTTTCCCAGATCAATTTTACCCTATGTGTTTTGTTGAATAGACTAAAATAATTTCACTTTGCAATGCAAAATATGTTGTATCATCAATAAACACTTATTGTATGCCTACTATGTTCCAGGCATTGTAGTAAGCACATCAAGGTTTTCACTTGTTTCTAATCTTAAAAGTGATGAGTTTCAACAGTATTCTTTAAGATTACTCTACTCTTTAAGACACTTAAAAGCTCATGAGCCCCCATCAACACAATCATGTTTAATTGTCAGACAGTAGACAATTAGATCGAAGCAAAGGCTTTGAAGGCAACCTAAGCACTATAACTACAAAGCACTCCTCCATAAATGGGGGGTGGGAGAGAAGATTCATTTCGCCACAAATGCAAAATGACAATGAGAAGAGTTGCATAACCTTAAAGTACATTGTTAGTGAAGCAAAGATATAAGGAACGCAATGTGGGCAAAGCAATTTGGCCAAGTATTGAAAAGTCCCCAATATCATTATCATCCTGCTCTCTTAATGTGTCTTAGCTTGGCAGTTTGCTCAGCTGGCCTGCTCTCCCTCCTGTCTGGCAAAGCTAACTTGCACTTGAATTCCTGGTCACTTCCCTTCTCTACTACCAAACTAACTTTCCCTTTCTCCCTTCCTCCCTCTCTTCCATCTCTAAATGGCATAGTGGATGAGTGCCAGGTCTGGAGTCAGGAAGATTTATCTTTCAGAGTTCAAATTTGGCCTTAAACACTTACTAGTTGTGTGACTAAGTCCCTTAAGCCTGTTTGCCTCAGTTTCCTCATCTGTAAAATGAGCTGGAGAAAGGAAATGATATACCCCTCCATTAAATTTACCAAGAAAGTCCCAAATGGGGTAACAAAAAGTTGGACACAACCGAAGAACAACATGTTCATGTATATTTATATCCGTTCTCCTCTGTGTCCTATCTCTGTCACTGAGAAGGTCGGATGTTAAGTTCCATGACTGATGTAGGAGAAGCCTTCCTCTCTTCTGGTATGGGATGAGGGTTTATACTTCACAATGGTTTTTTTTTTTTCCTGCCTTCATTGTATCTGATCTTACTCTCATGGTTGGCAAGCTGGTTTCTGAAGGGCCACCAAGGGTATGGCAAAACTTCAGTCATCCAACTGCAAGGCTGCTTCTCTAATTCCATTAGGGAGAAATGTTCACTTCGTAAAAGGGGCAACTGTGTCCTATATTTTTATTACTCTGTTGCAAAGGACATGTATCTATCCAAGGAATACGGAGACTAAAACATCTCAGGAATAAGGAGACTAAAACAGGGATTTTTGAGGTGAATAGTCTATTGACATTATGCCATAGGGAAAGTGAACTTTCTAAAACACAGATGTCGCTTCTATTTCCCTGACTGGCTTTTCTTTAAGATTCCAGGTAAAGCATTCATTTATACCACCACGTAACTGATCACATAACTGTTCACACTCAAACGCGGCTCAAATCTCAGTTTAACTGAGAACGGCTGTGAGAACTTTCCTGCGTTCCCTTCGTGCCCCACCCCACTCACGTTCTTCTTTGCAGAGAAAGAACTTAATTTTTTAAGAGCCTGAGTCATGGAGAGGATAGAACTGGAACAGCTCTAGAAAGATGAATTGGAACCGAGGTTGCAAACGGAAAATCCAATTTCAGGTTGCATTTAAAGTGCGGCGCCCCTACCTCTTACCCTTTTGTCTGCTCACACCTCACGGGTGCCCTTCCTCCTTTTTATCATCCCCGTCCCTTTCTCCCCATTTTCTCATAGCATCTCACTCTGATTCAGCCCTGCCAGTCTTCCCTTGCTCAGACCCGCCTGGCATCCCTTAGCCTGGCTCTCTCTCAGTCCCTCCTCTTCCTTCCCCCTCCATCCCCTCCCCCGCCTGCGGGCGCCGGGCGGTCCTCAGCCGAGCCAGGAATCTGGCCGGCCCCCTGGCCAGCGGCGCTTTAGGCTTCAGCCTCCAGTGCCCTTCCCAAATCCTAATCGTCACCGCCCACAGAAGCCAATGAGCTGGGCCCGGCTCACGCAGATATACACACGAGATTGTTTCCCCCCTTCCCTTTTCAGTCAGTTTAAAAAGCAAACGCTGTCCCGATTCGGAGCGATTTGAAGTCCTGTCCTCTCCCCGACTAGTCTTCTCTCCGCCTTCCGGGCGCGCTTGGCGCAAGCAGTTCTGCTCTTTGCAGGGGCCTCTCCTCTGCCCTGCTCTGCTCTGCTCCGCTCGTGGAGAGCTGGGAATTTCGGAGTGCCCGAAGCCTTGCCTCCCTGCCCGCCCAAGCTCCGGCACGCCTCGCCGACCCCCGCTCTGTGTCTCCGTCCAGCCGCTTCGCCGTGTCCCATCTCCTCGCTGGCCGCACCTCCCTCCTTGGGACTGACCATGCCTGCCCGCGGTTTAGGGGCTGCGCTGCCGCCCTTGCTCCTGCTGCTGCTGCTGCCCCCAGTGCCCGGCGCCGCCCAGCTCTCCAGGAGCCGCTACGAGGGTAGTTCCCTGGTTTGCCCGGAGCACTGCGATCGCGCGCGCTGCGCCCCGCCGCCGGACGACTGCCAAGGCGGCAGCGTTCTGGATGCCTGTGGCTGCTGCCAGGTGTGCGGCGCCAAGGAGGGCGAGGCGTGCGGCGAGAACCCGTGCGGTGAGGGGCTCCAGTGCGTGGTGCCTTTCGGGGTGGCAGCTTCGGCCACAGTAAGGAGACGCGCCCAGGCCGGGCTGTGCGTCTGTGCCAGCAGCGAGCCGGTGTGCGGTAGTGACGCCAAGACCTACGGAAACCTGTGCCAGCTGAAGGCAGCGAGCCGGCGTTCCGAGAAACTCGGGCAGCCTCCAGTCATCGTCATCCAACGGGGCGCCTGTGGCCAAGGTGAGCGCACATCTGTTGACTCAGAGGCTGGACTGACCTACAATGAGGAACTAGGGGAGGGGAGTTGTGTCTCCTTGATGTGGCAACGAGATGTATGGTTGGTCACTTGTGGTGTGTGAGGCCCCTGTTTGGAACGTTAATGACCCTTTTATAGAACTATAGGATTTGGGGCACTTATTTTGGTAGGAATTACTTGTCTATCTAGATCAGTTTTTTTCCTTGGCTTTGCAAACGAAGAAACTGAGACCCACAGTGGGACTTGGTATTAAGGTACATAAATATCAGAGTTTAGATTGGAACTCTGGTTCTCTGAATACAAATCCAAAGCTCTGTCTGTCTCTTCTTTATTATCAACAGCAACTTACATTTGCATGGTTCTTCACAGTTTTCCCAGGCCCTTCTGATCTCATTTGGCAACAACTTTGGGAGGGGTAGGCCACAAGGTGAGTTTATATTATCCACATTTTTCAGCCGAGATTTAGAATTCATGTGACTTGTTCAGTCTTATAATTCAGTGGTAGAGTCAATACTAGACCTCAAATATCTGCTTCTGGCTCCTAATATGAGGCTCTTCATCACATCACCTCCTTATTGGAAGGGAGCAGAAGTGTTAACTTTTGAATCGGTGCCTTGGCAGGCTATGCCAACCTCGGTGGCATCAGTCTGGTACAGGGTAATGAGGAATGAAAGGAGATCAATGGGTCAGGCTCATGGAGGAATGTAGAGAGGGAAAGAACAATTAGAATCACCATGTTTTCATTCAAAATGTTCCTCCCTCCAAAACCAAACTCATTTGAAAGGGAACATCAATAGTTTAACAGTTTAACAGTAAAACCACTGTGTGCTTTGCTGTTTTTAGTACTTCTCACCATGTGCCCAGAAAAGAAGAGGAAAAAGTTAACTGCCCATTTGAATAAATAGTTCTGGTTTAGAATAGCTGATGTATAGAGAATTATGGAAAAGGGATGGATTTAACTCCTTGTCTTCTGACCAATTTTCAAAGTAATTTGAAAGGGAAAACTTGGAGAAGAAATGTTGAGCAGGGAATGAGAAGGGAATTAGAGAAGAAAAAGAATGTGCATTTCCAGGTGGGTCCTTCACACAAAGTGATTCTTATTGGGGGGGGGGGAGAGAAAAGAGGATGTAAAGAAACTTCATGGAAAAAAATTCATAAGCAACATAGAGCTGGCAAGCCCTCCTCTGAAACCAGATGTTTCTAATTGAATAAGATCTGCCAGTTTGAGTACAGTTTGGCAAGGACCTTCCTGCTGTCACCCAGAGCCAGATTTGCTTGTACCAACTTGTCAAGAAAGGGGGAGAGGGAAAGGAAATAAAAAGGAAAAGGATTTTGTCCAATTTTCTTTTTAGGAACATGGATTGGTACGGTAAACCAGGAATATTTAACAGTGTGACATACATGAAATCATCTTGGGATTGGGTTTTTAGACTTTTTTAATCACTTCATAAATAAAACAGCTCTGGTCCTCAGGGAACTTACAGTCTTGGGGAGCCAAGATGGATTCACATGAAAGAGTAAGTAACCAATTTAGTGTGGAATAGGTGGTACAGAAATTAAATATGACAGGAGTTTAGATGATCAGAGAAGGAGGCTGTGGGGGACAGTTAAGAGTGGTGGATTCGAAGTCTGAAGACGAGGGTTCAATTTGAGATGTTGAACCATGCTCTTGCATGTTAATCTGCAACAATAAAGATTCTGTAGTGCTTTAAGACTTGATTCAAGAGGTCTCTTCAAGCATCACAAATCTATTCTAGCTGAACTAGAAGGGAAGGAAAAAGGAAGGACTTTCCGGAGGCAGAGAATAATATGGACAAAGGACTACAAATGGGAAAGCACCAGAGATATTTGTAGACTACAGTAAGATGACTAGTTCAGTTGAGCAGAGAGCCGTGAGTACGTGGGGACCGTTTGTGAGATCTGAATCTGGAAAGGCCTGCAGTTTGGATTGTGGATGGCCTTGAATTTCTGGCCAAGTACAGACATTGGACTTGATCCAGGAGGCAGCAGGGAGTTATCAAAGATTTTTGAGCTGGGGAGTGACATAATGAAAGTGATGTTAAGGGTTAATCTGGCAAAGTACTTAGAAGGGCTCCAGGTGGGTGGGGCTTGGTGGGACCTGTGACCAGTCTGAAGGAAATTATAATAGTCTGAGTGTGAGGCAACAGTTTTGAAAAAGATATTTTTAGAGAGCAAGCCAGCTATCACTCTTTGTATTTTAATTGCTCAAAGGCCTTAAAAGTCTGAAGGTAGCAACAGCAGTCAAGCTAGTTGTAATTTATCCTCAGCTGGGAGTATTCACTTAACAAGCTTTGGAATTCACCAAGTTATTAACACTTGGAAGTAGAGAGCAGCCGCTTGCTTACCTAATTGCCTTAGACAAACACTGGAGTTCCCTTCTGCTTGCAGCTTTGGAAAAAGAGGTGTTACAAGGTGGCTGGAGAAGTGTGGGAGAGCCAGAAAGACCTAGAAGCCCCAGGTAGTTGTCTAGACTTTAAATTCCCCAAAGGCATAGATGTGTCTGTTGTCTTGTATAGGTGGGAAGGCGACGTACCCTGTTAATTGGTGAGATAAAATGAGATAATTGCTTTTCCAGGAGCATGTGATAAATGTACAGTCAGGGATCCCATTTGAGCTGGACTGGTTATCAAGTGGTAATTAGAGGGGTTCTGGTGAAGTGGTATTGATCAGGGCACTGCCATGCTAGAAATGTACCAAGAATAAAAATAATGGTTGGCATTCATGTAGTGTTTTAAGGTCGGCAAAACATTGACCCACATTTTGACCTCTGATCCTCTCTACATCCTGGTCAGGCAAAGTGGGCTTTGTCACTGTTCAGAGTTTGTGTTGAAGGAAGAATTTGAACCCAGCTGTCTGGAAGAATGTAAAATTGCTGTAGGGCCTAACATGGTGCTATGTTTTCTACTTAATCATTGAAGTAGGCAGCAAGATGATGGTGGAAAGGAGATGGAACTTGGAGTCAGGAGATCTGGATTTGATTTCCAGCCCTGCCTTGTATTCAGTATGTAATCTCCAAGGAAAGTCACCTAGCCTTTCCTAGTTTTTTTTTCTCATCAGTTAAAATGGGGACAAAAATATCTTTTACTGTCTCCATCACTGGGCTGTGAGGATCAGATAAGATACCAAATGTGAAGGACTTCATTGCCACAAAATGTTATACAGATGTAAGCTATTAAGATGATAATTCCCAAATTTCAGTAATTCAAGGAGACTTTTTTTTATTTCGTTGGTTTTAATATTCCCAGTCTTGCTATAATTTAGTAAATGGCTTTTGAGAGTTCTTACATTGAAAATAATTTATCACCTTGGGGCCAAATTATTGATAAAACTTTCTTATACCACATTGCCTGGGATTCAGTGAGATTGACTGGCCTTCCTGCTGGTGGCCAAAGAGGATACTCTATCTCCTGACTAGGAATTTTTACTCACTGTCCCCTTAGCCTGAAATTCTTCTTCTCTGCATCTCAATCTCTTGGTTTCCTTCAGTCTTAGCAAAAATACAACCTTCTACAAGAAACTTTTCCTAGACCCTCTTAATGCTAGTGGCTCCCCTATAAGATGATCCCTAATTTACTCTGTGTGTATCTTCGGTGTAAATAGTTGTCTGCATGTTGTCTCCCTTATTAGACTCTGAGCAACTTGAGATCAGAGACTGTCTGGCCTTTTTGTGTATGTTCAGCATCTAACACATGATAAGGCATTTAGTCACTGCTTATTGAGTGGACTGTGGAACTTAGCTAATTCAACCTCCCTAGCTTGGTGTGCTCTGCTGGCACTGTCCAGGAACGTTTAGGGTCAGCTCTTCACCACAATGAGGCCTCAGAGGAGAGCTTTAGTGAAAGATCATTCTTTTTCTTAATTGTTTGTTAAATGAGTCTGTTCCTCAGGTGGTAGTGGACAGGGAGGCAGCATTTTGTAAAAACCAGGAAAACTTCTACCTACTTGTGAGATCAGCTTGCATGCAGAGGACCATTAATTGTCTTCTATATGCCAGGCACTGTGCTAAGTATTGTGGATGTAAAGAAAAGCAAAAAAACAAAACAAAACAAAAGAAACTCAGAAACAACACACACAGTCCTTGCTCTCAAGGGTCAGTATGAAGTTTTGTTTCCCTTGCTTTCCTGTCTATGGGCAAGTTTTGGTTTATTCTTAAAGGGAGGAGATATAAAAGGCCACCCTGAATTTTACATTTGATATATTCCCCTAAAAGGAATCAGAGAGAAGGGAGGAAAGAAGGAAAATGTGAATCCAAATGTGAGAGACAGATGGGGTGAAAAAGAAGGGAAAGAATGGGGTGAGGAGGGTCTGAGATATCCGAACTATATTTGGAGCCAAGATACATGCTGAGCAGTGGGAAGAGTTTCCGAAGAAGTGATTCTGTTTAGTTTCTAGGTACATAACTCATTGGGAAGGAGCAGTAACAGTTGAGAGTATTTAGGTGAAAAATAGAAGCATTGACCTTGGTGGGGAATAAATTGTCCTGATCCATACACTTTAATGGATTCTCCTTTCTGTTGTTCTCACTCAGTATTAGAATTTTATAAATTAGTAATGCTCTTGAAAAAAAAAATCAAGTGACATCTACTTTGTTGCTTTTGAAATAGCTACAGCAGTGCTCAAAATAACTATGTATTCAATAAGCAATTAGAAGGCATCATGAGCTAATTGTGGTCAGAACTCGTGACCGTGCCAGGGATTTGGGGCTAGTTTTTGACTTCTTTTTAGATTTATGTGATCTAGACACCTCTGGGCCTTAAATTTGGTAAGTAAATTTTCCATGAGCTTATATTTCAAGTGAATAAGTAACATGGATACCCATGCTTAATATTTTTTTTAACGTGACATGTTGTGGTGGTGCTTGGAATTGCTTTGAGGACAAATAAATGGCAAGCAGGAACGTTGAATGAATAGTAAGGTTGTATGATATAATTTCCAATATAATAAAAATAGTTTACATCTATCGAATGCTTTACTTTTGGGCAAACCTGTGAAGTATAAATGAGGAATCATAGGTTGACTCTCTCCGAGTTGCACATATCACCTGGATTGTGAGGAGCAGAGCCAAGATTCAAACCCAGATCTACCAATTATATCCAATGTTCTGTTTGTTATACCATGATACTTATGTGTTAAGGACTGAATTAATTTTTTCTTCCCACATTCAAATAGCTAGGTGGTGCAGTGGATAGAGTGCCAGACCTGGAATCAGGAAGACCTGAGTTCAAATCCATCCTTCCTCCCTCCTTTTCTTCCTTCCTTTCCTCCCAAGGTTTCAATTTTATTTATAAATTAATTTCTTTATTTTAGTTCTTATATGCATATGCATAGTAAGTTCCAGAACTTACTTCCTTTTATATTGAATAACAGGGCAGGAAGGTTTACTTGAAGGCAGGGGGATGGAGACCAGAAAAGGTTGGGAACTCTTGTCCCTATGGTCCATGGAAGAACACAGAAATTGACAGGAAGCCATAACAATCATGATTCACTAGTGGTGTTGGGTTTACTTCTGGAATCTCTGGCAATTTCCAAGTTTAATAGGTAATCATTCACCAAGCATTTATTAAGCACCTTACTGTTGTGCCAGACATTATGCTAGGTGTTGGGGAGATAAATTCAAAGAATAAAATAATCCTTCCTCTGAAGGAACAAAAATAACACTAATAATTGCTAGTATTTATATAGCACTTTAGGATTTTTCAAAACATTTCACAAATATGATATAAATCGATCTTCACAATGACTCTGTGAAGCAGGTGCTATTATTATCCCCCTTTTACAGATAAGGAAATTGAGGCTAAGTTTACATGGCTAGTGTGTGTCTAAGATAGGATATGAACTCAGACCCCTCTGACTCCAGGTTCAACACTCTCTGTTGTACTACCTGGCTGCCTACAAGAAGCCTACATTCTAACTATAATGGAACAACATGTTTTGATCAGTCAGGATTTTGTGCATAATTTTCCAAGCTTGAGAAACCCCTTCTTGCTTGTTGGGCAGCAGGGTTATGCAGAAAGAACAGTGATCTGCTTATAATAAACTTCCTTTTCTGTTTTGTTATGGGGTTTATTGCATGGGAGAAGATTTGATGTGGACTTCATTTTTCCAGTATCCTCCAAGAGCTGAGTCATCTTTGTTCCATGTAAATTGTAGAACTTTCAGTAGGCTGCCAGTATATTAAATGGCTAATCAATTCTCAGTGGGGGAGGGGAGATGATGCTTACAGAAATTCCTGCCAATTTTGATCAACTGAAAAATGAACTGAAAAATGACTGCCATCTGGAGACTGTAGAAGAAGGCATTAACGTTCCCCATTTCTTGGCAGACAGGTAACCCTGAGGAGGAGAACCTTATTCTATCATGTCTCCCCAGTAGTAAATTCCCTTTTGCAAAGTGTGGCAATAAGATGAGTAACATGTGGTACCTTGTCAGGACTCCTACCATGAAGTATATGTGAACCACAAGGTTAAATTATAAAATTTCCCTGTTACTGATGTGTCTTCCTGTCCTAGGTTTCTTTCTTCTTGACAGTATGAGGTTTAATAGCCCACGATAGCTCTTTGCTTTGTTGATTTGTCTTTGGGTTGTTTCTCTCACAGATGTTCAACATGAGCAAAAGTCGGAGTAGAATTAACCAGGGTCATCCAAAAAGAGCTGTGATCAACTCCCTTCCTCTGAAAAAGATAATTTGAATTAGGAATTTGAATTCATAATTCATTTATCACTGAGCAGCATAAGGTAGAGTTAAGGAGTCAGGAGATCTGAAATCCAGTTTTAGCCTGACTTTGAGCAAGCCACTGTATTAGGAGAGGTTTGCACAAGAGGATCTCTAAGGTCCTTTTTCAGCTCTAAAAATCTGTGATCCAATGAAAAATCCCTCCATTTGACAATAAGCTCTTGGTTGAGAATAAGTAGGGCCAAAGCCACAGACTTGTCAGCAAAAGAAGGAAGGGCATCATACCCATCATTTGGGAAGTTCCGACCTCAGTCTCTGAAGCTGTTTGCCCAGTGAGGGCTATGATTTTCCATGCAGACTTTTTTTTCCCTAAAAAAAAAAAAGGAGCTGAAACGACTTTTAAAACTTCCTTGACCTGAAAGACTTGTAAAAAGCTATTGGTCTGTGGGCCAATTTTGCCTTCCCCATCCCCCAGTAAAAGTTCTAAGCTCAAAAAAATGTCACTGAACCATAATTACAGTGTTAGGCTGGAGAAGAACAATCAGCACAGGAATTATAATGAATGTAATAAAGTCAGTGAATCAGGGCAGAAATGCTTCAAGTTCTTCTATAACCTCATCAACCTTTCTTTGGGACAGAATGACCAACCTCTTATGTCACTAAAAGCCACGATGACCAATAAGAAATCAGTCTTAAACTGGAGCAACTAGTATAGGATAAAAGTCACTCTATACTCAGTTATTAAATCGTCTTCTCCAGCTTGCAAGTCTTTCCAGTTAGTGGTTGTTCTTGACCTTGGAAAGACAAAGTATGGGATGATAATCTGTGGAAAGAAAAAGGCAAATCTAACTGAATGATGCTTTGGAGCAGGGTGGGGTTTGAATGGAATCAGAGAATATTGGAGCAAGCTGGAAGGGACCCTTAAGATCATGTAATCCCACCCATTCATTTTACACTTGGGGAAACCGAACTCCAGAGAAGGTGGCTTGCCCAAGATCACACAAAACTAGTGAGTGGTGGTTGTTTGTCTTTCCTTTTCAAAGAGGACTAGTGACATCATGGGGATGTCTTGAGGCACACGTGAATTGGATTTAAGTGAGGCAGAGATGCACAAAATAATCCCTCACTCTCTCTTCCAGCGTTATCAAGTTCAGAGTCAGTTGTCCAATGAGTCATAGAGCCAGGGTGAAAGCATATGTCTGATGGCTCCCTGTCTCCCCATGGCTCCTTCTATTATACCAATGCAGTCATAACCTTGTTCAGAAAAAAAGTTTCCTAAATTCAGTGGAAGAATAGAGGACAACAGTTGTTTTGTTTTGTTTTTTCTTTCATTTTTTCCTTCTTGCATCATCTTAACCTAAAACTGGTTTTCTATCAAGGTCCCTGAAAGACATTTTTGAATTCAGTGTTGCTAAGACTTTTCTCTCAAATAATTGGTTCTTATAAGGATGAATGTAGCATTAAAAATAAGAATGTTTTAGAGAAATGGGGATTATACATCAGATAGATAAAAATAACTGGTCTTTTACAGTTTGTTAAATCACAGAATGTTAGGGATATGTGAGTCTTTCAATGTTTTCTAAACCAATTTATTTTAAATATTTGGAAACTAATGCCCAGAGAGGGAAAATAACTTGCCTATGGTCACACTGGGCATTAGAGTATGACCTTGTGTGACCCTGGGCAAGTCATTTAACCTGTTTACCTCAGTTTCCTCAACTACAAAATAGGGATAATAATGGCATCTGCCTTGCAGGATCATTATAAGGCTCAAAGAGCTTAGCACAGAGACGTAGTAGGTGCTGTATAAGTGGTTATTCTCATCCCTTCCATTCAGTGGCAGAGCAGGGACTAGAACTCAGATCTTCTGATCCCTACTGGACTAAGAAGGTTGCTTCTCCTACACCATCTTGGTTTTAACTGTTCCTGAGCTGATTACTTGAGCCAGAAATTACTTCTGGCATCTGCCTGCCTCCTGCTAACTTCCTCTTCCATTCCACCTCTCTCTGCGCCCCACCCCCCCACTTTCCCCCAGGACCTCATCTTGTTCCTTTCTAAATCTCTGGTTTTTTTGTCCTGAGACTATCTTCTCAATCAAACCATTTCCTTCCACCTATACCTCTGGCTCTTCAACATTACTCAGCTGCACTCTGACTGCTTAACTTTGTACTGACTGGAGAGGTAGCATGGTAGGTACCTGGACTGGGGACAGATGACCTGGTTTTATCATTTATTACCTTGCTAACCTTTAGCAAGTCCTTTTAGCCCAATGGCTTCTACTTCATCATTTATAAAATTAGTGGTTTGAAGTGGATTGAGGGTTGTAAATATTTTTGGTGCATATTTGACCCTTTTGGCAGTTTGGGGAACCCTTCTCAGGATAATTTTTAAATATATAAAATAAAATACATAGGATTAAAAAGGAAACCAATCTTATTAAAAAAACAATTTATTTCGCATGAAAGTTCCTGGATCCGCTGAAATCTACCCAGAGACCCCATATTAAGAACCTTTGGATTAGCCAGCGAAGAAACCTGTGTTCTTGCTCTATGTCAACACTGATGTGAAACCTGGGCATTCCCAGCATCCCCCTGTTTGCACTGGACCCTGTTCTTCACAAAATACCCTGCTCTCCCTAATTTCTCCCCACCTTACTTGATCTAGGGTTCTCATTCCTTCACTCAAGTCACTGATCCTTACTTACACTCCAATCCCCTTAAGCGATTGATGTCTCCCGAGTTCAGGCATCCTACTTTGGGCCACTTTGTTGAAGGAAAGAGAATTCCAGGGGGAGGCTGAATGATTTTGGCAGAGCAGTCTCACAAGAAGGAGTAGCCAGAGCAGGAAGACTGCTTAGCTGAGAAATCTGGGAAGGTCAGGAACTGAGCCAGATGCTTATCAAGGGGAAAGTTGATAGTGTTTTTGTGAACTGAGCTTTCAGCTGTTTCCCTGAAGATAATAATAGATACATCAAGTTTGGCTTTTGGTGGAGATTTTTTAAAAGAACTTATATGGGTAGACTTGATTTAAAAACTTAAAAAAATTAACTAGCTCATAAAAGACTGTTATGTTAAAAGAAAACAGCAGTTCCCATCAAACACCTGCAATTACCCCGATGAGGAGAATGATATTGAAGAGGGCCTGAGTCCTGACTTTAATTCTGCCCCTGACTTGTTCTATCAAAGACTCTGTGACTTTGGGCAAATGTCTTCAGGTCTGTTGGCCTCAATTCTTTCCTCTGTGACATGGGTATAATGGCACCTCCTCTACCTACCTCCAAAGATAGAGTCTCTACAAGCACTTTTGAAATCACAGACTGAAAAATTCAAGTTAAATATTATGGTAATATGACTTTTGATGTTTAAGCATCAAGGTAACAAGTGAAATTGAATGAATGAAAAAGCATTTATTTATGTATTGTGGGGAGGAATTACGCTAAGGTTTGAGGAAACAAGTGGAAGTAGTCTGAAAGTCCTTGCTCTCAAGGAGGTCACCCTCAGACTTGGGAAGAGAGAACATAAAAGAAAGGTCAGCTGTGTGAAGGATAGAGGCTTGTAAGAGCTCTGAAGCAGAGTGATTGGCAGTAAGACTCGGGGCTCCACAGTTTTCATCAGTATGTCACATGGGGGTGAGGCAGGCCAGATGGCCTACAGGCAAAAAATCTTGATGGTCCTCCATCTGACAGGAGCAAGAAGAATGGGTCACTCTAGTCTCACCCAAGCCTTATAGCAGTCAAGCTAAATGGGTAACTACCGGAAGGAATGAAGGAAAATTACCCTCTTTGTGGCTGGAAAAAACAAGGGGACTGAAGAAATAGATCCAAACTGTGGCTCCCACACCAGTGACGCGTATGTAGAGGTTTGCCATCTGTGTGCCCAAGTTGCCACTAGTTTTATTGATCCTGAACTTTATTCTCTGGCTGTCCAATTGAGTTTTTTAGGTCTTCTTTCGCCTGCTTTATGATCTCCTTTATTTAAGGTTTGAGCAGAGTCTCTGGATGAAGTCTTCCCTTATGTTGTTAAGTGAGTGATAGAGGGATTTACAATTCAGTCCAGCAGTCTGGCATGTGGCACATTTCCCTCACAGTAAGTTTGCTAAGCTGTCTGTGTGACAGGACCAGAAAGAGAGAGATAGCTAACACCACTTGGAGAGACCACTTTTCTCTCCTCTCTCCCTCATTTAAACCATTAAGAAAATGGTTTAAACCCTAAAACAAACAAATACTTGAGTTATAACTTCAATTCCTTTTTAAACAAAGTGGGTCATAAGAGGACTGGAATAGAGTGGCCATCTTCAACTTCATTTTAATGATCTGTTGTCTGAAGGCCTCTGGCTCAGAGAATTTTGTCTTCAGCTCCAGAGAGGTGTATTAAATGCCCCTTGTATGCAAGACACAGAGTCATCCTGAAAGGTATCTTTGTCTCCTCATCCTTTACTCTTTGGATCGGTGACCCATACCATAAGGAGAGAAGGGCCCTATCAGAGCTTGCCCCCCATCTTTGGAAGTCTCCAGCTCTTGTTCTAGGAGGAACATCTCAGCATGGTGCAGAGGCCCCATTTTTGCCATCCCCTCCCAGGTCCCCACCCACCCCCAATCACCATGGAATTGGCAGTTGCAGTCTATTAGGTTTCCTGGACTTGCTTTTTCTTTGTTTTTCTCCCTGTCCCAGACTGTCTTGGGGCCAGACTTGGAATTGCAGACGTTTTTGACCAGTTTCCTTGAAATTTATGTCGTGGGGCAGACAGATTGCAGCCACTCTAATTAAAAGTGAGGCAAACTGAGTCCTGTGGGATGCACCAGTTGACCTGTTACTTCTGTTGCACAGTGGACAAGTATTTCCCCCTGCTTTACCAGAGCACTAGTTTTTCTTTTCTTTTCTTCCTTTTTTTTGCACAGAGGACAATACTCCCTGCTTCACACCTCAATATTTCTAGTGGTAAATTTAAATCTATTTCTTCTTTGGGTCCCAGACTCTGTTTACTGAGACATAACCCACAGGGAGAGAGGGTGGCTGAAGCTCACTGGGGGAGGAGTTCTAGGCCAGACAACAGGTTCTGTGTGCATTGGAACTGTTCATCTCTCCCCAAAATAGCCCATTTGAAATGCAGCTTTCCTGGTTCATCATTTTCTCTTCCTCTCCCTCCCCCCATCCGATCTGGCCTTTTCTCCTTTGGCTTCTCACAATAATTCTTGTATTTAAGCATGAAATCCCACAAAACAGGCTTTTCTTTTAGTAAACATCATCTTTGCTCGCACTGAATATGTCCCATTGCTTCTCTCTACCAGCTGCAGTTATCTTATAAAAGGGACCAGTGTCAGGTTGAAGTTAACATTCTAAGCACTGTTCCTATTGTTTAGGCAACAGTCTAACTTTCTCATAGCCACCTAACCTCTGACCTCCTGGTTCACATGCAGGAGGTCTATCTGTACCTCCACCTCTCCCAGCTCCTTTCTTCATTCCCAGTTTCTCTTCCTTCTCCTTCCTTTCCTTTTCTCCAATTCTTTCCTATTTCTCCATCTCTTTTTATTCTCTGGTGCTCAAGCTACAGTGACATAGTGACATAGACAGGGCTAAAAAAGGTTGCAGAACCTGGGGATTATGGCTAAGGGAGGTCTTGTGGTTCAGTGAGAAGGGGAGTGCTTTTCAAATCAGGAAATCTGAGTCCTCATAGTAAGGCCACTAATAAATGTTTGTGTTGAATGAGGAAATTGTATCACTCAGTGCTGAAGTTTTCTAAAAATGAAATAGGTTGAATCAGGTGATGTGAGATCTTGAGAATTACTGAATGGTAGAATGGGGAGGAGCCATACGGATCAGCTGGCTCTTCACTGATGAGAAACGGAGGGTCAGTCAAGGAAGGTCAAAGGGCCAGGAAGTGGCAGGGTTGGGACATGTCCAGTGCTCTCTGAACTCTTTCTACTATTCTACATGGCTTAATGAATCTCTGTTGAATGAATGAATTGAGGACAAAGATGGTGTGCTTACTGAGCCTGATGTAATGAAAAGAGCACTAGACTTGGAGTTCAGAGCCCTGGGACTTCTAGACTCAGGCTTGCCATTTACTCTATGACTTTCATAAAACCATTTTAACTTCTATAAACCTTGGATTTCTCACCAGCATAGAGGAATTAGTAATATATGCTCTGCACTACCTGTATCTCACAGGGTTATGGGGCTAAATTAGATCATACATACATGTATACATACACCCATTTATGCATACATATATGTAATGCTTTGCAGCTATAAAACCATTAGCTTGAATTAAATTCCTGGTAGAATTCTAGAAGAAGAAGACCACGCCATCAGAGAAATGATGACATGACTTGCACTTAACTTGTTTTGAGTGAGGGAGGGCTGTGCAGGTCACCAGCCTCACTTCTCCTCCAGAGCCATCTGAATCCAGTGACCAGATATTCCTCAGGATGACTGGAGATGACTCAGGATGCACTGGGAGATCTTGGCCCCTTTAGCACAAGGTCTATGCAGGTACTCACTTAGGTTACCTCACCCTTTCACTGAACAGGATTGTTTAGTCAGGGCATGGCCCCTTTAATGAGGCAAAGAAGAGAAAGTCATCAGGCTGGGAGGGAAACAGCAACTTACTATTGATAATCACAAGCACAGAGAACAGCAAGAGTGTCACCTCCCTCGTCCTGGACACCATGCCTCCCTCAATGGAACCCAATTTCATTAGATTTTTAGCTGCCATATCACACTTTGAACATCTAGAACTTGCAGTCCTCTAAACCCTTCTTCAGAACAACTCCTCTCTCATCATGCCTTCCCTACTTTGTATGCAATACTTTATCTTTATGCTTATTGAATTTCATCATGTCATATGTAACCCAACATCGTAGCTTGTTGAAGTCTTTAGGGATTCATGACTGTGTCACCCAGCACACAGTTATCCCTCCTACTTTCATGTCATCTACAAACTTATAAGCATGCACTACATACCTTTAACCAATTTAATGATAAATGTTTAAAATATTACAGGACCAAACATATGTCCCTGGGGCACTCAGTTAGCAACTTAGTTATAAATTGATGTTAAACTATTAACGACTACACTTTGGATCTGATTATCCATCCAGTTCCACCGAACTATACTATCACGTAGCCCAGAGTTCTTAACCTCTTTGGGGTGTCATGGACCCTTCTGTCAGTCTGATGAAATCTAAGGACTCTCTAGACCTCAGACTGATGTTTTTAAATTAAAGATAAAATACAAAGGAAACTATAAGATAAAATACAAAGGAAACTAATTACATTGCAATACTGTTACTAAAATATTTTAAATAATAATTTATAATAATAAATTTTAAATATTTTTTTTAAAAGAACGAATCTTCAGGATCTGATCTAGCCTCTATTTCAACATCTTTTCCAAAAGAAGAGCATGAAAGACTTGTCAAGTGCTTTGCTACAATCTATGAATGGATGAACACAACAACAGCCCTTATTAGACCACATCTGCTCTATTGTTTCCAGATTTGGGTGCCACATTTTAAGAAGGTGAAAAATTTCTAGAGATGGTCAACTAGGATTGTAAAGGGTCTTGAGATGACAGTCATGTGAAGAGAATCTGCTGAAGAAACGGTATATTTAACCTGGAGGGCAGATGACTTGAGGGAAGATGATGCCTCTTTTTAACTGTTTTAAGGGCGACACTATGGAAAAGTATTACAGTTAAATGCCTGGCTTCAGAAAGCAGAACTATAGGAGAAGTAGAGGCAGTTTTTGCCTCTATATGAGGAAAAAAAAAACCCTTTGGGGTGAATGGGCTGCCACAGGAGACAGGTGAGTCCTCTTTCACTGGAGGTCTTAATGTAAAAGCTATGAGTAGGTACAGAAGATATGGGTAAAGAAGATTCTTATTTAGGTATAGATTGGGCTAAGTAGATGGTCTCTGACTTATCCTTGAACTCTTAGAGTTAGTTAATATTAATAATGATGATGATAATAGCTAGCATTTACATAGCACTTTACATATGTTAACTCATTTGATCCTACAATAACCCTGTAAGGTAGGTGGTATTATTATAATACCCATTTTACAGATTAGGAAACAGAGGTACATAGAGATCAAGTGACTTGGCCAGGATCACTCTATCATTTAAGTGTCTGAGGTCAGCTTCATACTCATGTCTGGAGCCTGAGCTAGTATGGTTGGGTGAGTAGAGAAGGGGGTTGCCTGTGAACCTGTTTAGGAGGTAGAATTGACAACACCTGGCATCCTATTCGATACGGTGGGGAAAAGTGAGAATGATTCTACCTTGCAACTTGAGTGGTTGAATGAACAATAGTGACCCTTCACAGAAAGAAGGAGGTTTGAAAGAAAGGATGGAGCTAAAGGGAAAGAAATTGAGATTGAGAAGCTAGTGAAACATCTAGTTCACTTGGAGAGAGGGGAAATTGGATGGAGGTCAGAAGAGAGATGAGGGCTGAATATGTAAATTTGGGAGTCAGTGGACAAGCAGTTTTGGGACTCCGACTATATGGCAGGCACTGTGCTAGGCACTGGGGATACAAAGACAAAAGTGAAATCATTCCTGTCCTCAAGGATCTTACATTTTAGTGGGGGAGAAAATTGATCATTGAATCCATAAGAGTTGTTGGATTTCACAGAGATAATGTAGAGTGCCCAGGACAGGGCTCTATAGTATATACAGGTTACAGTTGAGAAATGGACAATGATTCTTTAAAAGAAATTGAGAATCTGTCAGATACTAGACTGAGATGTAGGGTGTTAGAGCAGTGTTGGGAAATGTCAGGGAGGAGAGAGTATCCAGGACTGAGATTAGCAGAAATGGACCCTACGGAGAGGTCAAGGATGAGGAATGACAAAAAAAAAAACAACCCACTGTATTTAGCAACAAAATCTTTGGTGGCCTTGGAAAAGGCAACTTTAGTTAAGAGGAATGGACAGAAGCCCAAATGGAAGGGGAGAAGAAAAATGAGTGGGAGGTGGTTAAGTGAAGTCAAGAAGGGTGGCCAGATTTTTTTTTTTTGCAGGATTTGGCTATGAAGAGAAAGAGAGATATAGGATAAGAGCCAGAGGGAATATTAGGGTCAAGAGGAAGGTTTTTCTTCTCTCTCTTTTTTTAAAGATTGGGGAGATCCAGACATGTTTAGGAGTCAGGAAAGAAGTCAGTGGATAAAATGAGTTTGGAAATAAGATCCCAACAGGCAGAGGGGACCTGAGTGTAAGTTGAATTGTTCAGAGTCAAAATTCTTTTAGCTGTCCGTGATATTTAGGGAGTACATAGGTGACCCTCAATTTCCCTGATGAGTCCCTGTGATCCACAGAGCAATTCAAAAGGATTGCTACCCTCACTGGGACAAGCTGGTATTTTAAAAAGAAATCAAACAAACTGAAACCTCAAAACAGTGTGAAATTTCCCAGAAAGTATGAAAACTTCAGGTGATTGCTTGAGACTTTCAGGCTCAGGAAGTCTTAACTTTTTCCTTTTCTTTTCTTTTTTTTTTTTGGTGAAAGACCCCTTTGGCAGGTTGGAGAAGTTTATGGACTCCTCAGAATAATGTTTTAAAAGGCATAAAATACATAGAATTACAAAGGGAAAACATGCTTAACGACAAACTATCTGGACCCATTAGAATAAAGTTTATCATTTTTTTATAACTTAATAATATTCTGTTTCATTCATATACCACCGTTTGTTTATCCATTTATCCACTGCTTTAATTCTCATTCTGCCACAAAAAAAGTACCGTTAAAACTAATTTGGTTAGCTTGGAGATCTTCCTTTTTGTCTTTAATCTTGAGGAGGCTCTGATTGTCTTTGGAGAGGGAAAGAAATACGCATTTATATAGTACATGGTGCTAATCAAATATTATCTCACTTGATCCTCAGGACAACCCTTAGAGGGAGATGCTGTTATTAGCACTCCCATTTTACAGTTGAAGAAACTGAGACAAACAGAGGTTAAGTGACTTCCCAGGGTCACACAGCTAGTGTTTGAGGTCAGATTCAAAGTCAGTTCTTCTTAACTTCAGGCTCAGCACTCATCTGCTGGGACTGGGATGCCTCTTTTTTCAGTCTTTAAAAATTGCTGTTGAAATGCAAATGTGTACTAGTTAGTTAGTAGAGGGATATTGTGAAGAGATGGGGAATTAAAGGAATTATTATAAGGAATTATAAGTAATAAGTGGCATAGTGGAAAGTACTGTACTAGGAGACTTAGGTTTTAGCTGATGTTGGAACTACCCAGCCCTGTAACCAACCAACCCATCAATAAACATTTGGTAAGTATCTAGTGTTCATCAGACACTGCGCTAAGCTCGGGAGATACAAAAAGAGGTAAAATGCAGTCTCTGCTTTCACGGAGTTTACCATTTAGTAAATGAGAAAGTCATATTATTTTGGGACTTCCCTCTCTTCTTCATCTGTAAAATGAAGGGATTGGATTAGATTATTACAAAAGTCCCTATTGATGGAATATATACTATTAATCTAGGCCAGCTTGTCTAGGTCAGGGGAAAATAGTGGAGTGGTCCAAAGACCTAAGAAGAGGGTAGGATTTGAAAAGAGGTAGAGGAGCAGACCTGGAAGAGTAATATGGTAGATCCAAGATGGTGGCTCAAAAGTGCACAGGCTGGAATCACCCAAGGATCAAAGTCTGGGGAGGAGCTAGTGGAGGAGTCAAGATTTCACAGAGTTGGTGCCAGGGGGGGTTGGTGAGGGAACAGGCTATGATGTCAAAGTGGTTTGGATCAGAAGCTAAAAGAGTGGACTTGAGACCGAAACAGGAAAGAACCTTGAGGATTCACTGAGAGTGATGACAGGCAGCATCTGGTTATTTAGTACTTTTAAACCTGAGCCGTCATGTGCAGCAGGAGTGGGGTGAAGAGAGCTTTGAACCCCAGGTAAGAATACTGCATTTATTCTTCAAGTTCCTATTGCTAGTAACCCAGATTCCTTCAAAAGCTACCCAGTGGGGTTGTAATGGAAAACAGTACAAAAAGAAGTCAGCAGGAATGGGAAAAAACTGACAAAACAGATTTAAAAAAATTTTTTCCTAAAAGGTAGAAGGGGGGCAGGTAGGTGGCAGAGCTTGTAGTCAAGATTATCTTCCTGAATTCAAACTGGCCTCAGACACTTCTTATCTATGTGACCTTGGGCAAGTTACTTAATCCCATTTACCTCAGTTTCCTCATCCGTAAAATGAGCTGGAGAAGGAAATGGCAAACCATTCCAGTATCTTTGCCAAGAAAACCCCTCCTAGAGATTTGGATGTGAATTAAAAAAAATGACTGAACTACAATAAAAAGACTGAGAATTTAGAAATACCGTTGGGCTGTGCATTTAAGAGATACTTGGCAATTGAGAGATAGCAGTTTCATGCTAATGAGGTAAAAGTCCACTTTGCAAAGGTGCTGAAGTGAGTGAAAGGAGAGGATGGGGAGACAAGGATTGTAGATGGATTTTTTCAAGGTGTCTGGCTGTAAAAGTGGGGATAGACTGGGATAGGGGTAGGGTCTGAAGACAGTTTTTTAATGATGCTGGAGACCTAGGCAAGTTTGTAGGAAGCAGAGGAGCAAATAGAGATGAAAGATTACAGAGAGAGGGGGTGATTTAGGGGTTGAAACGCCTGGAGGAATAGGAGAGAATGAAATCAGGGGAAAGTAATAAGGATATAATCAGAGAGAAACATAAAGAACAAATATGTTCCCCTTCCTAACTTACTGCTCCTCTTCCAAATCTTTACTGCATTCCGTAATACTTGAGAAGACTTCGTGTTTCATCAATGTGAAGACTTCCTCTGCACTGTAACAGACCATCTTCATGGGTTGCCTTGGCCAAAAATCTTCTGCATTTGGATGCTGACCTTTTTGTGGCTGTGTTCTTATCTCTAGGTCACCTTTCTTGCCTTGGAGTAAAAGTGTGTGTGTGTGTGTGTGTGTGTGTTTAATTTCTCTCAGAAGCACACATTCATTTCCTAATTACCACACCACTGATTGCTTTTCCTTTATGTTCAGAATGCTTTGGGTCTCAGGCTTAATATAGTCAATTTAGTATTCAAACAAAAATATTCCTCATAAAACTCCAGGGATAGGAGGCTTGTCCCTAGGATTGACACTGATGAATTTATGTTGTTGACTGATAATTTATAATGAAAAGAATCCTCAGTGCTTTCTTCAGAATGAAAGCTAGCAATTAGTAAATTCAAAAGACTTAGACAATGTGGGTGGCTTATCTTATTATGTTGGCTCATTTGAGCTCTCACTAGCAATGGGGAGTTTAAAAATCAGTAACCACAAACATATGTTCATGTTGTACATGATGAGAGTTTTCCTTACCCAGAATGTGACTTGTCTCAGTTGCTGCTTAATGTTTTGCCATAGAACAAATGGTTAGATGCTTTCTATTAATAATAATGCTGACATTAGTCTTTTGTCTGGTTTTAGAATAATCTTAGCTTTTAGTCCTTTAATATTTTATCATCTCCATGTTCTGTAGGTACTGACTGTGATACTTTGAGGGATTCATGACGTTATTGTTTCAGCTACTTCTTCTTTGGTTTAGGTTGCAACCCATCCATACCTCATCCCAGTCTCTGCATGTCCTTCACTCAGTCTCCTGTAGATCCACCCAATAGTCCTTTCTGTTCCTCAAACAAGATACTTTGTCTCCCCGTTCCACACGTTTTCACTGATTGTCTCCTGTGCCTGGAACGCTTTCCCTCCCTCCCTCATCTCTGCCTCTGAGCTTTCCTCACGTCTCAGCTAAAATCTTTTTTTCCAGCCATCCTTAGTACCAGCTCTTTCCCTCTGAAATTGCCTTCTATCTACCTTGTGTACATCTTGTACATACATAGTTGTTTGCATGTTGCCTCTTTTCTACTCCGAGTTCCTTGAAGGCAAGTGCTGTTTTTGTCATTCTTTTCATCTCCAGCACCTAGCAAAGCAACGGGAAAGTAGCAGGTGCCTAATACATGCTTGTCTGCCAGCCAACTGACACTGGAGTCCTTCTTCTGTATGGCCACCAGTGTGACCGCTGGCCTGTCCAGCCTTGGTCCCTTACTTTTGCTATCTAACTAGCACATTTCCTTTTCAAATTATACATTATCTCTGATGACTTTTTCAGCATCTCTCACTTTCAGGTCATCTAGGGGCACTGAGAGATGGGATGTGATTTTGGAACGTTCAGAAGATACAATTCTTGCTCTCTGGTTGGACGTTCCATTAAAAATTACATGATGTGATACTGACTCACTGATAATCAAAATAGCAGAGGAAAAATGGGGCTTTCCCTTTATGAAGAAATCCTCTCTATACACAAAGTGCTTCTCTTTGACCACCGTTCTCCTGTGTGTGTTTTCATGTATTGGACTGCAATCTCCTTGAGAGCAGGAACTGTTGTTTTTCCTCATTATATTTCTATCTTCAGCCCTTAGCTCAGTGTTTGGCACATAATAAACTCTTAATAAATGCCTTTTCATTCATTTATTCATGAAGGTTTCCTTCTTCCTCCCTGACCCCCTTTAAAAATATTAGATTTTTGCTTTCTTCATGGATGGAGAAGATAGACTTTTTTTCTCTACTTAAAAATCTACCCCAGTTACTAAAGTTTACAGGTGGTTGGAGTGCTCTTTAGGTTTGGTTATTATGATGATGATGATCTAAAACTGGGTTTCTTAACATTTTCTCTAACATAGACTACCTTCCTCCTTGCCTGCTCTGGCAGTCAGTGGAAGCTAAGGTACCTTCCTTAAAATAATGGTTTTAAGTGTACAAAATAATAAAATACATTATAGAGGAAACCCAATTTATTTGGAAATGGAGTTATCAAAAGATTTTTTAAAAAAAGTTCACCAATTCATGATTAAGAACCTCTGATCTAAAGTAATGATGATGATAACTGCCCTTTCATTTTATGCTTTGCAGAATTCTTTCCACATTGCAGCTCAGGAAAAGTAGGTGACTTACTGATGTAGATACTCACTGCTAGTAAATGTTAGAGCCAGAATAGGAACCCAGGTCTTCTGACTCTAGACATCCAACCAATGCTCTTTCTACCTTAGCATAAATTGATAGTAATTGTGATGAAAGATAAATTTTCCTGTATACAAGGGAAGGGAGGCATCATTAGTATTTTTTTTTAGCTCAGAGCAAACAGAAATATATCTGCCCCACTGCTTTCCTATAAAATACATTGGCAACCTAGGCAAAGTGTTTAAAGTCTGGGTAAGAGACAGTGTGGGCTGCCAAAGAGACTTTCTTAAGGTACATGTCTGATTATGCAGCACTCCCAACTCAATAAAGTAGTGACTCCCTGTTACTTCTGAGTCAGAAACAAACCTTTTTTTTTTAAACCTTTAACAACCCGAATCCAACCTACATTTTTAGCCTGCTTCTCCTTCTTGATCTCAATGGTCTAGTAAAGTCAGTCTTTTTTTAATCACCCACACAGAGCTGGCCCTGACCCTTTCTTTGTCCAAGTTGTGGCATGTACTCACTCCTTTTAGAATCTCTAGTTTTCTTCAAAGCACAGCTCAAGAGCTACCTTTTATATAAGATGGGGTTACAGTTCTGGCATGATATGCCCAGTAGTTGGCTGGAATTACGACTATAAATTTGGGGGAAGTGCTCAGAACTAGAGATAAGGACACAAAAGTCAGTTGTATAGAGGTGATCCTTGAAGCCCTCTCTAAGATTTGGGGGTGCCCAAACCATAGTATGGGCTCAGACATACCACAATTCTCTTGACACAGTTTCCAAAGGGAAAACAACCAAGTGACTGCCCAAACCCACAGAAGACATGCATCCAGGGTGCCTCACTAGAGGGAGAGTATTGCCCTGACATGCCTCCAAGCCACATCTGACTGCTGCTTTGTTCCCTCTCTGTAGACCCCAGGAATGGAGTAGCCACCTTTGTCCAAAGATGCTGCAACGGCATCCACTCTGTCTGCTTCCTTTAAAAACCTTAGCTCCTGGAACCATGGGCAGAGGAGCCAGTGTGAACACAACTGTCTCACCTCAGCTGCTCTCTGCCACCAGGACATGCTGGAGGAAAGCTTGCCAGGGCAGTTTCCAATGCCTGGTTCCATTTCTTCTTTCTTACCTCCAAGCCTTATTCTGCTCCCCACCCGTTACACCCCCCTGTCCAGACATACGATGAGGAAACTGGAGCCTTGAGACATTAATTGACTTGTCTTCCTCTTCAGCTTTAGGAAGTTTACTTTAGATAAAAAGTTACTAGTTCAGTCATAATCAGTCTGAGCCCCCATTTAGGAAAATTCCTAGCATGTAGGCAGAGGCTGGGCTTTCTGCCTAACTTTAACATTTATATCTATCTCTTGTTCATACTCATCCCTTTTGTGGTTGAAAGAAAATTCAGTTTACTGGAAACATTTGAGTAATGAAACGGCTGATTATACTGTAGTGTCTGTGGATAGAGAGACACTTGGAGGGGAAGATGAGGAAAGAGGAGACAATTTTCTTGGACCCTAGCCTGGATCTTCTTATTGGAGATTCTGTTAGAGCCTGTGATCTCCTTTGATGTCTCCTGTCTCTGACACTTCTCAGTCCTACTTTTGCTTCTCAAAGGTGTGCTGGAAAATCATATGCTCTGATTTATGGCATTCCTCCTCCTTCTAGCTAACTCCATGGAATTAGGACTCGTGCTGGACCCAGAGAAAACACCCAAATCCTCCAGCTTATTAGAATTTAGACTTCATTTCTGACCTCATTTCTCTTCATCCAATGGTTTTCAAAGACTTTTTCATATTTAATTTAAAGCCGTTTGATTGATTGATATGCATTCTTTTTTTGTTTTAGGAATCATTTTTAAAAATTATTTTGTTTGTTTTCAGTGTTCTACAATCACTTCCATATATTTTAGATTGTTTCCCCTCCCTCTTCCTCCTTCCCCCTCCGTCCCCGAGGTGGCGTGCAATCTTGTATAGGTTCTACACATATAGTCCTATTAAATACATTTTCACCTTAGTCATGTTGAATAGAAGAATTAAATGAATGGGAGAAACCATAAAACAAAACAAAACAAAAATATAATACAAAAGAAAATGGTCTGCTTCATTCTGTGATCCAATTCCATAGTTCTTTCTCTAGATGTTTTGCCTCTAAAGTCCATTGGGAATTTTTTAGGTCCTTGCATTGCTATGAAGGACTAAGTCTACCAGAAAAATTCCTCATACACTGTGGTTGTTGCTGTGTACGCAGTTTTCCTGGTGCTGTTCCTTTCAATGAGCATCAGCTCGTATAAGTCCTTCCGGGCCTGTCTGAAGTCTTCCTGTTCATCATTTCTCATAGCACAGTAGTATTCCATTACATTCATATACCACAGCTTGTTCAGCCATTCCCCAATTGATGGGCATCCCCTTGATTTCCAGTTCTTGGCTACCACAAAGAGAGCTGCTATAAATATTTTTGTCCACGTGGGACCCTTTCCCAGTTTTATGATCTCTTTGGGATGTAGTCCTGGAAGAGAAATTGCTGGGTCAAAGGGTATGCACATTTTTGTAGCCCTTTGGGCATAGTTCCAAATTGCTCTCCAGAATGGTTGGATCAGCTCACAGCTCCACCAACAATGAATTAGTGTTCCAATTCTCCCACATCTTCTCCAACATTTATCATCTTCCTGTTTTGTCATGTTAGCCAGTCTGATAGGTGTGATGTGGCACCTCAGAGTTGTTTTGATTTGCTCTCTAATCAATAGTGATTTAGAGCGTTTTTTCATATGACTATAGATAGCTTTAATTTCTTCCTCTGAAAACTGCCTGTTTGTATCCTTTGACCATTTATCAATTGGAGAATGACTTGTATTCTTGTACATTTGACTCAGTTCTCTATATATTTTAAAAATGAGGCCTTTATCACAGACACTAGTTGCAAAAATCCTTTCCCAGTTTTCTGCTTCCCTCCTAATCTTGGTTGCATTGGGTTTGTTTGTGCAAAAACTTTTCAGTTTAATGTAATCAAAATTCTCCATTTTGTACTTCATAATGTTCTCTATCTCTTATTTGGTCAAAAATTTCTCCATTCTCCATAAATCTGACAAATACACTATTCCTTGCTCCCCTAATTTGTTTATGGTATCAGTCTTTATTGATATGCATTCATACCTTAGAGTTAAGTTATCTGAGCTAAAATGGGGGATTACATTCAATCCTGCCCTTAAATACATAAGCTTTGTAACTGGAATAGTTATAAAATATTGAACAAAACCATTTCTCTAAAAAAAACTTTTTGCTTTTGTTCCAAATGATTTGAAAGTAAGTCAAACTTCTTTGGTCTAGTATTTTGCTATTAATTTTGTTTGACACTGAAACATCAGTAAACTTCCTTTTCTCAGTTCATTGATATCACAGTTTATCATCTACTTGATAATGCCTTTGCCAATGTTTATCAGCTACCATATTCATTTGATTTCTTTTAAACCTGTAGTTGGGCCTTTGAAAGATTTATCATTTAGACTTTCTGTTCTGTTCCACTATTGTCCCTTTCTGTAATAATTTAATATTATCATGTCCAATACTGAATTGCACACAGAAGTGTGCTGATCCATTTTGAACAGTTTCTCCAGAACTGATTGTTAAAATTTCACTATGAGCATTTGAACCTCAGAAATCACTGAATGCTACAAATCAAGTCTTGATTTATTTATTTTTTATTGTCTAGCCTTAAGAAAGTGATGGGGAAAATGCTAAAAATTCAGATTAAACTTAGAAGTGTGTCTTGGTATATTTCCTTCTCCTCCCCATCCCCAAATCTGATTGTTTAACATTTAACAGCATATGCTGCCTCATATCCTGTAGGGAGATGGAGGATAAACACAGGAATAATCCTTTGAGATTATTTAGTCCCAACTCCAAATTATACAGCTGAAGAAAATGAGAGCCACATTTTGGCTTAGGCTACTTACTGACTTTTTTAGAGAGTTAGGGGCAGAGCTTGGCTAAGACTGGAGAGATCATCCTGCCTCTCCAATTAGGGCTACATTTCCCAGTTGGAGTTAATTAAATGGATTTGGGCTATAGCAGCTAGGTGGTACAGTGTATAGAGTGCTGGCCCTGGAGTCAGGAGGACCTGAATTTAAATCCAACCCCAGACACTTACTAGCTATATGGCTCTGGGCAAGTCAGTTAACCTGTATGCCTCAGTTTTCTCATTTGCAATGTGTGCAGGAGAAGGAAATGGCAAACCATTCCAGTATCTTTGCCAAGAAAACCCTAAATGGGATCACAAAGAGTTGGACATGACTTAAACGTAAAAACAACTAGATTTGGAGTAGAGGAAAGTTGAGGAATGACCTCAGTTGAAACAAAGCCCTTATACATACCCTTGGAAACATGCTCTGGGCCTCTTTTCTTATTCATAAGTTTGTACAAGAATCACTAGATGACTTCTATTTTCCTTCCAACTCTACACATTCTACAAACTTAAGGATCCCCTCAACCCCCTTTTTTTGCCCCTGTGTTGGATTTTAGTGTGGCAGTTTTACAAGTGTTAATGTGGAAACAAACAAACAAACAACAAATCAGAGGGGGAAGTGTTTGAACTCGTTCCTCAGGCTGGTGTGAATGCAGGAAGGATGTGGTTCTGGGAGGTGTTGTTATCACAAAATTCCAAACACCCTAGGCCTCTTCTAGCAGTCTTCTGCCTTAGTGGAGTTAGATGTTCTTCCTTCTTTTCCCCAAAGAAAGCAGGGCCTAAGAAACCATCTAATGTACTTGCTTGCAAATTTCTCTGGATTAGTGTTTTCCAGAGCTTGTTTACAGAAGGAATATTTCCATTCCCTTTATTTATATTGCCCTCCAACAGGAGAACCCAAGCAGCTTGTAGATGGAATAAATGGAAGTACCTGGAAAAATAGAGAGAGAGAAAATCGAGTCAGTCACAAGGAACAAATGTGGTGGAACTGCTGGTTTCTTGCGGCTCATCCATCTTCCTCTTTCTTCTTCATCTGGGTATGAGTTGTGAGCTGCAAGGGACCAGAAATCAGGAAACTTGCAGGACATTGGCTAACTCTCTCACTGTTCTGAGTCTCTTTTCCCATCTTTAAAATGGGAGTCATAACATTCACTCTGTCTATATTTCAGTGGTCTTTTAAATGTAAAGTCTCCTAATGTGAAGACAAACTAAGGCTATAAAAAGAATCATTTCAATTTTAAATGCGATTAATTAAACTTTTATTGTAGATCATGCCTTTTTTTGGAGGGGATAGATTTTTTTAAAAAGCGGCTTTAAAATTAAAACAAAATCACACCCCCCACAGCTGTGAAAGAGAGACCTGTTTTGTTCACAGAGCCAGACAAGGGGTGTCTTGCCGATGAGAAGGTAAACTAAAAAGAGATGCCACTTGGGTTGCTGAAAGGTGCCAGAGAGGGCTCTTCCCCCAAAGCAGGAAGATGGGTACTGTGTCACTGGCAGCAAAGCTTTGGACAATGACTCTTTGAGGAAACAATTCCCTACAAAGGTTGCTCTGTTGCTGGAGGAAACTGCTGATGTGCAGCTGGGATGACTCAGCAGTACTCCCAGATGTCCAGAGGTTTTGTAGGTATCCCAAATTCTTTCTTAATAGCTGCTCACAGCACAGTAATAAGGAGCAGTGACACGTGGGTGCTAGTAAGAGAATATCCTACCCTTTCCCCCCTTATCCCTCCAGTAAAGGTGACTGTGAAATTGAGAGTCTCCCAAGGAGGTAGGTAGGTATCTAGGTTAAGATGGAAATATAGGGTCTTCAGTACTTTTTTCAGATTTTGATTTACTCCCCCCCGATTTTTGTTATTGTTCAGTCTTGTCCAATTCTTTGTGACTCCATATGGGGTTTTCTTGGCAAAGATACTAGAGTGGTTTGCCATTTCTCTTCTCTAGCTCATTTTATAGATGAGGAAACTGAGACAAGCAGGATTAAGTGACTTGTCCAGGGTCACACAGTAAGTGTCTGAGGCCAGATTTGAACTCAGGAAGATGAGTCTTCCTGGCTCCAGGCCTGGTGTTCTAGCTACTCAGCCACCAAGCTGCCCCGATTTATTTATTTTCTATAAAGCATATACGATCTCCTTGGAACCGTATTAGAAGTATCACCAGCTTTTACCAGCTTTCTTATTTCTAGCTTATTTTCTTCCCCTGTTTGGTGGTCAAAGGGAGTGGAAGAGGTAGGGATTACAAAAGGTATTTTGTTTTGCTCAAATGAGTCTATAAAGTTTAAAGTTACAGGGTAAGCACTAAGGAGATAGTAGTAGATGGTCATAATTGTAGGTCATAGTTACTTGTGGGAACCCCAGGCATCACATTCTTGTGCAGAAATGATAGAGAAGAAAGAAGCCAAGAATAGCAGTTAAATTTAATAGATTCTATGACCATATCAGAGCAGGATTCATTCCTCGAGAGCTGGAAAAGAACCTATTTCTGTTGAGAAGAATGTTTGGGGTATTGTGCTTAGAAGTACAAAAGATTTTTTTCCTCCTTGGGAATTTCAAAGATCTCAGCTGGTATTTTTGGCTCCTCATATGTAACCCTTGTCTTCAGGCAGCCAAAGCACAGAATTGTTATATGTCTCTTTCCATTTCTGTTTCCAGGGCAGGAAGATCCCAACAGCTTGCGCCATAAATACAATTTCATTGCAGATGTCGTGGAGAAGATTGCTCCTGCCGTGGTTCACATTGAATTGTTTCGCAAGTATAACAAGCATTGCATTTTTATATTTCCACAGGGGCTTCTGCTCATTATACACATTTCAGTTGAGAGAATGTTGTAGTTGAATTACTTTTGAGATTTAGCAAAATATTTAAACTGTCATTAGATATACATTATATAAATGCATATATATTATATGCATTTATTATATTATTAATATATTATATATTTATATTATATTATTTATTATGTAAATGCAATATATAATATATAATATAATATGTGTGTGTGTGTGTGTATATATATATATATATATATGTATATATACATATATATATATATATATATATATATACAGACACACACACACAAATATCCTTAAAGGAAGACAGATAAGGGTTTTTCAATTAGGAAACTTTCCTATGTGATCTATCTAAAAAGACCCACTGTCCTAGATTTTTTTCCCGGACAAATTTCTAGTAGTTGCCCTGGAAAGTCCTGTAAACTTTTATTGCATGGGATTTTGTTTTAATCTGTCAAAATATTGGTATAAAATTAGGTTGCTATATTTCCAAACATTTAAAGTCATAGTTGTAGGAAATGTATCAAAGAGCCAAGAAGTTCATAGTTGAGTGGTGTGCTTTGAGGTTCTGCGGGCATAGCTGTTGGCTCTGTGTTGCAGGCTACCCTTTTCCAAGAGAGAAATTCCAGTGGCCAGTGGGTCTGGATTCATTGTGTCTGAAGATGGCCTGATTGTTACCAATGCCCATGTAGTGACTAATAAGCATCGGGTTAAAGTAGAGTTGAAGAATGGGGCTACATACGAAGCCAAAATCAAGGATGTTGATGAAAAGACGGACATTGCGTTAATTAAAATTGACTACCAGGTGAGTCTCCTAAGCTGTAATTCCTCTGTATCTGGTACATACTACCCTTCTTTTGAGATTTAAGTGGGGAATATTTGCAGAAGGGGATTTCTGCTGTCTTACTGGTAATGTCCCTCACAGTATCCATTTTCACAGTTCTATATAAATTGGTTAATAAGCTGCCAAGAAATTTGTCAGTTGCTGGCCAATTTGCTTTGATGGATTGGTTGTTGGATAGCAGACCCAATCCATTTCTCAGACCATACTTGAAGCTTTTCCAGCTTGGTAAAGCCTTTGGTAGCTTATACTTTACTACCATAGCTCTTTTGAATTCAAAGTTGTCTCCATATCACAATGAGTTATTGATATTATAGCAGTACCTGTAGTAGAGATGGAGTTTCTGAAAGCCATTTATGCTTTCATAGTTTACATACGTTGGCAGATGAGGTAACCAGCTTTGCAGTTGTGCTACATGAATCATCATCATGATTTTTATTGTACTATAAATCCCCATGTAATGTTATTTAGCTGTTGATTTGCTTTTTTTTTTTTCCCACGAAAGGCAGCTATAGATGTTAGTCAACCCCTGCCTTGAAGGACCACAAATTCTGAACTGGTGAAGTCCTTTTCATGGAGGCACAGAAAGACTTGAGAATTGGGATACCTGGATCCCTTGCTCAAGGTCTTCCACTGTCTCTGAGTGGCCTTAGCCTTTCTATGACTCTGTTTCCTCATCTGCAAGAAGGAGGAGTTTGGACTGGCTCCCCTTCCAGCTCTGTCAGGCTGTGATTCTCTGGCTTAATGTGTTTGGGGCATGCTTGCATCTCCAGAGAGAGTCCCTGCTATAACGTTCTTTGAGCAGTCACAGTACCTGGTGGTCTGGGTTCTGTATCAAATGAGAAATTAGGCACTTAATAATGATAGCTAACATTCATGTAAGTGTCTACTATCCTGTACTAAATACTTTACAGATGTCATCCCATTTGATCAGTATAACAACTTTGAAAGGCAGGTGCTATTAATCTCTTTATTTTACAGTTGAGGAAACAGAGGTTAAATGACTTGCCCAAGGTCACATAGTTAGTAGTTGTCTGAGGCAGCATTTGAATGTAAGTCTTCCTGATTACAGGCCCAGCTCTCTATTATCTCTACCACCTAACTTGGGGGTGGGGAACTTGTAGCCTCGAGGTCACCCGTGGCTCTCTAGGTCCTCAAGTGTAGTCCTCTGAATCCAGACTTTACAGAACTAACTGTTCAAATTAAGCCAGATTGAAACTAAGGGAAGATTGAGATTGCTACTAGAGGAAACCGTAGTCATAAGTTGGGAAGAGGCCCGAAAAGTCCATCACACTTGCATTCAGACTTACCTAGGATATATCAGCAGTAGAGTCTAAAACATTCAGTGGTATGTAGGCTATTTTAGTCCCTACTGTAAAAAAAAATGACATTGGAAACATTTCCCTCTAGAAATGACATCATGGGCTGTGTTTGTTCAAAAGGCAAAATCCCACTTGAATTGTGTATCTTTTAAAAAAAAAATTATTTTTTCCCAATTGCATATAAGAAACAGCTTTTAAAAATTTGAGTTTTAAATTCTCTCCCTCCCTCTTCCCTTCCTTGAGACAGTGAACAACTTGATATAGGTTACATATGTGCAATCGTGCAAGACATATTTCCATATTAGTCATGTTGTGAAAGAAAACACAGGCCAAAAAAAAAAAACCTATGAAAAAAATAAAGTGAAAATAGTATGCTTTGATCTGTGTTCAGACTCCCTCAGTTGCTTCTCTGGAGTTGGAACAGCATTTTTCATCATCATCATGAGTCCTTTGGAATTGTCTGGGATCGTTGTACTGCTGAGAAGAGCTAAGTCACTGCATTGAGTTTTTATGTTGTATTTACCTTAAAGGACTGTATAGATGTGAACTAGTCATTTGTGAATGTTGCTGTTTCAGTAGATTGGCAAGAGCCACTCACTTTATACCCAGTTTTAAAAAAGGAAAGGAAAAGGAAAAAAAAAACAAAAACCTGTGTAAAGCAGGCTCATTCTTTCTGCCACTTTCTTACCACTAGAGTGGGATAGTGATCTGGCATAGGCCCATAGATGGCTTCTCAGCAAAATCAAATTGTCTGTGAAGTTGCTGGTAATTAGTGAGGCGATTATGGATGTACGTAATCTACATTTTGTACAAGTTGAATCTCTCTAGATGGAATGTTTTCAATTTTGTCCTTGTGTTGCCCATAGCCTGGCACAATAGGAATTTGTTTGTTAATTGGGTGGGTGTCAATAATTTGTAGTAACAACAATAGTTAGCATTTATATTAACCTTGGAGACTTGTAAAGTATTTTTCATGTATTATCTCATTCATTTCTCACAACAATTATGGGAGGTAGGTAATATAATCATCCTCATTTTAAAGATGAGGAAGGTAAGAGTGAGGGAGGTCGTGACTTATTTTAGAAAGTAGGGTAGTGCACTGGGTAGCAAGCCTTACCTGAAGTCAGGAAGACTCATCTTCCTGAGTTCAAATCTGGCCTTAGCCACTTACTAGCTGTGTGGCCCTAGGCAAGTCACTTAACCCTCTTTGCCTCATCTGTAACATGAACTGGAGAAAGAAATGACAAAGAACTCCAATATCTTTGCCAAAAAAAAAAAAACCAAAAAAACCCAAATGGGCTCATGAGCAGTTGGAATTGATTGCAAATGACTGAACAAAAAATTTAAGGATTTTAACTTAATCTTTCTTGCCTAAGGCCACCAAGTTGCTACTGATTAGTTTTGATTAGCATTATCATATTTTCTGCTTCTCTCCATCACAGAGAAATAAAATCCTGGCCTTTGCTCATTTGATTTTGGGTCATTGAAGATGGTTTTTAGAGGGAGCAGTTTATTTCAGGTACTACACTGTTAGGCATCTTATTGGTTTCTTTCTACTTAATCAGAATTAGATTGAGAATTACTTTTTTTGGGGGAGGGGAGGAGGGAAGGGTCCCAACCTGTGATTTTATTGGTGGTGGCAAATTCCTGTGAAGACCTCTGCTACTGCAATTGTTTTTCCAATAAATAGGCTTAAAGAATTGTCAAAGGCACTAAGAGGTTAACCAACTTGCCTAGACTCACACAAGCACTATGTGTCAAAGGAGAAACTTGATTCCAATCTTTCTGACTCCAAGGTGGAGTTCTCTATGCAATGCACCATGATGCCTCTCAAGAATCACTCAGTCCTTTGAAAACAGGGGCTTTTTCCAGGTGAGGCGAATACTCCTAGACTAGCATCCAGACCTAGAATACCATAGGTATTAAAAAAAAAAAATCAACAGATGCCAAGATGTCTTCAGGGCCCCTTTGGAATATTAGTTAACATTTTAATTAAATTTGTATTATGAACACTCTACTCGACTCTGAGGAAGGAAGGCGAGAGTTTCAGTGAGCCAATCAATAAGCATTTGTCAAGTTCTAACTCTGTCAGACACCATGCTAAATTCTGAGGAGAAGAAATCAAACAATCTATCATCTTCCTATTAATCTTCCTATTTCTTTTTGAAAAATGTTTACATTAGAAGCATTTACACATTGCGCCCACTTCTTGAGAGATTTCTTGTATCGAAGTAAAATAGTTAAGTAAAATTAACAATATATGGCATAATGATGATAATAATGACCTTGTCTGAAAGAGCATACGACATTTCACATCCCAATTCTTTATTTAAAAAAATAAAGAAAAATCTGTTTTCTTTCCCTCCCGCTCATTGAGGTGGGGGCAAATTTCTCATGAAGCAAATTTCTTATGACACAAATTCATAGCCAAACAAAACGAATTCCATATGTACATATGGAATATATATTACATACATATATGTTTGTACATATATATACATACATATGTATATGTATATACATATGTACATATATGTATGTACATATTTATATGTGTATATATATATGTAGATGTAGATAGATCTAGATAGATTTATGTGTGTATCTATCTGTATAAAATTTTGTACCCTAAAACCATCACTTCTCTGTAATGGATAGGATGTTTCGTTATCTTCTCAATTTCATCATTAATCCTTTGTTTTCACCTCAGTCATCTTCACTGCTAGACCATCTGCAATATTGTATAATATTAAAAAATATTTTTGTGCAATATTAAAAAAATAAGATGAGAAAATCTACTTCTTTGTTGTAACCTCTTCATCCGCCTTAGCATTTCATTAGCTAGTATTTTTAAAGCACCTACTATGTGCCAAGTGCTGTCTTGGATGCTAGAGATACAAAGACAAATGAAGAAAGTCTTTACCTTTAAGGAGCTTTCACTCTATGGGGGGAACAATATATACCCATGGAGACAAATACAAATACACGCACACACAGAGTAAATCTAAAGTAGAAGGAGAATGTGGTATGAGCAGCTGGGGAGCTCTGGAAGGATTTCATGTAGGAGATGGAACTTTAGCTAAGTTTTGCAGAAAGCTTGGGCATTGTAAAGGGTGAGGTGAGGTGGGAGTGCATTCTATGGAGATGGAAGCAGGAATGGCATGTCTGAGTAACTCTAAGTCAGATAGTTGGGCTGGAATGTAGGAGCGACTAAAGGGGAGTGATGTCTAATAAGCCTTGGAAAGGTAGGCTAGAGTTAGACAGCGAGGGGCTTTAAATGCCAAACATTCTTCCATAGTTGGACCAAACTTGGATCGAGTGTCTCTTCAGAGCTCACTTCGAATGGATTCTGACCCCAGGAGAATATTAGCATGAGGTTTGCCCTGTAGGTCAAGTCACTGTGTTTTGTAGGTGTTGGGTGATAGTAAAGATGCCTGGGATATGTTTCAGTGATAGACAGATGGGAGAGCTGCCTGCAGTGATGAATCAATCCCAAGGCAATATGAGAATGTTAGAAGAATCTTTTGACCCTGCCACTTGATAATGTACCTTGGAAGCTGGCCTTTTGTATGGTATTTATTTTGAAGTAAAGATGAGAATTTGAGTGTATTTAAGTTGGGAAAAGTTAGTGTTTGGTTTAAGTGGTTATATAAGCAGAAAGATAGATTAGTTAGTGAGGAAACTCTACAGGTGGCAAGTAAATGGTAGGGTTGAATTCATGGGTGTTGGAGAGGGAGTAAATATCGATGTGTTTGGGTGAGGATCCCTGTGTAATTTGAAGGTACATTTTGTGACTGTGCACCCCTGGATCATGTGTTCAGAATGTGTTAGCAGTGAGTTTTGAGCTGTGGGTATGTGGAAGGAGTATCTTCTAGGGGCAGGGATATTATACCTCCTGCTTGGCTAAGCGAGGCTATTTGGCCCTAGGTATTTATCCCAATTGTCTCAATTCTGCAACAGCCAGGTGGCACAGTGGATAGGGCATTGGGCTTGGAATCAGGAAGACTTATCTTCCTAAGTTCAAATCTGATCTCAGCTGTGTGACCCATGGAAGTTGCTTAACTCTGTTGGCCTCAGTTTCCTCATCTGTAAAATGAGCTGGAGAAGGAATTGGCAAACTGTTCTAAAATCTCTGCCAAGTAAACTCCCCTCCCCCCAAAAAGGGGTCACACAGAGTTGGACATGACTAAAATAACTAAATAGCAAGAGCAAAATACCTTTTTTTTTAAAGTGATGATGACAAAATACTGGCAGATAGTCTATATCTGATTGGCACAGTTTTGATCCCCTAGTAATCTCTGTATGGGAAAAGAGAGTGCTTGCTGGGGACAGGATGTAAATGCATGGAGCCAGGGACTGGACAAGACACAAAGGTAGCTGTGACTACCTCTTTCAGTAACAGTTTACAAAACAAACATAAAGAAAAGTCATATCTGAAATTGTGGGAATCCCTCATCTTACAATCTCACACTGTCATATTGCCATATAAACTACTCTTCTGGACAAGAGTAACTAAATTCAATTCAGCAAATTTTTAAGTGACTACTATGAATAAGACAGCCTTAGGAATTGGGATTACACAGAAGGAAAAGAGAGTGGCTCTCAAGAAATTTATATATTGGGAAGGATAAAACGTGTACAGATGAGGAAATACAAAGTCATTTTAGAGGGATAAAGTACCATCACCTGAGGGAAAATCCAGAGAGGTACTTAAGGTGGACCTTGAAAGGGCTTGATGGATTCTAAGAAGAAATGATGAAAAAATGTATTCAGTTATAAGGAGACACCCTGTGCTGAGGCCTTCAGATAAGAGTTGGCAGATCTAGTTCTGGGAACAGATAGAAAATAGGCCAGTTTGGCTGATACCTAAGAGTATGAAGGGGAATGATAGGAAATAACTCTGAAATGATAGGTTAGAGCTAGATTTTGGAGAGCTTTAAAGGCCAGGTTGAGGAGTTTGCATTTTAACCCAGAGAAAATAGGAAACTCATGATGATTCCTGGGTAGCTGAGTGACATGCTCAAGCCTGCGTCATTTGAACACTGTATAAAAGTTGGATCAGAGAAGGGAATGAGCCCAGTGATGGAGCTATTTCACTTGTTCTAGGCAGTAGGTGATGAGGTGCTGAACTAGGGGATAATTGTATAAGAGGAAATAATTTATCACAAGTACTGGAAAAACAAATCCAGTGTATATCCTTAGTGATACCTGTTTTAAAATCTCATTTCTAGAGAGTAAGCAACCCTGTTTAGGAAGAAACTGTTTATTCCAAAGGACCAGAAAAAATGATGTTGTAAATATGGTTTGCCTCACTCATCCAAGCTAACCACATCCTGTACATGGGACCTGTGTGGTTGGTTGAATATCAGGTTTTTTTCAGCCTCCCTTCCCAAACGCATGAAGTGAGCAGTGGTTTTTGTTTTTTTTCTCATTTAGCTGTATATATATGGAAGTCTATGCAGTGTACATATTATAGGTCCTATCCATCGAGAAATGTCCTTTCTCCATCTCTAGCAAGTCTCTCACATTGTACTCATGGTAAGGAGAATCTTGACAACTACTTGCTGGGAATATTGTAGAGGAATTTTCCAAATGATATAAGAGTTAAGACTAGAATCAACCTAATAAATATGATTAAGCACATACTAAGTGCCAAGTACCGTGCTTGGAGCTGGAGTTTCAAAGACGAAAACAGTGAAATGCTTTCTGCCTTCAAGGATTTTCTAGTCTAGGCAGGGAGACAGCGTGTACATCCACGAAGCAGATGCACCATAATGGGCTTCCAGACCCTTCCAGGCCTGGCGTTCTACCAGTCTGGCTTCTCCTTTTGCTACTGCTCACTATAAGTTGGACGGGGAGTGTTTTTTCCTGTCCGAAGCCCAAGTGAAAACTCGATCCTGGTGCCTGCCCTGGCCTGTTTAGTCAGGGCTGGAAGAGCTTAGCAGATGAGGCTTCATGTCATATTTCCGACCTGCCTCTTGCTACCCGTAAAAGGTTAGTCATTCCAGCAGCATGCACGCAATGACATGTGCTTCGAGCCAAAAAAAAAAAAAAAGGGTGCCTAAAATAATGTGGCTTTTCAAAATGGAATAGGAAATGAAAGAGGACATTGAAGTGTAGGCACTTAGACAAAGGACTGCTTTCCACTGACTAAACTGCTTTTCTGCTGATAGGGCTTGGAAGTAGGAGGGCAAAAAGACCTCATCCAGATTTTTCCTTTTGTGCTCTTGCTTCGGTAATGGAATTTTCTTGATGGGCTTGAAATTATTTCAAATTCTTTGTGGGAAGGGAGATCCCACCTTGATAAATAGGGATTGACCCTGGATCTGTGGCTTCACTGGCAGAAAGAGCTGCTCAGGGGTGAAACTTCCACTACCCATTCAAGTCAATGCCTTCTCTGTGAGTATGGTGTTGACAGAAAGGCAAGGTCACAGAACCAATATGTGTCTGTGGCAGGATTTGAACCCAGATCTTCCTGGCTTCCAGACCAGCTCTCTAGCCATTATACCATGGTCTCATTGATATACATACATACATACATGAGCATATATACATACATACGCATATACGTATACATATATACACAGGTATACACATACATACACACACACACAACCATTGATAAATACAGACACAAGATGGTGAATTGAATATAACTTTGTGGGATATTATCCTATTTCACAAACAATGGTCTGGGTTGTGTTTTTGAATTGGTTAAGTTGAGCCAAAAGTTAATAAATGGTTGCTGCTGTCAGTCATGTCCAATTCTTTGTGGTATTTTCTTGGAAAAGATACTGGAATGGTTTGCCATTTCCTTCTCCAGCTCATTTTACAGATGAGGAAACTGAGGCAAACAGGTCTAAGTGCCTTGGCCAGGGTCAAATAGGTAGTGAGTGTTTGCGATCAGATTCAAATTCATGAAGAAGAACCTTCTTGACTCCAGACCCCCACATTCTGTCCACCGTGTCACCGAGCTAGCTTCCCAATAGATGGTTACATTCAGCGAAGAAGTATTTAGGGTAAATGATGAGATTCACTTCTAAATTGTGCTCTGTGATTTGAGAAGCAGAGTCAGGGGATACTGTAATATCAGTCAGTCAATTCGTCAAGAATCAGTCAACATTTATTTAAGAATCTACTATGTGCCAGGCACTGTGTTACGTTCTGGAGATACACAGAAAGGCCAAAAACAGTCCCTGATCTCATGGAACTCTCAGTCTAATGAGGAAGAATTAAGGATCATGTGAATGTTAATGAGACAAAAGTAGAAACTACAACGTAGGGAAAAATCTTTCACTGACAGATGAGGTCTGGATGATTAATGCACTGCTCCCAGCTCTTCTCTCCTCCATTTCCCTTATGGACATGGCTCTTCCAAATAACTCCTCTTGGAATTAGAGACGGTTTGTGTTAATCACCCTCTGTGTGTGTGTGTGTGTGTGTGTGTGTGTGTTTCTATCTTGTCCTGCATTAATTTTTCCCAAGCCGAAGTATATAAAAAGAAGCTTATCTTTTGAAGCTGTTTACACTTGAGGCTAATGTTCTGCTGTCTGTCTGGACTTGTGGAAGGAAACAGGATGTGTTTAGGCCCCTTCTCCTTGCCTTTAGTCACAGAACAGTCACCTTCCTCTCTTAGGCTAGGAAGCGTCATTCACTGTGAGCAGCCAAGTGCTGCCCCAGGATATAAAACACATGCCCCTCTCATGCCTCAGCGGACATGGACCTCAGGGCAAGGTTTTGCCTAACTTTGAGAACTCGAGCTGCAGGAAGCAGAGACAGCATTTCTGGTGTGCATGTCAACATTTTAATGGGCAGCAGCTTTGAGAGCAAACAAGTTCATCTTCAAATATGTCTTGCTTCCAAATGTGCCTAACAGGAACCACTTGTGGAATTGGCAGTTTATTAGCATTCATTCAAAGCCTTCCAGTGGAGAACTTTCTTTTTTTTCTTTTTGGTGGTAAGCCATTTAGGAGAGATTAAAAAAGGTAGAAGATGTAATAGAAAAAAGGAAACAGGAGGGAAAATTTAGTGCAAGGGTTCCCAACCTTGTTTCTCTGGGCTTGAAGTAAACCTTCCTGTATCGCCTATTCAATACTAAAAAAATGAATTCTAGATTTATGAACACAAGATAAACCTTCCTGTATTCCTCTTCAATATGTAAGAAAATAAATTCTAGAGTTACCATACATATGAATGCAAGATAAACCTTGTACCCCCATTCAATATGAAAGGAAATAAAAAATAAACCTTGTACCCCCATTGAATATGAAAGGAAATAAAAGACAAACCTTCTCATGCCCCCAATTCAATATAAAAGGAAATCAGTTCTAGAGTTTACCATGCGTATGCATGTAAGAAATACAATAGAGGTGAATTTCAATGGGATAATATAGTTATTTACCAAGTATTCCCCGTACCTCCTTGACAAACTTCTCATACCCAATAGGAAAGAGGAGAGAGAATAATATGTACATTCAGGATGGGAACTCCTGAATTAGAGTAATTAGGATGGACTGTCTTATTCTGACTCAGTGACTTACTAGCTGTTCCCTCCACTCAATTGTATTACGTAATGTTACTGCTACAGAGTGAGCAGGTGCACCATAAATATTTTTCCTCTTTGCCCTTGGAATACATACCTTCAGGAATTCCATTGGATTTTCTAAACTCACATCCATTTCAGAAGAAAAGAATTCTTCAAACCTTAGAGCTGACCAGCTTTAATTTTGGCAACATCTTCTCTAACCTCTTTGATTTTCAGAAGGGGAAACTAAGGTCCAGAGAACTGAAGACTCCCTCAAGGTCACACACTGAGAAGGGTAGATATTGAATTAGAACCACGGATTTTGGACTTTCTTCTCAGTGTTCTTTCCATTACATGGTGGTCATGGGGACTGATCATGGATGTGGCTTTGCCCAGAAGTGCAACAAGATTCCTGGTGTTTGGTGGCTCTGTCAGTCCCACATGGTGGTGTAGTTTCCTATGGGTATTCTGTCCAGGTGCCATCTCTGATGGGATTAGCATTTGACAAATGACGGCATTGAGGTTTGTGTATTTTTCCCTTGATGCACATATACTATGTCCCCTCCCACTCCAGTACCACCCATAGCCCTGTTTGAAGTGGCTGCTAAGAGGTAACCTTGAAGGTGGAGTGTGGTATTTTTTTAGAGGGCTGTTTCAATGCTGAGTCTGCTGACAGCAACAAGGTGGATTGCCTCAACCAAGCACTGAGAGTTATGGGAGAAAAAAGGAAGTGAGTAAGGAAGGAGAAAGGAAAATGAAGGTAGAAGAGGGCAAAAGGAGGAACCTCTACTATTTGACTTTATTGAGACAAATTATGTTTGTGAAATGGACTAGAGATGGCTTATGACTAGTGCTCACCAATGAGAGTGGCTGTGTTCCCTTAGGATTGATTCTCTGGAGAGATCATTAACAATGTAGATTGACACGGGGTGGGGGAGTGGGGTGGGAGAGGAGAGCAAGGTAGATTGTGTTTAAAAGCCAGGGTTCTCAGGGTTCTGCTTATCATTATAACAGTAACCTTAGTCTTTCTCTGTAAATATGGTTGAGTCATGTGAAGAATGGGGACACAATAGTGACTGGTCCCTCAAATTGATAAGTCCAGATAGCAAAAGACACCAGTTAAGTTTGATCTCCCTCCTCCCACAAAGAAATTTCAGATAGCATTCCTTTAACCTTTGTAATGACAAGGGAAACATCACTAGCCCTTCTTCTGAGTTTAACTGAAGTGAGAATCCTAAGGAAATTTGGCTTTTTATAGTGCCTTTGAGGTTTCTAATAACTTCCCATAAAGGAAATGTTTATTTCAGGCATGCTCATGGACTTTAAATCATCTCCAGTAGTTCCCTTCTGCAAGACACCAAATCTGGTGTATTTGTTGGTTGGGAAACACTTTGGCTTTCACTGGTGTGGACATCTCCCTTCCGTAGTGCAGCTTACAACCTCTCTCTGCCTCTCATCTTGTGTGATTCTGGTCCATGTCTGGCTGTAAGTACTCTCAAGGATCTGCCCAGTGGACCGGAGGTACCAGGGCAACACTACAGCTCCCCATCTCTCACCCTCACTAATGATTCATGATGGCCTCGTCTTTCCTTTTAAATTATTTTTTGTGGATATCTCTTGTTTTTATGTCACCAACATTTCCCAAGTATCTTCCTCATCCCCCTTCTAGAGAGCTATCCTTTATAACAAAGAAAACAATGAGAAGTTTTCAAACAAAAGTTCAGCAAAACTACCCAAAATATAAAAAATGTCTGACAGTATGTATTCTTGCATACTCATAGTCCCCTGTTTCTGCAAAGAAAAGGGAGAATACATTCTCATATTTCTTCTTTGGGATCAGGCGAGGTCATTTGTTCCACCTTTTCTGGCCAAATTCTTTCTTGATGATGTCTGCCTCTCATTTTACTTCTTGAGGGAAAGTTATCATTGGAAATATATGCTGGGTTCCTTCCATTGCTTTTTGGGACACTTATGTGCAATAACTAGAGTGCTAGACCTGGAGTTAGGAAGATCTGAGTTCAAATCCAGTCTTAGACACTAGCTTTGTGACCCTTGATAGTCAGAAACAATTTTTTTTTTAGCTTTAGTTTCCTCATTTGTAAAATGAGAATAATGAGGATGATAATAATGATATCTAAGGGTTATTGTGAAGATGAGATACTATTTGTTAAACAACTTGAAGATTTTAAAGCACCTTATAGATTCTAAACATTATTGTTATGTGGTTGTGCTTGTCAGTATAGCGTTGAAATAGTCTTGTTGAATTACTCTCTTGATGATCCAGGAGATTTCTTTTCTCTTCTGAGATGAAGATTCATTCATTTTTTTTCATTCGTTTATTTATTCAGTGTTTGTTGTACACCTTTGCTAAGCATTAAGAGGGATACAAGGCTAGACAAAACCAAATTCCCATTACTGTAAAATATATGGAATGACCCATGGAGGGGGACATTATTGTACTCTGGAGAAGAGATTTGTTCTGCTTGGCCACAGAGGGCAACAGGTAGGTCAATATTGGCTCACTACAAAGATAAACTTCCTATCAATTAAGAGCTGTCCACAAATGCAAAGTGCTGCCTCAGGGAAAAGTGTGTATTCTAGCCCTGGAAGGCCCCAAGTGAAGGCTGAATGACTTTCTCAGAGGGCAGGAATTACCTGAACCGATATTCCTTCTAACCATACAAATCAGTGATGACTTTCCCATGAAGAGAAAGAAAGGCCTTGCTGTTGCCCAAGGGGCCATTTGCTCCTAAACCAGGCTCCCTACTCTTGTGTGGGCTTGTTCCTGCTAGACCTGGGAGGCGGGTGGTGGGGATAGGGATGCTTGCTCCAAAGAAGCCCAGAGCTGTTTGTGGATATAGAAAGCTGACAGGAAGAAACAGAACAGTTAAGACCTAAGGGAATGAAACCTGGGTGATGTCTCTTGGTTAAGTGTGATTCATCTAACAGTGCATACCACAGCCAGAGTTCTCCCTCATGAATTTTATTTTCAAAGGGAGCTTATGAAAGCGGGGAAAGGGGGTGCACGTGGGGTGGGAAATTGTTTCTAAGCAGATTTCTAAAATCAATTGACATGCAGTATAAACATTTATATTCAGATGTGTTTCCCAGCTTCTCCAGAGATGATCAGGCATTCTTGTGGAACAAGAAGATGATTTTCAGCAAGTTGCTTATAGCTGTTTTTGTTTTGGATCTGTATTTCTTTCCTTTTGGCAATTCTTTCTCATTCTCTTCTTTCATTTCATTTTCATTTTAAATCTCCCATGTGTTTTGCATACTCTTTCTGCTTGTCTTTGGAAATAGTTCCTAGTCAGTAATATTGCTGGTTGTTCAACTCCTTCAATGCCTGGATCTCTTGCAGTTAGGCGCTTCAGAAGACTGCATAAATGGAGTTATATTTCAATTTCAGGGTAGGTTTCTTAGCGTTTTTAGGGGGGAAATCAATATTTCATTAGATAATGCAAATGCAGACATTTAGCAGAGGTGAAAACAGCTTTCATCGCTCTGAATAAGCCATTTGTCAGAGAAAGTAGAAGGTATAGTTTAATGAAGATTCATTGGGGAGGGTTCTGAATGCAGTTTCTTTTGGAATGTGAAAATACCACAGTTCTCCTCAACTATCAAGACTGGAAACCCATTTGTGTTCTCTGGCACCATTTTAATAATTTTGTTGATTGTTAAAGGACATTCTTTGGTCATATTTTTTTCTTAATATGGTAATGCCTATTTTTTTTTCCCCTCTCAGGCACCCTCTACTATGCAGTAAGATAAAATAAGGCCATTATTTATGGTTATGGCAAAGCTGTTCCAAGAGACTAGTAGGATCGCTGTGCTGTAATAAAATCCTAATTTGTGTGTTCCGGCCCTCTGACCATGGCCTCCAGAATGCCTTCTATTGCTTTTCCTCTTTCATGAAGGATTATCACTTTAGGTTGCTTTTCATAGTAAACCCAAAACCAGAACAATTTCTCTCTTCTCTTTACTGGGTGATAGATTTATACCACATTCTTTATGAGATTGAGCTCTGACTCACCAATGAGAGAAACTTCAGTCCTTCCTCCCATCTCTTCCCCCCCCAACCCCCACAACAGACGTTAATGCAGCTAGGTGGTACAGTGGATAGAGCACCAGTGCAGGAGTCAGGAGGACCTGAGTTCAAATCTCACCTCAGACACTTGACACTCACTAGCTGTGTGACCTTGGGCAAGTCACTTAACCCCAATTGCCTCATCCTGAGTCATCTCCAGTCATCCTGATGAATGTCTGGTCACTGGATTCAGATGGCTCTGGAGGAGAAGTGAGGCTGGTGACCTGCACAGCCCTCCCTTACTCAAAACAAAGTCAAGTGCAAGTCATGTCATTGTTACTCTGATAGCATGGTCTTCTTCGGCAATGAAGGACAAACACACACACTTGAGGACTTAGAGGGCTACACATGGCCTTGAGGCTGGTGTTTCCTGGACTAGTCTAACCTTCTCAATAGACATTAAAGAACTCTTCATTAATCCCTTGACTATTTGAAAATGATTATTCATAATGTGTTGAAATTGATTATCAGTTCACATAATGTAGGGTACTGGTGTGCATTTGGTGGAATTAGATTTTTCTTTCTCTCTCTCCTCTTTGTCAAACTCATTGCTTTGGACCAATTCCAGCCAGATTTCCAGCATGTTGAGACCAGGTTGTCATGGACCTCCAGGATGATAATAGTATTTACATTTAGGCAGTAGTCCAGTTTTACATTGAGCTTTCCTTATAATAACCCTCAGAAACAGGTAGTACAAATATTATTAGTCCCATTTTATAGATAAGGCAATTGAGGCTCAGATAGTTTAAGTAACTTATCCATAGTCATGAAGCCATTATGTCAGCCAGGATTTGAATTCAAGTCTTCTGACTCCAAAATGTAGGGGCTTTTTTTTTCTATTATTTTTTGTTCTATTTCTATTCTATTTCTATTTATTTTTTCTATTCTATTTCTATTCTAGAAGAATGCATGTGCTTATGTTTGCTTGTATGTGTACAAAAGCACATGCATACCATTTGCTTTGAAAAATAATGGTTCATATTGTAAGACAGGTTTCTCTTGTGTATAGGTACCTAGCTTGTGCTTACTTTGTCTTAAGATCTTAGACTGCTGGAGCTGAAATAGAAGCTTAAAGATTATTAGGTATGGAATGACCCAAAGTTCACAAATCTAGCTCTCTTTCCACTATTCTACACTGAAAATGTGTTTATTTTTGTTTTTGTTATTTTTGTTTATAGAGGGAAGGGAAGGGAACAGAATGGAAGAAGCATTTAAGCACCTACTATGTGCTTTACAAATATTATCTTATTTGATCTTCACAACTACCCTGGGAAGTAAGTGCTCTTATTATCCCTATTTTACAGCTGATGAAACTAAGGCAGACAGAGGTTAGGTGACATGCCCAGGGTCACACAGAAGTAAATATCTGAAGTCAGATTCGAACTCAGGTCTTCCTGACTCTAGGTCCAGCAATCTATCCACCATGCCACACTGTATCTAGATAGAACCTTCCTGTTCTGCTTCTACTATGGTGAACTAAGGTCCTTCCTCCTCTTTCCACTCTGCATCTCTTTATGCAGTGTTCTTAACCTGGATTCTATAGACACCCAAGGGGTATTTGAACTTTGATGGGAAAAATTGCTCACCTTTATTTTTACTAATCCCTAATTGAAATTTAGTATTATTTTTTAAAATGAATTTAGGTAACAAACATTATTCTGTTAAGGGATCCATAGGTTTCACTAGACTATCAAAGCAGGTCTATGGTAAAAAACATTAAGAGCCCTTGATTTATAGGATATTTGAACTAGCATGATCAATTTTTATAAAGGTGTTATGAACAACTGAGAAACATGCATATTCTTTATTTGTTTCCATTCACTTATTGCCAGAGATTGATTATATTTAACTTTTCTATTCAGGTCCTTCACTTATTAATTGTCTAGGGATGAAAGAGGCACAATAAGATTCCCAACTATGATAGTTTTTTTTTTTTCTGTTTCTTCCTGTAATTCAATTAGCCTTTCCTTTAAATACTTAAAAGTCATTCCATTTGGTGCAAAAGTTTTATGGGTGAATTCATCCCATTCGTGCTTGCTATTATGACTGTTAATTTTATATTTCCCTTTATCATGTCTTCTTATACTTTTCTCCTCCCAGTCCCCTCTTTTTCAGTTTTTATTTTTTGTTATTCTGAACCTGATAAACATTAAGAAAAGGGAACATTTTCTAATACATAGATCAGAAAGGGAATATTGTATATCAAAATGCAAATCTCTCAACTCCAGCTTGTTTCTTATTTTGATGTATATAATCCCACACATTAGTTTTGAAGTCTGTCTCCCTGTGCATTATTTTAAATGTTTCATTGATACTCACCTTTTTTCCCACTTTTTTTTTTTTTTAAAGAATTGCTATCATTAGCCTTCTTTCTCTACCCCAAAATGCCTTCCCCTCATATAACGGGGAGGAGAGGAAAACTCACACATTGGCTACGTCTAAATATGTATCTCAAAATGGACCTCTGATTCATCTTTGTCAGGAAATGGGAAGCATATATTACATCATCAGCCCTTTTGTGCTGGGTGGCTCATTTCTTTGGTCAGAGTTCTCAAGTCTATTCAAATTGTTTTTATTTACAATTTTGCAGTCACTCTGTAAATTGCTCTCCTGGTTCTGCTTTCTTTACTTGGCATTAGTTCACATAAGTCTTCCCAGGTTTTTCTGTGTCCATCCCCTTTACAGTGCAATAGCATTACATTCTATTCATTTACCATTATTTTTTAGCCATACTAAAATTGCTGGCACTGCATTTGTCTCCAGTTCTCTCATGTTTGCATTTCAAAATTTCTCCTCAGTTCTGATATTTTCATCAATAAGTCCTCCATTTCATCAAAGGTCTGCTTTTCTCTGCAGTTTTCAAGGCAAATTATGTTTTTCATTTTGGAATATTGTATTTTAGGATTTTCTCTCAGTAATTTGCTGCCAAGTCTTCTGTGAACCTAACTGATTCTTTGGTAATTGAACTCTTTCTTTCTGGCTACTTAGTAGTTTTCTTTTCTTTGACTTAGAAGTACTGGATTTTGGTGTTGGCATTTCTAGCTGATTTTAGTTTGGGTTTATTTCCGGAGATGATTTTTTTTGGTTTGTTTTTAGGCTCCAATAGATCCGAAGGGTTTTATTTTATGATTTCTTGATCTATGGTATTTTTTGGCTTGATCATGATTTTCAAAAAGTTGAATCATTCTTAAATTATCCTTCCATTTTCAGAAATTACTCTGTAAGGTTTTTGATAGTATTTACATCTGTTTTTTTCCCCTCAATCTTTTTACTTCGTTCTAATATTTCTTATTTTTTCATAAAATTATCAATTTTTACTTCTGCCATTCTATTTTTCAGGGAGGCCGTTGTTTGGGTAAGGTTTTCTATGTTCTGTCTATTTTCCTCAATCGCAAATTGAGGAACTTTGTATAATTTATATATTTTTATGTAGAATTATAAAATACATATAGTTTTAATGTATAATATAAAATACATTATCCATATACTTAATATAATAATAATTACATAATAATAGTAATACTAATTCTTTTCCTCAATTCTCATTTCACTACTCATTCATTTTTTTATTTCTTTCTTCATTTTTTCATCCTCTTAGTGCTTATATAATCAAAGCTATTGGTGTTTTCTTCTGATTACTCATTTTTAGCCTCAGTTCTTGGTTTGAGATTTTGTGCTCAAGCAGTATCCTCTGGCACTCTTGGGTGGGTTAAGTAAGATGTATTGGTCCTCTCTTTAGTCTGAATATTACTTCTGTTACTGGAAGGGATAGTTGGTGTTAGGCCCCCTTACTGCCTCAGTCCCTGACTTTTGTTTCAATTTCCTGGTAGTCTTCTGTGAGTTCATATCTCAGCTATAGTTTCTCATTCTTTGTGTATGATTCTTTTTTGGGAGTAGATAAGGGATAGTGGGTTTCCCTCTCTCATCCAGGTTGAAGAGCAGTGACCAGCCCATGGCCTGACCCCACTGCTGATTGGCACATAAGATGTGACCTGCTCTGTTTCCAATCTGGGCTGTTCCTCAGCCTTAGGTAGCATGCTCCCCCTACCAATGCAGGGGTGGAACTCACCATATTGATGTTGGAACTTAACTTCAGACCTCAATTGGCTTTAGCCTTCTCTCTCTCTCTTTTTCTCTCCCTCCCTTCCTCCCACCCTTCTTTCCTTCTTTCTCTTTTCCTTTCCCTCCCTGCTTCTGTCTCCCTCTCTCTTTTCCTTAGCCTAAAAAGAGGCCTTATCTGACAAGAATGCTTCAGTGGAGATGTTTAGTCTGAAGAAGAAAAGATTTAGAAGGGGGGGGGCATGATATCTGTCTTTAAGTATTTGAAGGACTGTCCTGTAGAAAGAGGGATTACACTTATTTTGTTTTGTTTCAGAGGGCAGAAATAGAAGCATTACAGATGGGCAGATTTCAGTGGACTATAAGGAAAAACTTCCTGACAATTAGAACCATCCAAAAAGGTGGAAGATGGGTTGCCTTAGAAGGTGATGGGACCAGGTGACTGCTGGATACTTTGTCAATAGTATTCTTGCCTGGCTTGTTTTGGATAGTTTCTGAAGTCCCGTCCCTGAGGTTTTGTGATTTTAGTGTCACATCAGTGAAAGGAAAGAACCTGAAGGGCTAATGTGTGATGACAGACAGGTGGTTTGGCTTTTATTAAGTGTACATTTTTTTTTTGTCTGGATGCCATGAAATATACAGTCACTAGCCACTAAGATTTTATTTAGGAATGTTTACATTTTGTAGTTGAAATAATAACAATAAAGAACAATTTCAAATGCTAAGCTTTTTTCTCTGATCTCCCACACCTACACCACCACCATATTCTGGCATTTTAATAGGCCTGTAAGCATTTCTTCTTGGAATTTAAGGAGGAGGCAAGTATTGCTAGAGCTTGTAGTTTGTAAATTGACGGTCAGTTTCAGGCAGGAAAAATTTTTTCCTTCAGCACTAATTAAAAAAATAAAACAACCAACTTTTCTAAGGCATGTGTGCACAACATGGCTGTATTATTTTGTCCGTGTATAGGCAGTTTTCTTTGTTTAATTTTTTTTAATTTAAAGAAAATGAAAGGCTAGCATAACTATTTCCAGAAGACATATTGAGTCACACAGATAAACTGCAGCCAATTTGTGTAACTTTAGCCTTTGAAGCAAACATTAACCAGCACAGGACCCAGCTGGAAAACTCGGCACAGTGAAAATGCAGGGTGCCGGCCAACAGCTGGATTGGGTGCCTCTTCCTCTAGCGGCCAAATGCAGATTCAGCAACTACAAGGTTTTTTTGTGATATAGGAGCACTTAGGATTTTTCACTGGACAGAAAAAAAAGTGACTTCAATTAGTGAAGGAGGATGTTGCCAGTTTTCCCCTTTGGTTATAAACTTACTCATTTTCCCATTTCCTCTTCTTTCTCCACAGTCTGGGCAGTGGAAATTACCGGGGAAAGGTGCCTTGAAGGGTCATAGTGATGACACATAGGAGTTTGAGTAAACTGAATTCTCTAAAAATTATCCGCCTTGGTAGGAGTTGGAATACCGACTGATCTATTGTATTACGTGGCTACCTCGGTTGATTTATTGGTTTAGTTAGTGGCAAATCTCCTCCTATCTCTTGAGTCTTCAGAAGTTGCTAGGGATCTTACTATGTTTGGGGAGTTGCACAAAAACAATGTGTTACTTTGAGAAGACCTTTGATCCTACTTGAAATGCATTTAGATAAGGTCCCGGACACATCATTTGTTAGACTGTGCTAATGTGGCCAGATCTGGCTAAAATATCCTCCAAAAGATTTACTTGGAAATAGGAGAGGATGGCATCCTTTGGGCTAGGATCATGAATTCATAGACCTATAGAGTTGGAAGAGATCTTACAAAATTATCTAGTTCAACATCCTCATGGGCCCATCTTAAAAGACTTATCCAAGGGTGTACAACTTGGATATACTGGCAGAACCAGGCTACCATTTCAGTGCTCCCAATTCCCAGTTGAAAGCTTTTTTCACTATCATGTTCCTCTAAAATTGGAGATGTTTTTCCATATTTGTTATTCTTCACCAGCCTCCCCTATCCCTTGCCATGGCCTTATGAGATTGCTGAGTATCACAGAGAAAGGAATAGGAGGTATTGGATTTGTGATTTTTATTGGATTAAGAATTATCTGGGTGAGAAAATTAAATTCCTTCTACTAATGCAGGTTGGCACTTTCACTTTAATTAGTTGTCTTAGGGAAGAGCCTAGAAGACTGAGAAGTTAAATGACTTGCCCAGAACTACATAGTCCATATATGTCAGAATATACCCAGGTCTTACTGGCTACCCACTTTTCTCTTTGGAGCCATATTGCCTCTCTCCTACTCTCTTAGTGTAAACATAAATTTAATTATTTTGTTGGGCCTATCTGATTTCAGCTAAAAGCTATGGAGAGCAGATCTTTGGTGCGTGCGTAGTCCAAATCTCTCATAGTATCTGAACATAGATGTCACATTTTATTCCTTCTCATTCACGTCAAATCTGTCAGGTGTCCATACTCCCTAAACATTCAATTCCTCTCTGATGTTACATCTTCGTTGTTGTTTATTACCATATACAGTCATTAAGAGATATGTTGTCTGGGGGCAAAAGTCAGCTTCATGTTGGCGTTTCTTATTTCTGAATTCACATGTAGGTCCTCCTGTCCTTTATCTTTAACCATAATCTTTCTTTATAATCTCATTTCCCTACTCTCTTTTCTAGGTCAACCCAGATAACCAGTCATGCATGACTCCTTAGATTACAAGGGTTCCTGATCTAGTGTATGTGAACTTTAAAAAAACCCAACTGTGTTTTAATAGGATTACTTTCCTTTGTAACCTTATTTTATTTCATGCATTTAAAAGCATTATTCTGAGAAGGGGTCCATAAACTGCAAAAGTCATTCAGCCTCTCTTTTAGAATATAGTCACATCTCCGACCAAGCAAGGAAGGAAGAGAAGCCCTCACAGCTTCCTCTAAGACACCAGGTACATTTTTTAGACTGTGTTTTTTTCTGAATCATGATCAGTTGGTTCTTGCCCAGGGCTGGAGGACTCTAATCTTTAGTCAGTTTAAATCCTTGGCCACCATAACATTCACAGGATCATATAATGTTAGATTTGGGAAAGATTTCAGAGACTACCTTGTCTAACCTGTATCTGACTCATAATCCCCTCTATAAGACCCCAGGTCAACCAGCCATTGGTCTAAGAGCCCTAACCTTTAAGAAAAGCCTGGGGGGAGGGAATCCATTCATATGGTACCTCTGCCAGTTCCTCTCTGCTGACTACTTGGAAGCTTCCAAAGAGCCTGATGAGGATTAGTCATTCATCACATTTTGGCACAGTGTCAAGAGTCCAAAAAAAAAAAAAAAAAGGAAGAAAATCTCTGACTTTCAAGGAGCTCAGGATCTGTATGGAGAGATGAGGCCAAAATGCAGCCATAAGATTTTTTGGTTTCAGAGGACTTCTGAAACATTGATCATTCTTATAGGAAATCTGTGGACCCAGGGAAAGGTCAGTATTTTTTTCTAGACTCAGCTTGTGTTTGCAGACCCAGGCCTTTGCAGAGCCTTTGATCCAATCCATAGCCTGACAATTCTCACCTTCTCCCAGTTAGCTCTGAGTTATCACTCTTTTGCATCAGCAACACATGGTTCCAACTGGCTGGTCCTCTAAGTCTGTATAATATTTTTAAGTACTTCTTTCTGGTGTGACCAGCATCCATACTTGGTGCCAAAGGAGCTTAACTTTGGGGATTTTAATTTTAAAATAATACTTAGCTTTTTTATCATTCTGCAAACTCATTCAAAAGAGCTTCATGCTATTTCATCTCCTCTCACAGCAATCTGCTGTAGAAGGATTATATTCATTAGGTTCACTTTATTGATAAAGATAATGGGGATATTGTCACAGCTAAACTTCAGAAAACGAGTAAAAGAGGCCCACAAGGAGTTGTCAAGGAGGCAGTAGAGGTCTGTCTCCAAGATCCTAAGTAACCTGTGGTTGTCATTCAGTCATTCAGTTGTATCTGACTGTTTATGACTCCATGGACCATACTCCCCATGGGATTTTCTTGGCAAAGATAATGGAATAATTTGTCATTTCCTTCTCCAGTGGATTAAGGCAAACAGGTTAAAGTTGCTTACAGAAAAGCCTGTTTCATTTTTCTAGGGACACACACCACATAGGAGTATAAGAGGAAAGGCTTCTAGGTATCTAAGCTTTCCTGATCTTCCCCAATTCTTGCTCTCCCTGCTTCCAAATGTGGAGCTCGCCATGGTTTAAATGATCCAGCCTAAATGGCAGCCCAGAAGCTTGGATTCTCCTTGCTTCTGTCTGTTGGAAAGGTGGCCTGAAGACTAGGACAGTGAGTGGCATCTTTCTTTATCACAGCTGTTGGAAGCAGCTGTTGCTTTACTATACCAGTCAACTCCTCTGACTTGCTGATCATGTCATCGACTCAGATGAGGCGAGTGAACTGCCCAAGGTTATTTCGTTTGATCAGTCAGATTTTTAACTGCTGACCTCTCCAGTGGCCCTTCGTAACTAGAACAGCAAATTGATTTTCCTTCATTGATTGAATAAATATTTCCTGGTTTGATTAGCAGAGAGAAAAGTAAGAGAGAATGTAACAGAATATACCATGCCTTACGGTTCTTTAAGGATGTTGAACACCACTGGACTGATAGAAACTTAGGCAGTCAGACACCAGTGGCCCAGGGTTCATATTCCGGATCATTGTCTTACTAATGATATTGTAAATTCTCTATGTATCTTGACCTTGAACAGCCCTCCCTCACTCAAAACAAAGTCAAGTGTAGGGCATGTCATCATTTATCTGGTGTCATGGTCTTCTTTGAAAACAAAGGACGAACACAATAACTTGGTCAGATAAACTTGGTCTCTGCTTCAAGGCAATGATGCCAGTGATAGTTGCTGTTGGTTCAGGTTGTGCATGTAAGAAAGGAGAGAGAGGGGAAGAGAGACAGAGATAGAGACAGACACAGACAGACATACAGGGGGATTGTTCTTAATGTATGCAATGAGAAAGCTGTAGTTTGATTACTTCCAATTTTTAAAATAAAAAAAATTACAATACAGTCCCCTAAAATATTGTCACTGTTACTAATGTACTAGCTTAAGATTGATCTCTTAGCTATGCTTATTTTTACTACAGCTCACAAGAAAGATGGGATTATGCCTACTGTCTTGGTGATAGTTGTATTCTAATTTCTTCACCCTCTTGGCAGAGTGATATTTTATTTAGTTTTAAGTCTCAGGGGTTACTTTCCATGCAAGGACCCTCTCTGGAATTCTCTCTTGTATTGAAAAAATTAAGAAAACCCAATTCAATGATCTGTGAGATATTTTGCTTTCTTTATTTAGATGTGTCGAATTTTTCCCTATTGTCTTTTATGCCCTTTTCCTTTGCCGCTATTAAACTGCAAAAGAATATGATTTGTGAAAAATGGATGGAAAATTAAATTGCATAAAACTTCCTGTGTTAAAGAATTTCTCTGACCAAACACAAACCAAGTGTTGGTGAGACTGAGTTACTGTATATCCTTGTGGGGCCTCTTCCTTTCTAATTATTTCATTATGTGAGACATAGCCTTCATAGTTGGCCTTTTCCCCTTTTATGATGAGAGCCACTTCATATTAACTCTGCTGATTGGACTTCCTTTGCTTCTAAAACCTGACTTATGTTTTCTGTTCCATTCAGTGTTTGAGGTAACAGGCTGTGAATCTTACAGAGGGTAATGAACATGACTGTTTAAGCTATTTTGGTACTTTTATATTCTTATCCTCAGAACTTTACGAAAAATAGCAATCCACAATCACTTTATGATTTCTAAAACATTAACAAGTACAGTATTTCATTTGATCCTCTCAACAACAATGTGAGTTAGGGAGGACATGTATCATTATATTCATTTTACAGATGAAGAAACTGAGGTTCAGTTAAGTTATGACTTCAGTCTAAATCTTCTAAGTCCGATGCTCTCTTTCCACTATATACTCACTGCATCATGGATCCTTCTTTCCTGCTTTGTGGTCTAGTGAAGCCCATGGAGCCTTTCTCAGAATAAAGCTTTTATATGCATAAAATAAAATATGTAAGATTACAAAGGAAAACAATTGCATGGCAGTTACAGTGAAATAAATAGAATAAAATCAATTATAATGAAATAAATGTGTAATTTTTTCCCTCCATCTAAGTTCATGGACCCTTTAAAATCTATATCTGTGGGTTCTAGGTTAAGAACTCTTGGACAAGATGGCCTCTGAGGTTTCTAATCATCCTAGACCTGCCAGCTTAGGATCCAATGAACTACCTGAGATTGTTTATTTATATAGATGGTATTAAGTGCAAAGAGGAATCCACAGGTAAAATGTCGATGTCTTTTAGGAGTTTACAGGCTGAGAGATGGCTCTGCTGAACGCTCTGGAGAGAACATACAGACATTGGAACCAAACCAAATCTAAGTACAGGAATAGTCTAAGGGATTTTATGTCTCCAGGGCAGGAGCCAAAAGTTTGCATGTAATTGCATTCACTGCCCCTATCGACATTTCATTCTTTTTTTTTTTTTTTAATTTTCCCCCACTGAGTAAAACATGTGTCTAGACATTTGCTGGGAAAAAAATGCTAATTTCCCAAGTAGTAGTTTACGTATTATTGCCTTAAGCAGACAGACCTGAAGTGAGGATTAAGACTGGAAAAGATCCTGGTTTTTATCCAGTAGAGATGGATCCTAACATATTACAGTCCAGCACATGCTACTTAAGTAGGGCCAACTTGGCCCCATAGTGGGCTATTACCTGGTGTAGTGGCCAACCAGACATGGCAGTATCATCATTTTTCCCTCATTCTACAGTGTCTTCATGCCTGTAACTGGTATTAAGGAAGAGAGAAAGAGGATGATTCCTACACTTCCCTCACTTCTACTTTTATCGAAATAAACTAAATAGTTTTCATGCTAAAGGAATTGTCCTAGAGGTCTGTCCATAGTCTTAACATATATATGCTTAGATTTGGGTCAATAGTCTTTCTCAACTTTTATATGTGAGGATATTAGTTTTTAAATTTTTGCTCAGTTTGACAGTATTAACTGAGCATATCCTGTATGCCTTTCACTGTGTAAGCTTTATGTTACATGAGAGCCAGATGTTAAATTTTCATTGTGAACATTACACTTCAAAAATCAGCAAATACTAAAAATCATTTGATCAATGACTCATTGTTTTCTTGATTGTCTACTCTAGACTTAAGAAACTGATGAAGAAATGTTAATGCAGATTAAACTGAAAAGTGTGTCATGCTTACTTTTAAAGAGCTGGTTGTTAAACATTTACTAGTGCACACCTGGTTGTAATATTCTAGTGGATTGGTCAAATCGTCATGAATGGAGGGACTCTCTTTAATGATGCAAGAAAAAACTCATTCTTACCTGGCCATTTGGTGCAAACCTTGGTTCTGTCTTTCTGTGAATCTGCCATAGGAAGTCTACCCAGTAGTGGATTTTCTTATATTCTCTTGATAGTTTGTGGATACCAGTGGAGCACATAAAGTGCCATTGGTTATCTCTTGCCTTTGGGAAGATTGTAAAAGATACCCTCAAGGACATGTATGAGCAAAAGAGTGAGGTGGTATAGCGGGAAGTGAGGGATAAGAGCTATATAGCCCAAATACTGCCCTACTATCTTTTATGTATTTAAATATTTAGTAGTTAGCTGTTTAATACTTGATTAGATGATCCTGTTTAATTTGTGCGAATGCTCCCTTCACTAGTTCAGACTACCATCCATCCATGCTTTTACCCTGTGCAGATCTTATTCTTGTACAAATTCTCTACAGAAGGAGTATAGCTCCAAAACATTTTTTACACATATGCCTTTGTTAGAGAGAGTGCAGAGTGGAGGAAAGAGTATTGTGCTCTGGAGTAAGGAAAGATCTGAAATCAAATTTCACTTTTGACACTACCTGTGTCACATGGGCAAGTCACTCTCCTAACTCTGAACCTCAATTTTCTCATCTGTAAAATGGGGATAATATTGCCTGTAGTATCCATCATCATTGGTAGATTCCCAGCCATCAGCAATGAACCACTTCTTTCAGAGCAAAAACTTGAGGAGAATTGACAGTAGATATAAAACAAGCCTGAGCTCCATCTATAAATCAGGTATGGGGATGCAGACAGATGGTGAATGATATAAAGTGTATACAGCAGTTCATACACCTTAAAACACTAGCTATATACCAAGTTGTCTTCTTATATTGTCATATCTAAAGAGGGAAGAGACTCATTTTACTCAGTCCTAGACAGCTGAACCAAGGAAAATGGGTAGAAGTTGCAAAGAGGCTAGTTTCCATAATATAAGGAAAAAAACTGTCAAACCAGAGCTGCTGCAGAGTGTGATGAGCTGCCTTAGTGAATGATCTCTCCATTACTTGATGCCTTCAAGAGGGGACTTGTTTGGGATGGTTTAAATGGAATTTCTGTTCAAGTATGGGCTGTACTAACTGATCCCCAGAGGTCCCTTCCAGTCTAGAAATTCTGTTACTGCTGTTATTAGGCATAGGGACTGGACTTGTGATTTCAATGAATTTCCTGTGTGAGGAAACTCCCTCTACTGATGTATGTTGGCACCTTCTCTGCAAATTATACTTCATTCTTGAAGACTTGCTAGAATATTGAGAGGTTTCATAACTTGTCTGAGTCATAAGTGTCAGAGGTGAGAATCGAACCCAAGTTTTCATGCCTTTGAGGCCAGTTCCCGAAATGACATGCTGTCCCCTCACTAACGATCATTAGCAGGGATGATAGCTAACATTTGCAGTGTTTTACATCCATCATCTCATTTGGTTCTCCTAATGACTTTATGAGGTAGGTGATATTATTTTCATCACTGTTTTATAGACTGAGAGATTAAATGATATGCCCAGGGCAGGCAACAAGGCAGGATTCCAGCTCAGATCTCCCTGACTCCCAATTCCAGAGCTGTCACTACCTTACCGCCCAACTGTCTGCATCTCCCTCTCTGATTTATGTCTGGAGCTCAGGCTTGTTATATCTACCGTCACTTCTTCTTAAGCCTTTGCTCTGAAAGGAGTGGTTCATTGCTGATGGCTTCCCTTCCCTAACTCCTGAAAGTCCCTCCACTCTGCAGCCAGTCTCAGGACCTCAGAACCCAGTGGTTTCCCCAAGGAGGGCTCATTCCAAGAAGCAGGCGGCTGAGCACACATTTACAGGGCCTCTATCTAACAAAGTGCTGTGCTGACTCCTAACCTGCTGTGATTACTGGAGAAAGTCATTCCTTGGCAGGGGTCACTGGCCCTCGTCCATTGTAAATATTCAGTTTTGAGAAATCTCCGGAGTGCTGTTGGACTCAAATGATCTCCAAGAGAACATCAGACTATGTAGGGAATGTTGTGTGTGCTCTTGCTTCTGGGGAGGTGGGAAGTACCCAGACAAAAACTTCCCTCTGTTGGGAGGGGACAGACACACTGTAGTGTAAACCTGGAATTTTCAGCGATGAACCCCAGGCTGACACTGGGCTGCCTGGCAGCCATTTCATGGGTAGCAGTTCTCACCCATTTTTCTGTTCTACATGTAGAGGAGATAACACAGTGTGCTGAGCTCCTTCCCTCCTTTTCCCTCCCCACCAAGACCTCTGGGTTTGTAGTAAAGAGGATCAGGTTTGAATTGCTTGCCTCCTCACTACCCATTTGCCTTTTGGCCAATGCATTTAACCTGTACGTGCTTCATTTTCCTCAGGTGTAGAATTGGGAGGAGGAGAGGTGAGTCCAAAGCCCTTCCATCTCTAACTTCTATGATCCCCTGAGGAAGTTAATACTCCTACTCCTCTGGTCTCAAAAGCAGTTTTTTTTTAAGTTATTTTTTTCCCTCCATATCCTTGCCTTTCCTTCCCTGTTGTGTCCTTTGTCTTTCTATGGATTATCTGTATCACCAGTGCTTAGCCCAGTGCCTGGCATGTTGTAGGAGTTTACTGGATTATCCCTTTCTCCCAGCTACCTTTCTGGCACTTGGTTTTCTTACCTAGCTTTTGCACCTTTGTGGGGGTGAAGAGATCAGCCCTTTCCTGAGGTTGATGAGCACAGAATAGACATTTGCCGAGGGCCAGTTGGCCTAAAGGTCTGGGACAAACCTCTCCCTTTTGGAAAATATCTATGTCTAGGCAGCTGTTTGCCTTAATTAACTGAGTAGAGTGAAATCCCTCAGGAGACTTGTTTGGCTCAGGACTGGGGACAGAGGATGAAGCTATCCTCAGGTGTTCTTGTACTCTCTTAAAGCTGCAGCATATTCTCTTCTATGAGGGAGAATTGATATTCACTGTCCCCTTAAGATAAGCAGTAAGCCCAGATTATGGGGGAATGGTTGTATTTTGTCCTGTTTCACACCTAAAAATAGTTATTTATAGGGCACGGATGTGTCTTGCTTTTATGGAGTCATTTAATGGAGTGCCATCTTTGTGCCCTTGGTGGGTCAGCCATCCTGGACTGGGAAATAGGAAAATCACACATTATTTGGCGACTTCATCTAGCATTGTCTCCACCATGGTTTGTTTGGATGTCGTCAGTGAAGGAACGGGACTAGAGAATTTGACCACTTATGTTTTTTTCTTTTTTCAGATCTCATCTATAAGTTGTGACCTAAAAACTGGTCTAGAATAGCTGGTGTTTTTGGTCCCTATTCCCTTTCAATTGTATAGTTATTTTAAGAGGAGAAAAAGTAAACCAGTTTAACATTGACTATGAGCTTAACCATCTCAAGCACAGCTGAATTCACCCAATAGTACAGGGTCATATTATTAATAGGGGTATGTTTTCTATCACTTGGCACCTTTGCCAGACAGACACTTGAGACAGTAAGACTTTTTTCATGTCTTCATCACCTGTCTTGATCTCTGTTGGATGATGGATAAATGGTTTGGGGTGGGGGATAGTTGGGGAAACCCTAACAAGCTCAAAATCTGCCTTTCCCCCTCAGGGTTTGAGTCTGATGATTCTGTGATGCTTAATCACTAAAACCTCCTGCTCACTTTTCCTTAACAAAGATGTGAAATCTATTGTCTTTTTACCTTACCTCTTAATCTCTCCCCTGGCCCTGAAACAACAATGGCAAGTGTGTATTAATCATTTCAAGATGCTATCAGAAACAGAAATGCACTATAGCCCTAAGACATTTTCCTTGGCAGGCAGAACACAAATATTCATGTGTTTTATAATAGCTTATGATTTATTGGGTACAGTTTGTGGAAAAGGAAGTTTTATTCCCATAGGATTTGTGTACCTCTCCTGGAAAACACGGGGAATATGGTTACCATTTGTAACCACCAGAAATGTCTAGTCTGGACCCAGTGGTCTGCCATCTTTGTGCAGTGTGATATCTAGGAGTGTGGTCCTTGGGCAGTCCATGTTGATTTTAGAGCAAAAGCATATGCTGCTTTTTTAAAAAAGAAAAATTATTGTTTACAGGGAAAGCTGCCAGTCCTCCTCCTTGGTCGTTCCTCAGAACTGAGGCCTGGAGAGTTTGTGGTTGCGATTGGAAGTCCATTTTCACTTCAAAATACAGTAACTACTGGGATTGTTAGTACCACCCAACGAGGAGGAAAAGAACTAGGGCTACGGAATTCAGACATGGACTATATTCAGACAGACGCCATCATCAATGTGAGTCTTGGCTCTTGTTCTCCAGATTCTGGGTAAGCCAGTGGGGCCTGAATTGGTATGATGACATTGCTTTTTCAAAAAAAAAAAAAGGTAAAGATTGGAGTTCAAACTGCCTTTTCTTGAATCTGAGGTCTTAGGTTCAAATCCCAACTCTTCTACTTATTTACTTGTGTGACACTGGACAAATCACTTTAGTTCAGGGGGTGTGGTTCTTTTTTTGTCTCACGAATCCTTTTGACACTTTGGTGAAGCTTATGGATCCCTTCCCAGAATAGTATTTTTAATGAATAAAATAAAATAGGACTACAAAGGTAAATAATTATATTGAAATATAGTCATCAAAATATTTTTAAAAAGTCTCAAAGACATTGAGTTAAGAACTCCTGTTCACGTTTCTCATCTATACAGTTAAGGAATCAAGCTAATTTTCTTATAAGATTCCTCCCAATTCAAAATTTATCAGGTCAAAGCAATCATTTTAGAAAATGGTTATCAGCATTTTTTTAACCTCTGATGCAGAGTTAACCAGGATAGTCACCATAGCCCATCAGTTGAACTACAAAGTTGTTCATTTAAAAGTGACCATGCTATTCTCTAGCAGTGGACAGATTTCCTCTCATGGAATCTTCCTGGTTTTTGACAGCGTGAGTTCGAGTTTATATTATACTTAAAATTGTCAAAAGCACTTTCATTTTGAGGGAGATATTGCAAGTATTACAGACAAGAGAACCGAGTCTTAGGGAAGTTAAGTAACTTGCCTAACATCTTACTGCTGGTAAGTGTTGGAACATAGTTGACAACAATAAAGTCCAACAGAGGACTTTCTGTGTGTTATACTGTTTGGGTATCACAATGTTCTTATGAGATTCAGCTAGAGGTAGTATGGTGGAGTGGAGAGAGAGCTAATCTTGGCATTGGTAAGTAATTTAGTAAGGGGTCAAGTCCCAGCACTGACACTTACTGGCTGCATGTCCTGGGGTAAGTCATGTAACATCTCAGTGACTCCAAGGAACTTTTCAAAACTCTAAGATACAGAGAAGAAATGCTGACCTGCATTGAGAGTTCTTCTCCAAGAGCTCCCTATACCAATGAAATCACAGGTCTAGTCCTACCCACCCCCAACAAACGAAAACAACAACAAAATGCCTGAGCACAACCCTGGGAAGAAGGTACTACAAGTATTATTTTCTCCATTTTACAGAAGGGGAAACTGACACTCAGAATTTAAGAAATTTTCTTGTAGTTCTAAGACTAATAAGTGTCAGAGGCTGGGTTTGAACTCAAATACACCTATTCTAATACCCAGCACTCTTTTCATTAATATCATGCTAACTCACAAACCCAAGTGTCCCCTTACTCCAAGTCTGTTGTACTTTCTAGGAAGACTTTAACCCTTTAATACTCTTTGGTGCTCCTTCCACATAATTGACTGTTATTTTTGCAGCCTTCTGTAGAGTAGCCCCCAATTTTGCCAATAACTGGCAAGTTTTGAACCCTGGGTGTGGGGTTTAATCTGTGCAGTTTTCTCTATTTTTTTCTCCCAAATGTGATCACTCCTTTTGTAATAGACACAGCATGAAGCTTTGACCCAACCTATTAAACTTGTCTCACTAGAATGAGGCCAGAGATTTTCCGGTACTTTTTTTTCCAAGCAATCTTTAAGAAATCATGTTTTCCCCCTTCAAATGTCTCCTCATAGGATTGGTTTTCTGAAAGCCATTTTTCACGTTGGACCAATTTCTAAGAAACACGATGCAATTTCAGGCACTCTTTGCTTCTAACCAGCAGGCTCTATTCCCAAGCTTTCCTGACATCAGGGTTATTGAGACATGAAGTAATGGAAATAAAATGGAGCCAGGTTAACTCTATGTTCCCACAGTAAGGCAGAGGTAAACCAAATGATGTTCTTTGGATTTTAAATAAAGTAACATCTTATTTCCTTCTAGAAAGTGGGGAAAAAACGTGTTTGTTACTTCATAGGGTAGACTCTTGAACTTCGTTAGTTTTCAAAAATGGCCTGAACCTTTCCATTTACTTTCATTGAGAAGTTAGATGATTGACAAGGTCCAAGTCTCAGGAAAGCACCATAGCTCAGACTTAAGCCAAGTTGGTAACGAATCTGAGTTTCGTACAGTGAAAACTGTGAGGCTCTAAATTCAGAGGCAGACTGTGAATGCATTGACAGAAGTAATTCTAATCCTTTAATTTCTTTTTATTTCAGTATGGAAACTCTGGAGGCCCCTTAGTAAATCTGGTAAGTCTTAAAAATTATTATATTTATTATAATAATAATTATTAATTTTATAATATTTGTTTAGCACTTGATAAACTTTCTTTTTTAATGAAATAAGATTTGCCAAAGAAATTTGTGCAATTACATTAGCTGTTGCTCTCTGAACATCCTAGATCCTGTCTTGTTGTCATTATGAATTTACGTAGGCAGCTAGGTGGCGCATTCAGGAAAACCTAAGTTCAAATCCAACCTCAGATGTTTATTAACTCTGTGGCCCTGGGCAAGTCACTTAATCTCTATTGGCCTCTGTTTTCCATAACAGTAACATTTACCTCCTAGAGGCAGGTTGTGAGGTCAAAATGAGATAATGTTTGTGAAGTGCTTTGTAAAACTTAAAGTGTTATATAAGTGCTAGCTATGATTATTATTAATGACATTTTTGACAAATCATTGCTACTTTATTCATTCAGTAAACATTTATTAAATCCCTATGGTGTACAGAATATTGTGGTAGGCAGTGGACAGATACAGAATTTAGGTAATACATGATCCCACATGTCATGGAACTTATAATCTTAGAGGGGGATATAAAATATCAATAAATATATAATATATTACATGGTTTATGTGACATTACATAAGAGGCAGCATGGTATAGTGGATGGAGAATCTGCCTAAAAGCCAAGAAGAGTTGGGTTTGAGTCTAACTTCTGACATTGACTGTATGACCTTGGGCAAGTCACTTGACCTCTGTCTGCCTTAATTTCCTGGTCTGTAAAATGAGGATAATAACAGCACCTGCCTCCCAGGGTGGTTGTGAGGATCAAATGAGATGCTAATTATAGAACACTTAGCACATTTCCTGGAACATAATAGGTGTTTAATAAATATTTGTTAAATTAAAAAAACAAAAATTTGTTAAATAAATATTTGTCCCCTCCCCTTTGAGTTGTTTCTCTGGTAGTCAGGATGGATGTCTGCACTCACCATCCATTCTCTTGTGCTCAGTGACCCTGAAAACCAGGAGCTGAGGTTGGGACTGAAGTGCATGGAATAAAATCACTGGATTTCAGAATTGGAAGGGACCTCCCTGAGGAGCCTGAACAGAGGCGACCGAAGACTGCATTCATGCCCTCAGCGATCTTGACTATGGCCTAACCAGATTAAACATGTCATTGAGAAATTCTTAACAAAATAAACAAAAGTAGAGTAGAGCTCAGATAATGTGAATATGGAGTTTTCTCAGTTACATCGTGGCCCACAGAGATCTCACATGCAGTTTAGCGGCCTTCTCAAAGAGTTCATTCCTTTTTTGGATAGCTCTTAGGTCAAGAAAACAAGCATTTATTAAATACCTACTATATGCCACACAAGGCCAGCTAGGTGGCACAGTGGATAGGGTTCCTGGCCTGGCATCAGGAAGACACCCATCTTCTTGAGTTCAAATCTGGCTTCAGATACTTCCTATTGATGTGACTCTGGGCAAGTCACTTAACCCTGTTTGCCTTAGTTTCCTCATTTGTAAAATGAGCTGGAGAAGGAAATGGCAAATCACTCCAGCATCTTTGCCAAGAAATCCTCCAATGGGGTCCCAGACTGAAAAATGACTGAAAAACAAATCATGCACTCTGCTAAGTGCTAGGGATAAAATGAAAGGCAAAAAAAACCTCAGACTTTGCTCTCAAGGAACTCAGAATCTGACATTAGGAAGTTTTCCCTTAATATAGATCCAGCCAATTTATTTCTGTGCAACCTCTCCCCATTGCCATTGTATTTTGTCTTCTGTTCTGCCAACAGAACAAACCTGTTCCCTTATCTAGGGGGCTGATGACAAGATATGTCTTTTCTTCTTCATCATTGATTCTTTCAATTGATCCTCATGGGTTGACATTGAGGCCCTAAGATTAGTCTTCCTAAAATGTACAAAGCTAATGAGTCCACGTGGATTAAAACTTCCATCCTGGTCTCATCCATAAGTTAACTGATATTAGATAAAGAATTAATTGACTAAGGACTCAGAGAAATTTCAAATGTCCATAGGTCTTCTTGACTAAAGGTCACAGGATTATAGAATATTGAATCTAGAATGGATTTTAGAGATCATATAGTCCAATGACTTCTTCTTACTTATAAGAGAACTGAGGTCCAGAGAAGTTTATCTCTAATCTGAAGTCACAGAACAATTAAATAATGGAACCACGACCAGATACAATCAGTTTTCTAACTCCTATTTTAATGGTTTTTTTTTTCCCACTCTTTGAAAGACCTGAAGGTCCTTTATGGAATTTCCATTTTAAAAAGAAAAGTATTTGCCAATTGTGGTTTCCAAAGTTAGCAGTTTGCCTTTCTAATCCCATGTTTGGCAAACATTAATCAAAGCTATTATGACTAATGTTTTAATGGCATATCTCCTGCCCCTCCATTGGGGAAAAAAAAGGAAACCATTATAATGAATATGTCTAGTCAAGCAAAATAAATTTCTCCCCACTCTTTCGGGAAATGGGTAATAGGCTTCATGTTTATCCTCTGGAATTATGGTTGCCCACCATTGGTCATCATCATGGTTGGTCAAAGTTCTTAAGTCTTTTAAAGTTTTGTCTTTATAATGTCACTGTGTCATTCTTACTCCTGATTTCTGCAAAGACAAAACTGAAAGTCCCTGACCTCAAGAAACTTAGATTTTTATCAGAGAGATAACATGTACACATTTAAGCATATAAATACATACAAAAATGAAATACATAATGTTTTTGTGGGGAGTGGATCAATAAACCTTCAGTACAGAAGGTGCCCCTTGTACTGAAGTTTGTAGGAAACTAGAAGCAGAGGTAAGATGAGAGTATGTTCCAGGCACTGAGGACCCTGAGCAAAGGCCAAGGACATGGAAGTCAGAATGTGTATGAGGAAGAGCAGGGAGACCAGTTTGACTGGAATGTAGAGTGCATGAAAGAGAGTCTGGAAACCTGGAAAAGTAGGTTGGAGGCAGGTTGTGGAAAGATTTTGAGTGCCTAATGAGCATGTGTATTTGACCTAGGAGTAATAGGGAGCCTTTAGAACTTATTGACCAAGAGAGTGACATAATAAGATCTGTGCTTTAGGAATGTCACTTTTTCAGTCATGGTGGAGGGTAGATTGCCATGTGGAAAGACTCGAGGTAGGGAGACAAATTAGGAGGCTATTATAGTCTAGTGAAGAAGTGATAAGAGTCTGAACAAGGTAGTGGCTATGTGAGTGCAATCTAGGGGATGGATAGAAGCGATGTTGTGGGAGATGAAACTGGTAACTGGTTATGTGGGAAAAGGGAAGGTAAAATCTAAAGGTTGTGAAACTGGATGAAAAGGATGTTGGTGATACCTTCCCCAGAAACAGAGATGTTCAGCACCCACTCTCCTATCTTTCCAGCCTTCTTATACTCTATCCCCCAACTCACTCTTTGACCCAGTGATACTGGCCTCCTGGCTGTTCTACCAACAAGACTTTCCATCTGTTGGCTCTGGGCATTTTCTCTGGCTGACCTCCCTGCCAGGAATGCTTTTTCTCCTCTACTTCAACTATTGACCTCCCTGACTTCCTTTAAACCCCAAATGAAATCCTGCTTTCCACAGGAAGTCTTCCTTAACCCCTCTTAATTCCAATGCCTTCCTTCTTTTAATTATTTCCTATTTATCTTGTATATAGTTTGCTTTGTACATATTTGTTTGCAGGTTGTCTCCCCCATTTGACTTTAAGATCCTTGAGGGTAGAATTTCTTTTGCCTCTTTTTGTATCCCCAGTACTTACCACAGTGCTTGGCACTTAGTAAATACTTGATAAATATTTACTGAATGGATGAATGAAAAGGTAGTGAGTTTTGGGGAAAAGATAATGAGTTAATGTTTGGAAATATTGAGTTTGAGATGCCTGTAGTTCATCCAGTTTGAAATGTTCTAAAGGTAATTGATCATGTGGGACTAGATGTCAGAAAAGAAAGTGAGGTGTTAGTTAGTGTGTTGGACTTATAATTCAATAGTTGAAATACTTCCTTCTACTGAACTTTTTGTCAGCAGGAACTGACCTAATACATTCTTTGAGATTACTAGAAATATTTTTTTCATTATGTATTTAAAAAATGCATTTAGTTAAATATTGATCTTTCTATTTCAGGATGGTGAAGTGATTGGAATTAATACTTTGAAAGTAACTGCTGGGATCTCCTTTGCAATCCCATCTGATAAAATTAAGAAGTTCTTAACTGAGTCCCATGACAGACAGGCTAAAGGTATGATGTCACCCAGATACTCGTGGAGAGCTAATGTAGAGCCTGAGGTCAGAACTCCAGTCTCCCTTGCATGAATCACAGTTGTTGTCAACATCACGGTACCTTTCACATACACGATTGCCCAACCTCTCAGTAAGCCCCATAGAGCCCTCTGAACCTAACTTCAAAACAGAGAATGTGGTGCCAGGACACTTACTTGTTCTCTGTGAACAACTAACAAGGATTGTTTTATATTTTACTTTTTACTTTCATAGGAAAAGCTGTCACCAAGAAGAAATACATTGGAATTCGAATGATGTCACTTACATCTAGGTGAATAAACAGGCTTTTATTTTATTTTATTTTTTTAAATGACACTGAGAGTTAGACTCAAAGTTCACAGTGGTGTCCCTGAATGCCAGTGAAACTTTGTCTGAATTTCTCTGAATGTGTAAGACTAATGATGATATATCATAGAGTAGTAACTCACATTTATGTAGCACTTTGAGCTTTTACCGGCTACTTCCTTCATAATAAGCCTGTACGGTAGGTAGTACAAGTAGTATTAACCTCATTTTACAGATGAGGCAACTGAGGCACCAGAAGGTTACATGACATGACTACAGTCTCATAACCAGAAGTATTAGCATCACTCCTCAAATAAGGTTCTGATTCCAAGACCCACTGCTCTTTCCATGACCTCATGATGCCTAATTTTCTAAAGGCATTCCTTTAAAATGAGATCTTTTCCCCTCATGATGGTGCATACATTTTTCAATGGGAATTTTCACAAAGCTGCTCTTAAAAATATGAGGGTTTCAGTGTCAGGTTAAAATGAGGAAGTCTTAGAAGTAAGGTGAGGGACCAGAAATGCTGGTGAGGAGTTTATACTGACTGTCATATTTTGTAATTTATTCTTTCAACCAAAAGAATTTGCCCCATTCTTTGAAAGCCAGATCTAGAGAGCAGTTTAGTTTTCCTTGATTCTTGTTCAATTTTTGTTAATTTCGCTGAACTATACATCCCCAGAAAACTCCAGACACTGTCTTTCTCAACCCAAGCAATGCTTTGCCTTTCATTTTAAATTTTGTAGAGTAAAGTATGTGGGAGTTTACTTGTAGGAATGCTAGGTCAAGCATATTATTATGTGACTGAGATGACTGGTGATCCATCCTTCCGGCTATCTCTCCCCCTATCTTGAGCAACTTCATTTTAATTTTTACATGTCATGACAGGTTCATAAAAATCTTCATGGAGAAACCTGATGTACTATCATGAGGGAGGGGTTCTACTTATTATTTCTTGACATTAAGAGGATTGGCTAAAGCTATGATAGTTTCCTTTTTATGGGCTTAGATATAAATGACAGCATATTTGATGCCACTTCCTAGGAATTTAATGATTTTGCAAGGACTAAACATGTTGAGTGTTTTTGTTTTTGCAGGGAGGGTGGCACACTGATGGAGGGTGAGGTTGCATTTGGGAATACTTACATCTCACATGAAAGCTTGTAGAATTTGTAATTTATCAAAGCATTTTTAAAAAATGAAGGTTAAATAGTCTTGTTTAGGGCCCTAACCTAGGAAGCTGAGTAGGTACATCCTATTCTGACAATAAGGTAAGGAATAATAATAATTAATAATGACATCCCATAGTCATAATGTGCCTTAAGATTTATAAAGCAGGCTGAATTGAAATCTACACAGCTGGATGATGTGGATGATGTGTTTTCTTCCTCCACAGTAAAGCTAAAGAGCTGAAGGATCGTCATCGAGACTTCCCTGATGTCCTTTCTGGAGCTTATATCATAGAAGTAATTCCAGACACTCCAGCTGAAGCGTAAGTTAGAATTTTCCCCCTCAATATCTTGCCTCTTCCCATGACTGGCCCATTAATATATTTCCTTACAGATAGATGGTTAGCACAAGTGGTTGTTGTTTGACTTGTTGTGTGACATCTCTGGTGTGTTCCTGCTGTGGGATCCAGTTTAGGATGAGGCTTGACTTGAGCTGCCTCAGACAGAGAAGAGGAAGGAGGCCTCCTATTCTCTAAAGGGAATGATTTAACTTTTCTAACAGCTGTGTAGGAATCCATTACGCATGTGTGATGGATCTATGATTTTGTCAGCATAGGGAGTCCCCCATTTCAGAATTCCTTCCACCAAAGCAGCTTGAATTCCATCTATTACTTTTAAGATTAAATCCTGGGGAATTGCCTGAAGAAAAGATTATGTGAATTGTCTAGGATCATATGGTTAGTAAACTTCAGGGATGGAATTTGAACTCAGGACTTCCTGACTCCAGACCACCCTCTATCCACCATAACATGCCTTCTCTATAATGGATATACAAGATTAAATCCTTGGGGAATCTCTGGGGTGAGGTTAGAGAGGGAAAGAAGTTCATTTTTAAGGTTCACATGAAAAGTAGTGGCTCATCTCACAATCAACATATGTTGTATCTCTAAGAAAAGTGGTACCAATATTACCTGTGCTGATGGTGACAGGAATGGAGAGCCATAATCTTATGTTAAAGTTAGAGGACTGCCAGGCTGAAGGAGTATTGTGTAGGCAAAATGTGCTCTAGTATAGTGGAAAGAATACTAGCTTTGAATCAGAAAACCTGGGCTCAAACCCTACCTTCCCTATGTAATACCATTGTAACATGGGGCAAGTAGGGACATCAGTTTCTACGTTTCTAAAAACAAGGGGCTTAAAAAAGATAATTCTCAAGGTTCCATCTATCTCTGAAGCCTGAGATCTCAACACTGAGGAAATTACTTAACCCCTCTCTGCCTTAGTTTGCTCATCTATAAAATCAGGGCAATAATTGTACCATTAACCCCATAGGGTTGTTGTGGGTAAATGGGTGTGTAAAGTTCTATAGGAATGCATTCTATCATTTTGTTTTTTTTTTTCAAGAGATGTAGTTTTCCTAGCATGGTTCAAATTGGGCCTACAGTTACTACACTCTTTTAGAAATTACTTGGCTGAAATAAATTTATCATGCTTGTATCAGCTTTGTAAATTATTAACACTTTTGTATAAAATCAACTATTTTAGCATTAGCCAGAAGCATTTCAGGAAGCATTTCAACAATGACAGTGATAGATGGTTTTGTATTTATTTCCTTTGGAGATTTTTAGGGTACTTACTACTATGAATTATTGGGGATGAATCCTTCCCACCCCCCCAGTGCCATCCTTAATCCTGTATGTTATCTGGGCTATGCTTTTCTTAAGTAGAGCAGAAAGAGACTAGGGGGAATCTATTTTTCTACCTGGCAGGTTCCTGGCATTCATCCTGCCTTGTACAGGGAATGGAAAAAATACTAGACCTTGGAGTGGGGAGAACTGAGTTGGAGGTCCAGCTCTAGCACTTACTAGCTACTTTGCGTGTCTGCTTCCTTAATAAGATGATGTTGGATTACCTCATCTCTATGATCCCTTCTTTCCACTCTAAATCTTATGATTTTCCAACCCCTTCAGTAGCATTCCCAGTGGAGCATATAGAGAGGTCAAATGGAAGCAATGCAATGAATGATGTACTCATATTTTTTTCTTTTACATTGCAGTGGAGGCCTCAAAGAAAATGATGTGATAATTAGCATAAATGGAAAATCTGTGGTCTCTGCCAATGATGTCAGTGATGTCATTAAAAAAGAAAGTACCCTGAACATGGTTGTCCGCAGAGGCAACGAAGATATTATGATCACAGTGATTCCTGAAGAAATCGACCCTTAGGTAGAAACACGAGCTGGATTCCGTGTTTTCTCTGAATTCATTCCCAATCGACTGCTTATAATGACTCTGTGCTGGTACAGGAAACATTATTAGACTTTTGACCAACATTTTGTTTGTTCAACAGAACAGCACTGGCCAACAAAATAACTTTTAATAGATTTAAGGCAAAACAAATGTAATGTTACAGATACTCAGACAATAATTATTTCCTTCTGTATCTTATGTACACAGCATTTCCTCTTCTGCCAACTTTGTCTGTTCCTGCTTAGAGGCTCAGCATTTGTTTCTTTTTTTCTGCTGAGTCTTCATCTTAGCCTGACTAATGAAATTGATCAAATATCCAGTAGGATGGGTGCCAAGTGGATTTCATAATGGCATGTGGAAGAGTTGGTTGGAAACACCACTGCAATGAGATCAACTACTGGAGATCGGGAGTGGGTAAATGCTGGCTTACGAACAGAATTATGGCAGCTTCCTTTCAGAAGCCATGACCCATTGGGAGTACTATGGCCTTTGAATTAGAGCTATTAAAATACTTGTACATATTTTCTTCCCTGTGTCATTTATTTATCAACAGATGGATACATTTTCTGAAATGGTTGTTCTTGATGTTCATCTCATCAAACTAAATCTGTACACATAGACCTGAACGCTTAGGGTGTTCAGCTATTTTTAAGCCATCCTGAGTCAGAGAAGGGTGGCACTAGATGACCTCTGAGGTTCTTCCCAATTCTTATCAATCAGTGAACATTTATTAAGTACCTACCATGTGCCAGGCACTATGCTAAGCACTGGGGATACAAAAAGAGACAAAAGATAGTCCCTACCCTCAAGGAATTTATAATCTAATGAAGACAACTTGCAAACAAATATATACAGAGCAGGCTATATCCAGGATAAATAGAAAATAATTAGCAGATGGAGGGCACTAGAATTAAGAGATATTAAGATGTATTGATTCTTCAAATGCAATAGTCACTATTGAAAAATCATAGGACCACAGCTCATCAAACAAAAAACATCCTACCATACCTCAAAGGGTCAAGAAGTTTTGCGAGAACAAAGCAGATCCAGAAGGCAAGTGCAGAATACAGACAAGGTGTCCTTTGTGTTCTCTCAGTGTAAGGTATCCAAAAGTTGATTGTAACTGGGCCTCAGGATTTCAATAGTTCAACTAAGTGAGTATCTTGAGGTGATTCAGAGAAAATAAAAGTCCAGTGAAGCCTTAGACTCCCTAAGGGGTTAAAGTAGTTGTTAGCAACTCTCTGACTCAGTGAAAGTTTCTAAAGGGTCTGAAAAATCAACTTGTGAAAAATGACTGTTGCAAAACCCTAGCTGACCTTTAAGGTTCCGGCTCTAATATTCTGTGAGACCTCATGAAAGTTACTTAGCTTCTCCAGCATTGCAAAATCCTAGGCTGCAAATTATCCAGTCCTAGCCTAAGTCTTTGTGGTATGGCCCCAAAAGAGAAAAATGCTTATTTAAGCCAAGAAAAGAGACTTCAAATCTGCTTTATTTTGAGAAGACAAAACTCTGACAGACGTGGGACACCATCAAAAATGCGTGCTATGATCCCAGGGTTAATGTTTATCTGCTAAAATAGCTGCTGAAAGACTTCCCGTTCACAAACACCAAATTGATACAGCTAAACAAAAGACGTTAGTCGTTGGTTTCACTAAACATACTCTCCGTGAATGTTAAACTTGGTGAAATGCATTAATGAATTAGTTAGCCAGTCAAATGATCAATAGACGTTTATGATCCTGCTGTGACTTCCAGGTAGCTGATCTATTTATTCAAAGATGGATATCCTATCTAGCAAACCAATATCGGTGAGTCCAGGATGGTCACAGTAGGATTTCAGAAACACAGAAACACATGCCCTGTTCTTGAGAACTGATGATGGTGGTAGTAACTGATTTATCTCCCTTTGTTCCATGTGTGCAGTTTTTTAAAATTCAGTTAATATTTGCTGAGAGCGACAGCAGGGTTACGCCCAGTAACGATGTCTTCAGGGCTCCAGTGTCGAAGGAATTGGCATCTGCACTTTGTTTCTCAGCACGGTCTCATATCTTTGAGGATGGCCACAGGTTCAGGGAGCCTGGGCTCTGTTTGTGTCAAGGTTTTGTTTCTATACATGTTTTGGAGTCCAGGTGTGCCTGTATTCAGTTTATTGTTCTCGGAACAGATGATCAACCATGGAGAAAAGTACCTTGGTGCTTTGTCAACACTCAATAGCGTCGCTATGCAAGTATTGTGGCTGAGACAGGGCTAGGGCACTCTGAATTAAAATACCCTCTGGCATAAGTTGAGAGGTCCCAAAGTTTTAATTTTTTCCTCCAGTTCTATACGTATCTCATCTTTTACCCCACTTTCTTCCTTTGCTAAATATTCGTGTTTGTCTCTTAGTCTTTCTTCCCTACCCTACCCTGTCTTTGACTTGGTGAATATTTCCATATAGACAAAAATTGCTAAGGGAATACACTTCCCAAGATTATTCTCTTTGTCCCGTGAATTCTAGCACACTGGAGATTCTCCCACTGTGCTGGATAAATTGACTTTTAGGACAGCTCCCACGCCAGGATTTCTCCATCTACGTGCTTTGTGCCACGACTGGAAATGTTTGCAAGCTGTTTCGATTAGAAAACTTTCTGTACCTACCACAGAGCTACAATATTGCGAGCCCTGATTATTTTTTTATTTCAGGGGGCGGGGCTGGGAAACTTCACAATCTGAGGGGTGTTGGCCTGATGCTTTCCACCTTCCTCCATTTCTCCCTCCATTTAAAAAAATGCTCCTGCCAGATTTTCCTTTAGCTGATGTACAGTTATAGTGAGACCTTGGCGTTTCAGTACCTCCAGACTATTTCTCAACTGCATCCTGGGTTCTCAGATGATTCTCCGTTCTCTTTGGAAGCCTTGTTGGCTGAGGAATGACTTTTATTCTTCTCCTTTCCCTGGCTTGCGTTGTGTGTACTCGCTCTTCCTTGAGCTGTGCTTTTCTACATGCTTCCTCCAACTTCTGTTACAATTCTTTTGTCCCCAGTGTTTGCAATATGATGAGCCAGTTACCAGAGTGCTTCCCCTGGGGGCCGAATGGTCCCTGCCAATAAATTTGTAATACTTGATTTATGTCAAGCCTTGCAAAATCCACCTTTTAGACTCCCTGTGGTCCAATCAAAACCACAGTTGAAAAGTGCTCTCTCCGTTTTAGAGGCAGAAACATCACTTATCCAACCCTCAGATCTGTACAAGAGAATAGTATAGTGCCTAGAGACTGTGAAACTTTGGACTTGTTTGGGCTATTTCTTCATCTGCGAAACACAGGTATTGAACTAAATGGTTTCAGGGATGTAGATGGCACCTTGGATCATCACATATTTGATGATTTTTTTTTTGGGTGATATTTGATGATCAGGTCCATAGACATGAGTTCACATCCTGTCTCAGAAACACTGTGATTAAGCAATTTACTTAACTTGTCTCAGCCTCAGTTTTCTAATCTGTAAAATGGGGAGGGAGGGGTCACTAAGCTCCCCTTCTATACCCTTCACAAGATATTTGTTGACTTGGTGGCATGTCCAAAGTTTACAATTTGAGACTGGATGCAAATCAACTTCATGTGGCATTATCTTCAGTACTAGCTACTGCCACATGATAGTAATGCTTCTTTCGGATTTCTCTGGATTGTTCAAGAGGGTTTGTCCGAGCAAAGAAACTGACACTGAGACCCTTTCTCTCTGTTACTTCTCATCTCTGAGAAGAGAATTCTATTTTCTCTGGGATGTAATATTTCTTATCATTCTGCTAGACCACAGAGATGAATAAATCCTTTATAAACTGCAAAGGGCAATATACATAGGATCTTTTGCCCTGAGTGAATTTGCTGGAAATTCAAAGACTAAAATGTCTGCTTTCCCACATCACATTGTCTCTTTGGTAATCTTCAAGTTGGGAGGATTGGGGGAAGGAGGTGTAGCTGAGATGGGGGAAGGGGGGGATCTTAGACTGTCATGGGCCCTTCACTCTGGTCCACTCTGGTTTCCTATTTACTGTTGCTTGAATAAAAATAATTTCCTTTTTTTTTCTGGAAAAAAAAAGAAAAGGAAGGCTTTAACCAGTCCCTTCTGAAGTCTCTTTTTTTTTTTTTTTTTTTGGGGGGCAATTATTTTTTTTTTTTTATTAAATTTATTTATTTAACTTTTAACATTCATTTTCACAAAATTTTGGGTTACAAATTTTCTCCCCTTTTGTCCCCTCCCCCCCCAAACACCAAGCATTCTAATTGCCCCTATGACCAATCTGCTCTCTCTTCTATCATCCCTCTCTGCCCTTGTCTCCATCTTCTCTTTTGTCCTGTAGGGCCAGATAGCTTTCTATACCCCTTTACCTGTTTTTCTTATTTCCTAGTGGCAAGAACATTACTCGACAGTTGATCCTAACACTTTGAGTTCCAACTTCTCTTCCTCCCTCCCTCCCCACCCCTTCCCTTTGGAAGGCAAGCAATTCAATATAGGCCATATCTGTGTAGTTTTGCAAATGACTTCCATAATAGTTGTGTTGTATAGGACTAACTATATTTCCCTCCATCCTATCCTGTCCCCCATTACTTCTATTCTCTTTTGATCCTATCCCTCCCCATGAGTGTCGACCTCGAATTGCACTCTCCTCCTCATGCCCTCCCTTCTATCATCCCCCCCACCCTGCTTGTCCCCTTAACCCCCACTTTCCTGTATTGTGAGATAGGTTTTCCTACCAAAATGAGTGTGCACTTTATTCTTTTCTTTAGTGGAATGTGATGAGAGTAGACTTCATGTTTTTCTCTCACCTCCCCTCTTTATCCCTCCACTAATGAGTCTTTTGATTGCCTCTTTTATGAGAGATAATTTGCCCCATTCAATTTCTCCCTTTCTCTTCCCAATATATTTCTCTCTCACTGCTTGATTTCATTTTGTTTTAAAGATATGATCCCATCCTATTCAATTCACTCTGTGCACTCTGTCTCTATGTATGTGAGCATGTGTGCATGTGTAATCCCACCCAGTACCCAGATACTGAAATGTTTCAAGAGTTACAAATATTGTCTTTCCATGTAGGAATGTAAACAGTTCAGCTTTAGTAAGTCCCTTATGACTTCACTTTGCTGTTCACCTTTTCATGGTTCTCTTCATTCTTGTGTTTGAAAGTCAAATTTTCTTTTCAGCTCTGGTCTTTTCATCAAGAATACTTGAAAATCCTCTATTTCATTGAAAGACCATTTTTTCCCCTGAAGTATTATACTCAGTTTTGCTGGGTAGGTGATTCTTGGTTTTAGTCCTAGTTCCTTTGACTTCTGGAATATACTGTTCCATGCCCTTCGATCCCTTAATGTAGAGGCTGCTAGATCTTGTGTTATCCTGATTGTATTTCCACAATACTTGAATTGTTTCTTTCTAGCTGCCTGCAGTATTTTCTCCTTGACCTGGGAACTCTGGAATTTGGCCACAATGTTCCTAGGAGTTTCTCTTTTTGGATCTCTTTCAGGCGGTGTTCTGTGGATTCCTTGAATATTTATTTTGCCCTCTGGTTCTAGAATCTCAGGGCAGTTTTCCTTGATAATTTCATGAAAGATGGTGTCTAGGCTCTTCTTTTGATCATGGCTTTCAGGTAGTCCCATAATTTTTAAATTGTCTCTCCTGGATCTATTTTCCAGGTCTGTTGTTTTTCCAATGAGATATTTCACATTATCTTCCATTTTTCCATTCTTCTCTCTTTGTTCTGTGATTTCTTGGTTTTGCGTAAAGTCATTAGCCTCCATCTGTTCCATTCTAATTTTGAAAGAACTATTTTCTTCAGTGAGCTTTTGAATCTCCTTTTCCATCTGGCTAATTCTGCTTTTGAAAGCATTCTTCTCCTCATTGGCTTTTTGAACCTCTTTTGCCAATTGAGTTAGGCTAGTTTTCAAGGTGTTAATTTCTTCAACATTTTTTTGGGTCTCCCTTAGCAGGGAGCTGATCTGCTGTTCATGCTTTGACTTCATGTCTCTCATTTCTCTTCCCAGCTTTTCCTCCACCTCTCTAACTTGATTTTCAAAATTCTTTTTGAGCTCTTCCATGGCCTGAGCCCATTGGGTGGGCTGGGACACAGAAGCCTTGATTTCTGTGTCTTTGCCTGATGGTAAGCATTGTTCTTCCTCATCAGAAAGGAAGGGAGGAAATGCCTGTTCGCCAAGAAAGTAACCTTCTATAGTCTTATTTCTTTTCCCTTTTCTGGGCATTTTCCCAGCCAGTGACTTGACCTCTGAATATTTTCCTCACACCCACCTCACCTCCTGATCCTCCCAGCCCGTGTTTGTGGTCTGAGATTCAAATGCTGCTTCCAGCCTCAGGGCTTTTGGCGGGGGCAGGGCTGCTATTCAGTATGAGATTATGTTCTGGTGCTGAGGTCGGGGCAGGGCCACCTCTCAGGCTCAGTTCCCTCAGGGGGTTTATGCACAGACCTTCCTCAATGGATTCAGGCTCCCGCCCGCTTGGGGAGCCCCTGTCTGCAGCCGCCTCTCAGCTTCTACCTCCCGGGGGGGGGGGGGCGGGGGCCTGAATTATGGGGGCACCCCACTCCCCTCTCGACCCGCCAAAGAGACTCTGTCACCCACCCCTGTCACCTGTGGGTGGAGGGACTTGTGCGGCCGCTGGAGATCCCGTCCCTGAAGCCTGCTCGGATCTGTTTCTCTCGGTGCCGCAGCCGTGGCCGCAGCAGGTCTGGGCTGGGTTTTGTGTCTGCAGCGCGACGGACCTTTTGCGAGAGGTTTGCAGATCCCTCTGTGGGTGGAGGGACCCGCGTGGCCGCTGGAGATCCTGTCTGTGAAGCCTGCTCGGATCTTTTCCTCTCGGTGCCGCGGCCGCGGCAGGGCTGCACTCAGCTCCCAGTCCTGGCGCCCAGTCCACAGCGCGAAGGACCCCCCCGCGAGAGGTTTGCAGGTCTCTCTGGAACAGAAATCTCCCACGCTCCAATGTTCCGTGGCCTCTGGGTGCGGAATTCGCCGTGAGTTACTTCCCTGTAGCCATTCTATGGGTTGTGGGTTCAGAGCTATGTGTATGTGCGTCTTTCTACTCCGCCATCTTGGCTCCGCCCCCTTCTGAAGTCTCTTAAGAGTGTTTAGGACATATTAACAATAAATGAAATGCCTTTGTCACAACCCCAGAGAGCACAGACTCATGGAATCTCATAGAGACTCATGAATGATCTCATGCCAAAGAATAGATTCCCTTTTGCCAGGAAGCTACTACGTTAAGATAGGAGGAGTTGTATATCATTATTTCTTAAACTTCATAATGTCCTTTTTCCTAAAAGTATATGACAAGCAAAGTTACAGAGTTCCAATGTGTTGTATTTGGAGAGTTTTGTAATACTCCACAATCCTCCTCCCTGCCCTGCCAGATAATTGGAAATATTGCGATGGTGTTGAAAGAGCAGAACTGGAAATCATTATACCAGAAATGGGAGAAATGTTTGAGTTCGCTGATACAACAGGAGAACAAGCTGATGCTGCAGGAACTTCAGAAGGTTATGAGGCTAAGCTCTTTGAGAGCAGGGGTGATGTCTCATTGGCTTTTATACTGCCTCTAGAACCTGGCACGGTAAAGGTCACAGAATATGTGCTTAATAACAGTGTATTGAATTGAATTATTTATGTATTTTCCCCAGAGCCCAGCATAGTACTTCATATGTAATTTGTTGTGGTACTGGCGACTCATTGTTCTCTGCACTGATGTTACCATTTGAATTCAGGAATGTGGGAAACAAATATGAAGGAAGCATGTGAGGTGTGAACAGGTATCATCATAAAGATTGGAAGTAATTGGAAATAAAGGTAAAACATTTGAGGGGAAGCTGGCTGGTTTTTGTTGAATCTAGACAAGAGGCTCCAGATATTGGAGAAGGTATTTTTGGCCAAGGGGGAGAAGGAAGGTATTTGAGACTAAAGATCAGAGGTAGGAGGATCTAAGTTTTTTTAAAATTAATTTTAAGTTTTCAACATTCACTTTTTATAGGATTTTGAATTCTGAATTATTCCCCCCTCTCTCTACTCCCCTGTCCCCAAGACAGCATGCAATCTGATATTGGCTATATATGTGTATATATATATATGATCATATCAAACATATTTCCACATTAGTCACGTTGTGAAAAAAGCAGAACAGAAGGGAAAAATCATGAGAAAGAAAAAACAAAAAACAGTAACAAAAGAGAAAATAGTCTGCTTTGATCTGCATTCAGACTCCATGGCTTTTTCTCTGGATGGCATTCTCCACCATGAGTCTTTTGGAATTGTCTTAGATCATTGCACTGTTTAGAAGGGCTAAGTCTAACGAAGTTGGTTGTCACACAATGTTGCTGGGATCTGAGTATTAATAACAGTTATAGTCTCAGATTCTGTAGCCCTAGAAAACTGGAAAACTTATTGTGTTAAACAATAAACATCTTACATCTTAGCTCTTCCTGGTAGAGTAAGTAGAAAGAGTGCTAAATTTTGAGTGAAGTTCTGGGTTCAAATCCAGATCTGCTACTTACTGGTTATATGACTGCAAGCAAGGTGCTTAATCTCTTTGGGACTTGGTTTCTCATCTGTGAAAATAAGATTAGATTTAGATGGCCTCTAAGGTCCCTTTTAGCTCTAATTCTATGATCCTATGTCATTCATTATATCTGTAACAGAAAATAAATTAGTCTATCATACCTATGTGTACTTGGTAGAATATATGTGGGAAGAGACCTGTACTGGCCCCAAGGGTATATAGCATGGTACCCAAGACCCTAGAACTCTCAGAGGAGAGCTGAAAGTGATAGATGTAGAGCAATAAGATGGTAGCCATGTATGAAGAGGGTGGCAGAGAAGAGAATGCAGGAAAAGCCAAATGCAAGGCCAGCCTCTGAAACAGGCATGAGCTATAACATCCGTACATTCTATACTTTGCTTTCTGTAAATTACTGTGACATAAAATATTGGGGTTGGAAGGAGCTGGAGAGGCCATATAGTTCATAGTTCATATTTCCACATATGTATATGTATTTCTTCTACTCACTCCTTAAGAAATGGTCACCTCCAGTGACAGAGAACTTACTATTTCATTCCATTGCTGGACATTGGATTTGTTCCTCCTTATATTGGATCAAAATCTGCCTTTCTCAAATCTCCTCTGCCAACATTTTCCCTAACTCTGCCCCCTTTAGCCCCATAGACTGCTTCTAATGCCCCTTCAACATACTATTCTTTCAAATAATTGAAAACAGTCCTCATACTTTTCTTTCTTGACTAATCATCCCCATTAAAAAAAAACTTTTCCTCATGTGTCATGATTTCAAATCTCATCATCCTTGCTGCTGTCTTCTGGATGGGTGCCATCTTGTCAGTGTTTCTTAAAATAATGGTGCCCAGAATGAAAGACAGCACTTCCTCTGTGGTCAGACCAGCACAGAGCAGAAGAGGACTGGTTCCATCCACAAATGGGTCACGCTTCTGCTACCTAAGGCATTGTTTATTTTTAATCCTATAAAGGTACTGATTCACATGGAGATGGGCATGTGATGATGAAGAAACTGGATGTTAAAAAGAACATTTTTGCCCATTCACTAGTTTATTGGACAGACATTTGCCAGGTATCAAGTATTGTATATAGTAGGCTGGTAAAGAATGGGGGAGTGCCAGATCACACAGGAGAATTCAGGAGATAAACGAGCATTTTTTTAAATTAAGCACTCAACTGTGTGCCAGATACTGTGCTAGATGCTGGACTGCAAGGAAAGACAAAAACACAGTTTTTCAAGAGTTTGCAGTCCTGACTTTGCATGCTATGGCTTAGGTGTGGCAGAGACACTCTGGAGAGGTTCCAGTTCATTGCCTCCATATTCCAAAGCAATTTTTCTTCCTTTAACCAATCAGGCATTTATTAAGCCCCTATTATGTACCAAGCACGGTGTCCCTTTTGAAAGAATTAGGCAATGGAAAATAATAATATTACCTCAAATGCTAATTAGAGTTTCTCAAGAGCTCTGTAAAATACTATAGGTTTTATCCCCATTTTTTAGATAAGGAGGCAGGCTTTCAGAAGTGGTGATTTGCTTATGGTCACCCAATGACTGTTAAAGACAGGATCTGAACCCAGGCTGTCCTGTTTCCAAGTCTGATATGCTATCTATCTTAGAATGCCATGCTGTTATTTGCAAACTGTCAGGGCATCCCTTTGTCTGAGAGTTTACTCACTTCAAATTGAACCTGAAGCATGCTTTCCTAAAACTGTTAGTAACACCTTTTATTTTATAGCCCTAACTTTGAAAACTATTTGAGTTACAGACTCTCATTTGATTCTCACAGCAACCCTGGGAAGGAGTCAGGCCACTGCTTTGCCAAGAGCCAGCCAGTTAGTTATTTGTTTTTGCTTTAAATTTATTTTAGATTTCAAGACTAAAACTTAAATACAAAAAAAGAAAAAAAACCATAAACTTACATACAAAATAAGAAAAGGAAAAAGCGTTACCATGTACACAATAGAATATGAGAGTATTCAAAATCTACAGCAATAAATTTCCATTTCAAGCCTATATAATAAATACTATACATTTTGTTGAGAGCTGTTCATCCTTGCTTCCTTGTAGGTTTTCTTTTGTTCTCTGCTGTATACTTTCTTCCCTCCTCCCACTCCAGGCTACACGTGCACACACACACACATACACACATATACTTAGATATCTATAATTGTAGATTATAGATTATATATATAACAAAGATTATATATACATACATATATATGTACATATGGGGCAGCTAGGTGGTACAATGGATAAGAGCACCAGTGCAGGAGTCAGGAGGACCTGAATTCAAATCTCACCTCAGACACTTGACACTCACTAGCTGTGTGACCTTGGGCAAGTCACTCAACCCCAATTGCCTCATCCTGGATCACCTTCAGTCATTCTGATGAATATCTGGTCACTGGATTCAGATGACTCTGGAGGAGAAGTGAGGCTGGTGACTTGCATAGCCCTCCCTCACTCAAACAAAGTCAAGTGCAAATCATATCATCATTTCTCTGATGGCATGGTCTTCTTTGGCAATGAAGGACGAATACACACACACACACACACATACACACATACACTTAGATATCTATAGTCATACTCTTATATAGACATATACATACATAAGAATCTATGTAAGACCATACTGTCCTTATTTGTCCTCTATTTCTCTGAGGGTGGATAATATCTTCCTTGTCTTTTCATGGTTTTTCCAAGTCCACCAACTTGTCATTTCTCACACCACAGCAGTATTCCAACCTTATACTGTTTAGTTATTTTAAACAGTCCAAAACAATGTTGACAAATATGACTGACACATAGTGTAGTTTCCCCATTTTTCTCTTTTGATTAAATTTATTCTAGCCTTAATTATGTCTGAGATAATGATTGCCACTCCTAATCCTTTTTTCCTAACAAATTCTTCTCCTGATCTGTATTTATGTTTGTGCATATCTCGTTTCCTACCCCTCCTGACTCCTTTAATTTCCTTCTACCTGCTACATTTCCCTCCTATTACTGAACCTATTCTCCATCCCTCTCTTATCCTCCTACTCCCATTAATCTAAACATCTCCTTTTAACCTATTCTCTCCCCTTCCCCTCTGAAGATTTCTCCCTTATTCTCTCCCTCTCTCTTTAGTGTTTATTTCTTTCTGAATTTAGAAGACTTTTATATATATATATATATATATATGTACATAGTGCCTTCTTGAATGTATTCCCAATGAAAGTAGGTTTCCATAACTACCAACCCTCCTCCCCAATCTAATTTCCTGTCATTTATATAAGAAAAGTACTCTTTTTAGCTGTTCCCAAATGATTTTCCTTTTTTAAAATCATGTCATCCTCAGATCTACCCCAGTCTTTCTTATGAACTACCCAATTACTACTAATAATCTTAGACCTGTTTTACATTTCATCGTATAGAAGGTAAACAGTCTGTTGAGTCCCTTGTAATTAGCCAGTCAGTTATTTGAATGGATGCTGAGGGTGCCCCTGACCTGAGCTCTGGAGCAATTCAAACAAAAGGTCCCAAGTATACAAGACAATTCCATCCCCACTTGGGGAGCTCTGGGAAATACTTTTCTGACAACATCACTTGATCATTGGTTACATAAAGGTTGTTGGGTGCCAAGAAATTGTACCAATTTTTGGAATCAAATAATGCCCTTATGCTGGAAAAATGTCATCAGATGAATGAATGCTGCATGGCACAAAGTGTTTGAGCAGACACCAGACTTCCCCGGGCATCTGCCATGCCTCTGCAGCATTTATGGGACTTGGAAAGAACTGCCAAGGCACTTATCTGTTTATTAACGGAAATGTTGATTCATCAGAAGCACTGGGCTAAGAAAGAGAACTGGGGTTGTGCTTGAGCCTAAGCAAGTCACACTTGCTCCCTGGTTTGTGGATCAAAATGAGGGTGGAGCAGGCAAGAAGGAAAATTCATTTGTGCCACTAAATAATTGCTTTATTTAGGACATTTTAAAGAAGCTTGCTCAATCTATCCCTATTGGGAAGCAAAAGCAAATTAAACAATGAGTGTTTTTTTTGGGGGGGGGAAAGATAATCAAGACAAAACAATATTCTAACTGAATCTTCTTTATCTTCGAGACTCTGACTTACAGAATGTTAGAATTGGATGCAACCTTAAATATTGTGCCGTCCAACTTCCTGGTTTAACAGAAGAGGACAGTGATGTTCAGAGAGGGGAAGCTACTTGTCCAAGATCACACAGTCAGTGACAAAACCAGGCCTTGAACCCAGATGTCACACCTTCAAGGTGTTCCTTCCATTATGTCATGATTCCTCTACATGTCAGCATGTAGGATTTTTAGGTTTTAATTTTGGTTTTGCAGTTGGCTTTTGTTTTCATACTGTAGTCATTTTCCTTTAAGCCCATCCAACATGGAGCCCTTCCTTGTCATTTCAAAAAACAAGTCAATTCAAAAACATTTCACATAAACCAGCTGACAGGATGGACTTCCTTTGATAGTGTTTATCACACTCCACATCCATGTCCCCCACCTTTTTACTGGGCCCTCCTAAGGCTGAGGACTGAGCTGGTTCAGTAGAAATCATCAATTGCAGATGTTTTCGTTGCTGTTTGTTTTTAGTAATGACATGTTTATGTTGTAGTCGTGTGTCACTTTGTTTTCCTGGTTCTACTCTTGTCTAACTTCATACACGTCTTCCATACAAATCACGGAGTCCTCATGAAACTCCTCTTGGCTCTTACTTTGGTGCATTTAGGTTATTCTTGGTGTGTCTCTTGGCCTGAGTTCAAATCCTGCCCCAGTATCCTCACCTATAAAATGGAACAAAAATAGCACTTACCTCACAGGGCTATTTTGAGTATCAAATGAAACTATATATATGTATATATGTGTCTATAAACTTCATCATATATATGTATACATACACACATATTCTATATTTATAGACAGATATGGTACATTATATATAGTATATATAAAAATATATCACTTTACAAATCTTAAAAAGCTCTTATAAATGTTAGTTACTAACATAGGATCATAAATTTAGATCTGAAATAGACCTCCGAGGTAATCTTGTTCACCTCTCTCACTTTACTGATAAAAGAATACTGAGGCTCAGAAAAGGTCATACCCTGACAAAATTCAGAACCATTGGATAAATCACTTCTCTTCTGTCATCCTCGGGTTTCCCAAATATAAAATTAGGGGATTGGATCAGATCTCAAAAAACTCCTCCAGCTGTGACATGTAGTGTCTGAGGACTCCTTTCCGATCTGATATTATATGATGGTCTATGCATTTGTCTGGGGATGTGCCGGTAACTTCTATAGCTGGCTCTTTAGGGAAAAAATATATGCATGGCACACTTTAATCTGCATCATTCACAGCTTTCCCATCGATTTCTAAAACCTAGGCAATCAACAAAATAATAATTCAAGTCCTGGTTTGTAGCAATTGCTGATTTCTGATATGTAAATGCTTATAATGAAAATTTAAACATTTAAAAATTTAACAAATTTTGTGAGCTGGCATAAGCTGGCTCTAGTACATCCCTGTATATATGCCCCAATCCATTTGTCTTTATTTTGATTACACATCCAAGAAGGACATTCTAATGGTCACAGAAAGGGGAAGGAAAAAGGAAGTTTTCCAGGGAAGTGCAGAAAATCACAGAAAAACAGAACTTTAGAATTGGAAAGGATCTCCATAGTCATCTTGTTTAACACATGCCCAGGAAGGAATCCCCAATATAATGCACCTCAGAAGTGATCATTCAGTCTTTCTTTGAAAGCCTTTAGTGAAAGGAGTGCCTAGTCTCCATTTGTTATTTTTTTTCCTGACATCAAACCTAAACTCACCTCTTTGCCACTTCTACTGACTGCTCCCTGTTCCCCCTCTAAGAGTTAAAGATAACATGTCTTAACCGTTTTTCACATAACAGCCCTTCAGATACTTGTACAAGGGAACAGCAACTAACCTTTTCTTTTCAAGATGTTTGCTAATCATCTCTTTAATTATTAGTTCTGTCGTTTCCCCAGGAATCAAAGTAAAAACCACTAGCCTATAATTTTCAAGTTCTATTTTCTTTCCTTTTTTTTTGTTGGAAAACCAGCACAACATATTTCCTTTTCCAATTTTACAGTATCTATTCAGTTCTCCACATTTAAAATATTACCTACAGTGCCTTAGAATCATATATAGCAGGTCTTCAACACATAGTTTGCATGGATTTGGGATGCAAATTCATACAGTGAAACCAGGAATTTCTTACTATGTTGATACTTAACTTTGGAGTCAAAGGACCTAGGTTTAAATACTGGCCCTGCCACTTAGGACCTCTGTGACCCTTGCCAAGTCATTGGTCTCTCTAGTACTCAGCGTGTTTATCTGTAAAATAGAAAAATTGGACTCAATTATTTCTATCCTTTCCACCTCTAAATATATGGTTCCATGAACCTCCTATTAGTAGTTTTTCTTCTGTCATTTCCAGGAAGAGGTTATTTTTTTTTTATGGTGGAAAAGACAAGTAAAATAAAAATTCAGTAGCTTTGACTGTTGTCATTTTTCATCATCTCATCCATCTGAAGTAGTGATCCTATCACTTCTTTAAACTCCCCGTCTTTCCCAATAAAGTTTTTAAAACTATTACTTTCTCCTTAGCATTCTTTGCCAGTCTTGGCTCATTCTAAACTTTAATATTATTTCCCCAGTTAAAAAATTATTATTTATTTTGAAACATTTTTTCTTTTTAAATTTTGAATTCCAAATTCTCTCCCTCCCCTTCCTCCTCCACCCACTGAGAAAACAAACAAGATGATTAAGCTTGAGTATTTCTGACATTCTTTACAGTAATGTGCTACATTCTTACAATTGTTCTCATTTATCTGCCCTGGCTTCCATTTTCTACATATGTATTATTAAAAAATTTAAGCTAGAGGATGAATGCCCTGATACTTCACAGCACTCTTGTCAGAAAACTCCCCCTTTTCATACTCAACAGAATTGGTGAATATGTACATATTTATATACATATGTATACACATGCACACATATATATATATATATAATTAAACACTCATATATTCTATGTTTAAGTGGGTAATTTTTTTCCTCCCCAATCTTTTTAAGGTCAGTTTGACCTTAGATTTGCAGGACAGTAGGTAAATTCATTCTCATCAGTCATTGTTAAGTGAGCTCAACCCTTGGCCAGGAGCCTGTGTTCCAGAAATCCAAACCCCATTCTCAGACATCATCTTCTTAGCCAGATGTTTACTTCCTAAATCAATTTTTCTTTTCTGCATCTTGTTTTCAGCGATTGCCAATGAGGAAAACAAGACCTGTACTCCTGTGGTCTTCATTTTCTTGCCCAAGACTGTAACCTTTGACAGAACTTGGCAGTTTTCTTCTGGCATTATCCTTTGTGCCTGTGTGAATCACTAGAACTGGGCAGTAGGCATCCATTTTGACTAATCTTGGAAGGTTTTCTATTGTGTCTTGGATAAAGACCCATGGCGGATTACAGATCTTGCTATTCTTGTTATCAGGGTGCCAAATAGTTGCTTCAAAACCAATGATACTCTTTCCTGGTTCTCCTTAGATCTGTCTGACCACTTTTTCTCAGACTTCTTTGCTGGATTTTTATCCAAGTCATGGACCCCTAACTTGCATGTCTTCCAAGACTCAGTCCTAGGCAGTTTTCTGCCTCTGACTATTTTCCTTGGTGACCTCATCAGCCTCTCATGGATTCAATCATCATCTCTATGCAGATGGTTCTTTGTTCTATTTATCCAGCCTTAACCTCTCTCCTGACCTCTAGTCTTGCATCTCTAATTCCCTTTTGGACATCTTGAACTGGATATCTTACTGACATCTTGAACTCAACATGTCCAAAACTGAAGTCATTATCTTTCTTCTCAAACCCTTTCAACTTCCTAACTTTGCTGTTACTATCAAGAGTCCTCTCACTCACCCAATCTTGCTACCTTGGGTAGCAATCCAAGAAATCATCCTTGATTTCTTGTCTCTCTCACCTCTCACATACAAACTGTTGTTAAGTGCTGTTGATTTTTTTGATTTTTGATTTTTGATAAATGGCCCTTTCTCTTTTCTAACCACCACAGTGCTGTAGGCTCTCTTCACTTCATGCTGGACTATTGCAATAGTTGTTTTCCCTCTTTCAAGTCTCTCCCCTCTTCTAACTAATTCCCAATCAATTATTTAAGGTCTAACTCAGGTTTAACCATGTTTTAACTCTACCTCCCCTTTTCCTGTCATTCAATAAATTCCAGTGGCTCCAGGCTTATTATCTCCAGGAGCAGATAAAAAATTGACTATTTGACTTTCATATTTGTTATTTATAACATGTCCCCTTCCAACCCTTCCAGTCTTCTTATGCCTTCCAGGTACTTGACAACCCAATGATACTAGCCTCCTTTCTTCTGGCACAAAATATTGCATTTTTCAACTCTGCTCACACTAACTCACCCCCATGCCAGAAATTCTCTCCTTTCTCACTTTCACTTCCTTCAAGTATCATCTAATTCCCCACTTTCTGCAAAAAGCCTTTTCTGGTCCCTTGTAACATGTCAAACTGGAAATAAATGAGCAAAGAGTCATGGAACTTTTGTAACCACTGTTAACTCTAAAAAATACCAAAGAACTTGTACAGGTTGTCACAACCATAGTTAACTCTAAAAAAAGACCTCACAAATAAATCCTAAACCAAAGAGATAACAGAGGGAATAAACAAAAAGTTTTCTTTATTTTGTTGGAGGATGGAAACTATATATATATATATATATATATATATATATATATATATATATATATATATATATGTATGCCAGAGTTCCTTCTAGTAGGAGACTTGCTTTACTGTGGGAAAATCTCAATACATATGCTAGTAGCTACCCAGTGAGCTGTAGCCCTGATAATGGGGGATAATGGGAGATAGCAGCAATAATGAGACAAGTCATAGCAAGACTTCATGACTAGAACATGGAACTCAGGAACCACTTGGTGCTGATATGAAACAATTTGGAGATTTTTGCTGTGGTTCAATTCATCCAGAGGGTGAGCCCAAAGGATTGTTATTATGCCAAGCTCAGGGAACAGCTTGTTTGCTGGATCTTAGCTCTGGAAAATAGGGTGTCTCCTAGATAGGAGTAAAAATAGAGGAATAAAAAGAGGTGATCTTGGCATAGAGATCCTGACAAACAATAGTGCCTTCCCTTGGAGATTACTTCCAATTTATCTTCTATGTAGTTTGTTTCTTCATAGATGTTTGTATGTAATCTCCTCGTTAGATTATAAGCTTCTCAGCATCAAGGATGTTTTTTAAAAACTCTTTCTTTGTATCCTTAGAATTTAGAGCAGTACTTAGCACATAGAAGTTCCTTGTTAAGAAGTACCTGACTTAACAGACTAGGGAGCCTACGCTATTCTCTTCTTCCTACTCCTACTGGATGATGTCTCCCCCTAACAGCTTCTGTAGCTTGACTTTATTATTTTTTTATCTCACCTTAGAATATTTACTTTTTATTTTTAAAAAATTAAATTATTTTATTTGTTTTCATTGTTGGACAATCACTTTCATATATCTTAGATTTCTTTTGCCTTTCTTCCTTCTCATTTCCCTCTTCCTCCCCACTCCTTTCCTGAGATGGCATACAATCTTATATAGGTTCTGCACTTCTATTAAATACATGTTGCATAGAAAAGAGTTAAAATGAATGGGAGAAACCATAAAGCAAAACAAAACAAAATATAATACAAAAGAAAATGATCTGCTTTCCATAATTCTTTCTCTGGTTGTGGAAGGCATTTTGCCTCAAGAGCCCATTGGAAACTTTTTAAGTCCATGCATTGCAAGGAAGTACTAAGTCTACCAGAAAAATTCCTCACACACTGCGGTTGTTGCTATGCACAAAGTTCTCCTGGTTCTGCTCCTTTCACTCAGTATCAGTTCATATAAGTCTTTCCAGGCCTCTCTGAAGTCTTCCTGTTCATCATTTCTCATAGCCCAATAGTTTTCCATTACATTCATATACCACAACTTGTTCAGTCATTCCCCAATTGATGGGCATCCCCTTGATTTCCAGTTTTTGGCCACCACAAAGAGAGCTGCTATAAATATTTTTGTACATGTGGGACCTTTTCCCATTTCTATGATCTCTTTGGGATAGAGTCCCAGAAATGATATTGCTGGGTCAAAGGCTATGCACATTTTTGTAGCTCTTTGGGCATAGTTCCAAATTGCTCTCCAGAATGGTTGGATCAGCTCACAGCTCCACCAACAATGAATTAGTGTTCCAACTCTTCCAAATATTATCCAACATTTATCATCTTCCTGTTTTGTCATGTTAGCCAATCTGATAGGTTTGATGTTGTTCCTCAAGGTTGTTGTTGTTTTTATTTGCATCTCTCTAATCAATAGTGATTTAGAGAATTTTTTCATATGATTATAGATAGCTTTAATTTCTTCCTCTGAAAACTGCCTGTTCGTATCCTTTGACCATTTATCAATTGGGGAATGACATATTCTTGTACATTTGACTTAGTTCTCTGTGTATTTTAGAAATGAGGCCTTTATCACTGACACTAGTTACAAAAATTCTTTCCCAGTTTTCTGCTTCCCTCCTAATCTTGGTTGCATTGGGTTTGTTTGTGCAAAAACTTTTCAATTTAATGTAATCAAAATTCTCCATTTTGTACTTCATAATGTTCTCTATCTCTTGTTTGGTCATAAATTTCTTCATTCTCCATAAATCTGACAAATACACCATTCCTTGCTACCCTAATTTGTTTATAGTATCAATCTTTATACCTAAATCATGTATCCATTTGGACTTTATTCTACTGTACAGTGCCAGGCATTGGTCTATGCCCAGTTTCTGCCACACTCTTATCCAGTTTTTCCAGCACTTTCTGTCAAACAGTGAGTTCTTATCCCAGAAGCTTGGGTCCTTGGATTTACCAAACAGTAGATTGCTATATTCATTAACTACTGCGTCTTGAGTACCTAACCTATTCCAATGGTCTAAGCCTCTGTTTCTTAACCAGTGTCAAGTGGTTTTGATGACTGCTGCTTTATACTACAATTTGAGATCTGGTAGGGCTAGGCCACCTTCCCTAGAATTTCTTTTCATTAGCTCCCTTGATATTCTGGACATTTTGTTCTTCCAGATGAATTTTGATATTTTTTCTAGCTCCAGAAAATAATTATCTGGTAGTTTGATTGGTATGGCACTGAATAAGTAAATTAATTTAGGTAGAATTGTCATTTTTATTATATTAGCTTGGCCTACCCATGACCAACTGATGTTTTTCCACTTACTTAGATCTGACTTCATGTGTGTGAAAAGTGTTCTGTAATTGTGTTCATATAGTCCCTGGGTTTGTTTTTGCAGGTAGACTCCCAGATATTTTATAGTGTCTACCATAGCTTTAAATGGAATTTCTTTTTCTGTCTCTTGATATTGGGCTTTGTTACTAATATATGGAAATGCAGATGATTTATCTGGGTTTATTTTGTAACCAGGCAACTTTGCCAAAATTGTTAATTATTTCAAGTAGTTTCTTACTTGATTCTCTGGGATTCTCTAAGTATATCATCATATCATCTGCAAAGAGTAATAACTTAGTTTCTTCTTTGCCTATTTTAATTCCTTCAATTTCTTTTCTTCTCTTATTGCTGCAGCTAGCATTTCTAATACCATATTGAATAACAGTGGTGATAATGGACATCCTTGTTTCACCCCTAATGTTATTGGAAATGCATCTAGCTTATCCCCATTGCATATAATGCTTGCTGATGGTTTTAGGTAGATACTGCTTATTATTTTATGGAAAGTTCCATTTATTCCTACACTTTCCACTGTTTTCAATAGGAATGGGTATTGCATTTTGTCAAAAGCTTTTTCTGCATCTGTTGAGATAAACATGTAGTTTCTGTTAGTTTTGTTGTTGTTATGATCAATAATGCTAATAGTTTTCCTAATATTGAACCAGCCCTGCATTCCTGGTATAAATCCTACCTGATCACAATGTATTACTCTCTTGAGAAGTTGCTGCATTCTTTTTGCTAATATTTTATTTTAAAGTTTTGCATCTATATTCATTAGAGAAATTGGTCTATAATTTTCTTTCTCTGTTTTGACTCTTCCTGATTTAGGTATCAGAACCATATTTGTATCATAAAAATTATTTGGTAGGACTCCTTCTTTGGCAATTTTCCCAAATACTATGTATAGTATTGGAATTAACATGTTTGATGAAATTCATTTGTAAATTCATCTGGCCCTGGAGATATTTTCCTAGAGAGTTCATTGATGGCTGTTGAATTTCTTTTTTTCTGAGATGGGGTTATTTAAGTACTCAACTTCCTCTTCTATTAATCTGGGCAATTTATATTTTTAAAAATAATTATCCATCTCATTTAGATTGTCAAATTTATGGGCATACAGTTGGGCAAAGTAATTTCTAATTATTGTTTTAATTTCCTCCTCATTGGAGGTTAGTTCATTGTTTTCATTTTCGATGTTACTATTTTGGTTTTCTTCTTTTTCTTTTTAATCAAATTGACCAAAGGTTTATCAATTTTATTGTTTTTTTTTCATGAAACCAACTATTAGAGGGTTTACTTATTAGTTCAATAGTTTTCTTAATTTCAAGTTTATTAATCTCTTCTTTGGTTTTCAGTATTTCTAATTTGGTATTTACTTGGGGATTTTCAATTTGTTCTTTTTCTAGCTTTTTCACCTGCATTCATTGTCCTCCTCATTCTCTATTTTATTCATAGGCATTCAAAGATATAAAACTTCTCCTAAGAACTGCTTTTGCAGTATCCCATAAGATTTGGTAGATTGTCTAATTATTGTCGTTCTCTTGAATGAAGTTGTTGATTGCTTCTATTATTTGTTTGTTGTTTAACCCTTTCATTCTTTATGATTAGATTGTTTAATTTCCAATTAATTTTTGGTTTATATTTCCATGGCCTTTGATTGCATATAATTTTTATTGCATTATAATCTGAGAAGGATGCTTTGACTATCTTTGCCTTTCTGCACTGGATTTTTATGGCCTTGTAAAAGGTTAATTTTTGTATATGTGCCATGTACTACTGAGAAAAATATATGCCTTTCTATCCCCATTCCGTTTTCTCCAGAGATTTATCATATTTACCTTATCCAGAGTTTTATTCACCTCCTTAACTCCTTTCTTGCTTATTTCGAGGTTAGATTTATCAAGTTCAGAGAGGGGGAGGTTGATATCCCCCACTATTATCATTTTGCTTCTTATTTCTTCCTGTAACTCCCTTAACTTCTCTTCTCAGAATCTGGATGCTATACCACTTGGAGCATATATGTTTAGTAATGAAATTGCTTTGTTGTCTATGGTGCCTTTTAGCAGTATATAGTTTCCTTCCTTATCTCTTTTGATCAGATCTATTTCTGCTTTTGCTTTGTTTGAGATTAGGATTTCTACCCCTGCTTTTTTACATCAGCTGAAATACAAAATATTCTGCTCAACCCTTTTACCTTTACACTGTGTGTATGCCCCCATTTCACACATATTGTAAAGAACATATTGTTGGATTATGGTTTTTAATCCATTCTGCTGTTCACCTCTGTTTTATGGGAGAGTTCATCCCATTCCCATTCACAGTTATGATTATTATCTGTGTCTTTCCTCCATCCCCTTTCCCCTCTTTTATGCTTTTAATTCTCCTTTCTCCCTCCCCCTCCACAACAGAGTTTTAATTTTTGACCACTGCCCTCCCTCAGTCTTCCCTCCTTTCTTTCAGTCCCACTCCCTTTTAATCCCCTTTTCCCCCACTAGTTCTTCCCTCCCTTTTAACCTCCCCTCCCTTTTCTTTCCTCATTCCCATCCTATTGCCTATAGAGCTAGCTATATTTCTATAGTTAACTGAGTTTGTCCTTTCCTCCTTAAGCCCAATGAGATGAGAGTATCTCTCAAACAATGCTCATCTCCCTCTCTTCTTTCTCTCTTCTGCAATATATTTTTGTGCCTCTTCCTGTGATGGAATTTACCTTTATCTGATTCCTCCTTTTCACATCTCTTATTACAATCCCTTCCCACTCTTAAATCACATTTTTATCATAACATTATTTAATTTACACCACTCCCTCTATCTATGTGTATCCCTTTTATATATCATGATAAATATACAATTTTCAACATTAACAAGGATCATCTTCCCTTATAGGTATGTAAACAGTTTGCCCATATTGAATAACAACTTTTTTCCCCCTGTTTATGTTTTTATGCCTCTCTTCACACCTGCATTTGAAGATCAAATTTTCTACTGGGCTCTGGCCTTTCATCAGGAAAGTCTGGAAATCCCTCATTTCATTGAATGTCCATCTCCTTGCCTGAAATATTATGCTCAACTTTGCTGGGTAATTGGACCTTGGTTGTCCTAGCTCCTTTGCCTTATGGAATATCATATTTAAATTCCTTTCATCTTTTAATGTAGGAAATGCAAGGTCCTGTGTGCGCCTGACTATAGATCCTCGATATTTGAATTGTTTCTTTCTGATTGCCTGCAGTATTTTCTTCTTCACTTGATAGTTCTGGAATTTGGCAATGATATTCCTTGGTGTTTTTAGTTTGGGATCCCTTTCAGGAGGTTAATGGTGAATTCTTTTGGTGACTCTTTTGCCCTCTGGATCTAGGACTTCTTGGAAATTTACCTTGATGATTTCTTGGAAGATATTGTGCCAGCTCTTTTTTTCATCCTCACTTTCTGGTAGACCAATAATCTTTAGATTTTCTGACCTGGATCTATTTTCCAGGTCAGTTGTTTTTCCAATGAGATATTTTACATTTTCTTCTCTCTTTTTATTCTTTAGATTCTGTTTGACTGATTCTTGATGTCTCATAGAGTCATTAGCTTCTACTTGCCAATTCTAATTTTTATCAAATTATTTTCTTCAGTTAACTTTTATATTTCCTTTTCCATCTGTCCAATTGTTCCTTTTAAGGAGTTATTTTCTCTAGTTAGGTTTTGTACTTCATTTTTCACTTGTCCAATTTTCCTTTTAAATTCTTTTGTGATTTCTTTTTTCATATTTTAAAAATCATTGGTCTGTTCTTTCTTCTATTTCTCTACTTTGACTTTTACAATCCTTCCTGAGCTCTTCCAAGAATGCTCTTTGTGCTTCAGACCAGTACATATTCCCTTTTGAAGTTTCAAATGGGAGTACATTCTCAATACTGACCTCTTTGGTATTCATGTTTTGGTCTTTGTCCCCATAGAAAGATTCTATGGTCTTTTCTTTTCTGCTTTGCTTCTTACTCATGAGGATAGGCTTTTTCCTGGCTTTTAAAGTAGATCTGTGCATCTGGGGCACAGGGGGCTCTGTCCCACAGTTCTTATGCCTAAAACTTGAGGCTTTGTTGTTGTAGCCTCTGATGTCTTCAGCTAGAAGCTAAAATACTGCAGCTTGCCTTGTACTGAGCTGGCTGGTGTTGGAAAGCAGAGGCCAGGTGAAGTATTTTTGGATTTCCTCTGGAGTTACCTTGGAGCTAGTTGCATGAAATGTGGGGAATGCATGGTCTGGCCACATGAGGTCTCTTCTGCTGAGCTAGAACATCAGCAAGCTCAGTGGTTGGTGAGCCCATCTGTGTTAGTGTCTTCTCGATTCCCCTTGGGTGCTGAGGCATGCCTAGGTCCTGGTAGTGGTGATTGCAGACTTCACCCCCCTAGGACTCAGGATCTTCTCCCAGTTTGCTGAGGAGGGGTTGTCTGGGACAGCTCTGGTCCTGTCCTGGTCCCCTTTAGCCACAGTAAGAGAGACCCTCCTCAGCAATTTTCTGAGTCTCATGGGCTAAGAAACTGTTTACCCCTTCTACTACTCCCACTGTTCCAGGATTTTTCCTGGGGAGATATTCTCTGGGCTCTTTAAGGTCAACAAGTGTAGGGAGATAGCAATTACTGATCACTTCACCATCTTGGCTCCCAGAAGAGATGGACTTTATTAATCTTTAGATGACCAGAGCATCTTCCCCCTCAGGAAACCTAGTTTTCTACTCTTCAGGAAGTCTTGATTTTTTTCTTTTTAGCTCCCATATTTGTCCTCTTTCTTCCTTTTGCCTGTGTGACATTTTTCTATTCTCCGCTGTCCTGACAAACTCAACTTTTTTTTCTATTTCTTCAGATCTCTTTTTCCTTCGTTGAAGTCCATGTTTCATTTTTTTTTTCTCATTTGAGGAAAACTCCATGATCCCCTGTTCAACTTCAGTATGGAGAGTTAGTTCTTAGATTCTTTCACCTCCTCTTTTAGAAACAAGACCACCTGACTTTTGGAAAAGAGCTAGTAGTCACTTGTTTGTGGAAGAAATACAAACATAGAACACCCAGTGCAAATCACTGCAAAATCTACCCTGCTCTTCAAACAGGTTGCGATTTTCAACTTTATTTTTTGACCTACTTCTGAGTGTTTACATCTTATTTCCTAAGGACCTCCTTGAGATCTTTACAATTTTTGGTACCTCTTAACAAAGACTTGTTTCTTTTTACAACTTTTCAGCCACATCCCACTTCCTTTTCTTTTTATCACTAACCTCTTATTTGTGCTATCAATTTGTTTTACTTGCCAATTTATTTTTCTTTGCGTTGCCATATCAACTCCTTTCTCCATTTCCTTCTCTCTCCTTGAATCTTTTTCTTCAGGTCTTTATGCTTTAATTTTCTTCCTTCAAATTAAGCCCTTCCCCTCCTTTGGTACTAGTCATTCTCCTTCAATTTCTCCCCAGATTCTTCCAAATTTCTCTTACTCCACTTTAATCTTTTGATAAATCTAACCTTTTAAGAACCACTTTCACAATTTCTTTCTCCTTATTCAATTTAAGTCCTTCTCTCATAGAAACAGAATGGAACATAGATCTTGAGATTATTCTCCCATATTCCCCCCCATCCAACTACCCAATTGTATCTCTGTCCTTCAGAACCAAACTTTTCTGAATCACCTTTACAACTTGGCTGCTTTTTATTCAACTCAAGTAATTTTCTATTATCTCCTTCTCCCAGTACTTTTTCCTCTAGAATTTGGAAATAGAGCAGGACTCACAGAATTTTCATAGAGAATAAAACATATTTCTGCACCTAACTGGGGGTGTTTATTTTTCCTTATTTTTTACAGTTCAAAAGAGAGTGAAGTTCAAGTATAAGTTACTCTCTCTCCTCTTCCTTGTTTTTATAGATATCTACACTCTGATTCTATGAGAAAGTTCCCGTAACCTTCCTTTCCCTTATCCCCCTCTTCCAATGTATTCCTTTTCTCCCCCCTTTTCCCATTCTTTTCTTAAGATCATCAAGACAGAAGAGATTCATTCCCAGGCCTTGTCCAATTGGATTCCCTCTAGCATTTTAAATGATTATGGGATTCCAAAGGGAATTACGTATCTTCTCCCCATATTTGAGTCAGCAGTTTATCTTTGTTTAGTCCTTTATGTTTACTCATGTTTAACTTTTTATATTTCTCTTCACTCCTATATGTACTTCATGTTTTTTCATGTATTTCAAAGTTTCTATGCAGCTTTGGTCTTTTCACCAAGAATGCTTGGGAACCCTCTATTTCATTGAAAACTCATTTCCCAACCCCCATATCATTATACTCCATTTTGCTGGGTGAGTTATTCTCAGTTATAAGCTTACATCATTTGCCTTCTGCAATACTGTATTCTAAACTCTCCACTTCTTTGTGGTGGTGGCTACTAAATCATGTGCGTTCCTGACTGATGACTTTTTGACTTTTTACTTAAATTCCTCCTTTCTTGCTGTTAACAGCATTTTTAAAAATTTATCCCTGAAGTTCTAGAATTTGATTCCTGATGATTATGTTCCTGGGAATTTTCATTTTGAATTTTTTTTCTTTCAGAAGGTGGCCAGTAGAAACTTTCGAATTTCCCTATTCTTCCTGTCTTTACCTTCACAATTCTAAGAAATATGGGTAGTTTTCTTTGAAGATTTCTTGAAGTTTCACGTCAATGCTTTAAAAAAAAATTTTGGTCATGGCATACAGATCATTTAATACTCCTTTAAATGTTTTCTCCAGATCTCTTTTCCATCTCAGTTGTCTCTGCTGTGAGATGTCTTACACTTTCTTACTTTTTTTCAGCCTTTTGAATTTGTTTTAATATTTCTTGTTCCTTGTAGAGTTATAGGCTTTTATTCTATCCATTCTATTTTTGGGGGAGATTGTTGTTTAGGTAAGGTTTTGTATGACATGCCAAGCTGTTAATTCCCTTTCCAAATATTTCTTCTATAACTCTAATTTGCTTTTCATTTTTTCCCTTAAGTAGTCATTTCACTTATACATTTTTTTAAAAACTCTTTTTAAAACTCTTACTTTATCTCTACCAGGAATTCTAGTTAAATATTTGTCCAGGATATGTTTTTCTCTGTGACACTGTTTGTAGATGTGTTGGAGTTATTTTTTCTTTTTGATTGGTGTCATGAACTTCTCTGCCATTATAATAGCTCATTATGGTAGAGTTCTTCCCCCTCCCCCCCCCCCCCCATTCTTTCAGCCTACTACCTGAATTTGACTTTACATTAGGACTGGGTTCTGTGATGCTTCTGGAGGGAAGATCTGGGCTGATCCCATTGTTACTTTCTTGGAGGTATTGAGTATGGTGTTATTCTAGGATATTAAGGACTGGCTGAGGACCTGCAAGCTATCAGTGCCTTCAGAGCAGTCTGATTCAGGACAAAGTTTGATTTATCTGTCTCCCACTTACCTTATCTGTCTCAACTCTATAAATTCTTGAACTGGGTTTTGAACTTAACAAGAGTAGACTATTGCTGGATTAAACTCTTATCAGCCAGTTGGAGAGCTCTGTTTGCTGAGAAGGACAGATTTATAACCTCCCATTTGGTCTGGCATTCCTACCTTGGTTATTCATCTATAAGCTGAGCTGGATGTTGGAATTGAGAGCCTGCTCTATGCATAAGGTCTGAGCCACACTGCTGCTGCACTGCTCCTTCTGGCTTTTGAACTTTCTCCTTTATTGGTACACTGTCCAGGGTCTTCCTATCTGAGAATGTCACCAGCATGCACATGTTACCTTCTCAGTCTGTCTGAATAGTGAGTGACAAAGCACCCAGTTCATACTTGTTCCTGTTGTAGTACTCCAATATGGGTCTGGTAGAGTCCTGGTTTGAGAGACTCAATGGAAAGAATGAATATATCCTAAGTTGATGGGGAAGATATTGGGTCAAGAAAGAAAGGATTCAGCATCTGCTAAAAATGAACCAGAAATAGTCTCAGATTGATATAGAACCCGGGCATACTTTGTTGTTTCCCTTTTCCTTCTTTACCTATGTGATGATACTACTGGTGCATCTTAAAAATAATAACTCCTGTTTAAACTTTAAGGATTCTAAAGTACTTTCTCTGCAACAACTCAATAAAGAGTGAACTTCAAGTTTCTTTTTAGTTTCTGAGTGTGGTGACCCAGACTTGAGAAATCCCAGATCCAAGAATAGGGTCATCCCCAGGAATTCTCTTGGAGTCAGAAAGTTGTCATGGCAAGAGTCATAGACTATGTTATTTAAATTAACTACATTAACTAAGTTAACATAGTTAAAGAGATAACATGGGCTTGAGAGGCAGCATGGCACTGGGAAAAGAATACAGGTTTGGGAGTCAGAGCATCTCAATTCAAATCCTGGTCAATGGTCACATATAGTGTTAAAGATGTGATTTGAACCTAGGTATCTTCTGTCTCCAAATCTAGCACCATGTAATATATCATTCTGTCTATCCTAAGTAGATGTATGGTTTTGATCATATTAATCATATTTTGTTTTTATATCTTTTCACATTTTTAATATAAATTAGTGCCAAATTTTGTCAGACATTTTGTAGATTTATTAATGCAATTTATTTATTTATTTTTGAAAATATTTAATTTATTTATTTTCAGTTTTCAACATTCACTTCCATAAGTTTCCCTCCCTCCTCCTTCTTTAGGATGGCATGCAATCCAATATGGGCTCTACACATACATTCCTATTAAACACATTTTACATTAGTCATGTTGCATAGAAGAACTGTAACAAATGGGAAAAACCATGAGAAAGAAAACAAAATAAAAGAGAAAAGAGTCTGCTTCACTCTGCAATCCACCTCCATAGTTCTGTCTCTTGATGTGGATGGTATTTTCCACCATGAGGCCTTTGGAAAAGTTTTAGGTTTTTGCATTGCTGAGAAGGGCTAAGTCTATCAAAATCAATCCTCACACTCTGTGGTTGTTACTATTAATGTGATATTTAAAAGATTTATATGCTAGTAGTTTTCTTAAGGTTGAATAATACATATATTCCTGACATAAATTGAACTTGTTCATAGTGAACAATTTTTGAATATGTTATTGTAGCCTTCTTGACTATATTAATATTTCTGTAGCAACATTAATTAGTGATATTATTATATATTTTCTTTCTCTGCTCTATTTCTCCCTGGTTTGAATATATATATATTTGCTTTACTAGAAGGATTTCCATAGTACCTTTCTTTTTTTGAAAACAGGTTGTATGGAATAAAGAGTATTATTTCTTTAAATGTTTGATAAAAAAAATTTATTAATCCTTGTGGCCAGAATTTTTTAAAATTCCCTTTGGGATTTCATTTGAGACTTGGCTAAATTTCTCTTCATGAGATTGCATTGTTAAGATGCTCCAAATGCCTTTTAAAATTTATTCAAAGAATAAGAGTAACTGTGCAGATGATATGATAGTATATTTGGAGAATCCTAGAAAATCAACTAAAAAGCTATTTGAAATAATTAACAACTTTAGCAAAGTTGCAGGATATAAAATAAACCTGCATAAATCATTGGCATTTTTATATATTATTAACAAAGTACAGCAGCAAGAGATAGACAAAGAAATTCCATTTAAAATAACTGTAGACAATATAAAATAATTGTGAATCTATCTGCCAAGACAAACTCAGGAACTCTATGAATACAGTTACAAATCACCTTTCACACAAATAAAGTCATGATTGGAAAATCATCAGTTGCTTATGAGTAGGCCAAGCTAATATAATAAAAATGACAATTCTACCTAAGTTAATTTACTGGCCATATCATGCCATATCAATCAAACTACCAAACCCATCAAAAATTATTTTATAGAGCTAGAAAAAATAGTGAAAGAAATCATCTGAAAGAATAAAAGTCCAGAATATCAAGGGAATTGATGAAAAAAATGCAAGGGTAGGTGGCCTAGCTTCTCTAGATCTAAAACTGTATTATAAAGCAGCAATCATCAAAACTGGCTGAGAAATAGAGTAGCAAATCAGTGGAATAAGTAAGGTACAGAAGACATAGTAGTCAATAACTATGGTAATCTGCTATTTGATAATCCCAAAGACTCCAGCTTCCAGGATAAGAACTCTCACTATTTGACAAAAACTTTTGGGAAAACTGAAAAATATTATGGCAGAAACTAGGCATAGACCAGCACCTCACACCATATACCAAGGTAAGGTCAAAATGGGTACATGATTTGGACATAAAGAGTGATACTATAAGCAAATTAGGAGAGCAAGGAATAGTTTGCTTGTCAGATCTATGGAGAACAGAAGAATTTATGACCAAAGAAGAGACAGAGATCATTACAAAATGCAAAATAGACAATTTTAGTTTCATTAAATTAAAAAGGATTTGTACAAACAAAGCCAATGCAACCAAGATTAGAAGGGAAGCAGAAAGGCGGGAAACAATTTTTATAGCCAGCATTTCTGATAAAAGCCTCATTTCTCAATTATATAGAAAACTGAGTCAAATTTATAAGAATATAAGTCATTCCCCAAATAATAAATCAGAGGATATGAACAGGCAGTTTTCAGATGAAGAAATTGAAGCTATCGATAGTCATACGAAAAAATGCTCTAAATCACTATTGATTAGAGAAATGTACATTAAAACAAGTCTGAGGCACCACCTCATACCTATCAGATTGACTAATATGACAAAACAGGAAAATGATAAACGTTGGAGAAGATGTGGGAAAATTGGAACACTGATGCGTTATTGGTGGAGTTGTGAACTAAGCCAAGCATTCTGAAGAGCAATTTGGAACTGTGCCCAAACAGTAACCAAACTCTGCTTACCCTTTGATCCAGCAATACCATTGCTAGGTCCATATCCCAAATAGATCATAAAAAAGGGAAAAGGACCCACATGTACAAAAATATTTATAGCAGCTATTGTGGTAGCAAAGAATTGGAAATTGAGAAGACGCTCATTAATTGGGGAATGACTGAATAAGTTATGGTATACAAATGTAGCGAAATATCATTATTCAGTAAGAAATGATGAGCAGTGGAATTTCAAAAAAAAGACTTAGATGAACTGGTGCTGAGTGAAGTCAGCAGAACCAGGAGAATATTGTACACAGCAACAGCAACGTGGTGCAGTGACCAACTTTGATAGACTCAGCTCTTCTCAGCAATGCAATGATCTAAGATAATTCCAAAAGACACACAATAGAAAATGCTATCCACATCTAGAAAATGAACTATGGAATATGAATGAAGAAGAAAGCATACTATTTTCTTTTTTTGTTTGTTTTTTTTCCCCTTCCTTGTGGTTTTCCCCTTTTGTTCTGATTCTTCTTTCACAATATGACTAAAGCGGTAATATGTTTAACATGATTGTACATCTATAGCCCATATCAGCTTGCATGTCATCTTGAGGAGGGGGCTGTCTTAAGGAGGGGGGAAAGAATGGAGGGGAAAATTTTTAGAACTCTAATTCCTATAAAAGTGAATGCTAAACGTAAAACTAAAAAAAGAATAAGAATAAGCTCTGAATCAAACACATCTACTATTCTGCTCCTTTTATAACCATTATATTTCTTCTGGCTCTGGGTATGCAGACTTTTAATATATTTTTGGTTTGAAATATTTCATTGAGTTGTGTCAAACTTAAAAAGTGTAGTGTAAAAATTGTTGATCATAAGAACTGGGATGGAGTCTTGACTCTATCATCGGTTGTGTTATCTTGAACAAGTCACTCCTTCCTCTCTGAGCGTCATTTTCCTCCTCTGTAAAATAAAGATTGGAGCCTATAACCTTTAAGACACTTTCCACCTTTAATGTTAAAAAGTTATAGTATATTACACACACACACACGTGTGCTATTATTTTATTATTCTTCATCTAGTAATTGACATAATAAAAGTCAGGAAGGAGTCTTTTACAGCTGTTTTTCCTTACTATCACTGCTGGGTGGTTGGCAGGAGCTGGCCACATTGCGAAAGTATGAAATCTTTATTGGGCACTGCGTCCTAGTGCAGAGCAAGAGAATGTCAAGACTATGAGGAGGTCAAATTAACCAAAGCTTCCCTCTGCTTACGTAGTACAGACTGCCACTGTTTAAAGTTTGATTGCTTGCTATGACTAAAAATCCAGGTCAAGGACACTCTGGCTTAATGTGGCCACTTGATAGAGGCACCTAAAGACCATATCACTCTTACCCTTTCATTTCTGTGTTCTGAAGTGTGGTCCTCTGCCACCAGTGGGCACCTTTGGCTCAGGTTCTTGTTAATGGTCTTTCCTTCCTCAGTTTATCTTGTGTTTCATTTTCTCTTTTATGTTGTATCACCCCTGAGGGTAGTGAATATTTTTCCTTTTCATCTTTGTATCTCCAATGTTTTGTACCATGTAGTGTCATAGAATGGTAGATTTGTAGCCAGTAGGAGTGTTATGATATCATCTGATCCCACCCTCTCATTTTACAGGTGAAGAAACTTAGGTCCAAAGAACTGAATTGAATTTCCCAGAGACATACGGGTAGCAAAGAGCAAAGCTAGGGTTTTAACCCAGCTTCTCTGACTCTAGAACTTAGTAAATGTTTATTGAATTGAGTTTAATTTGAGAAGATATGATATAAAGTGTGTGTCTGTGTGTGTATTAATGAAAAGTGCATAGCTACACTAAGTTTTGTGTTCTTGGACAAACCAATTGGATCTCATATTCATTTTCTGTAAAATGATTGATTGATTGAATCCATAAACATTAATTAAACACCTATTATGTACCAAGTGCTGTGTTATGTGTTGGAGATACAAAAAGAGGCAAAAGACAGTCCCTGCCTTTAAAGAGCTTACAATCCAATAGGAGCGGGGAACATGCAAACAAGTATGTATGAAGCAAGCTACATACAGGAGAAATAGGAAATAATTAAAAGAAGAGGGGTTGGGGAAGTGGGACTTTAGTTAGGTCTTAAAGGAAGGCATGAAGGTCTGTATTTGGAGTTGAAAAGGGAGAACATTCCAGGCATGGGGGACAGCCAGAGAAAAGGCCTGAAGTTAAGAGATGGAGCTTCTCGTTGGTGAACTAGCCAGGAGACAGACCAGTGTACATGATGCAGAGTAAGGTGTAAGAAGACTGAAAAGGTATAGGGAATAGGTTATAAAGGGCTTTGAATGCCAAGCAGAGCATTTTATACTAACTCCTGGAGACCAAAGGAAACCACTGAAATTTATTGAGTGGGTAAGGGAGGAGGCACACATGATCAGACCTGTGCTTTTCAATTTAGTGCCTGAATGGAGGACAGACTGGAGTGGGAAGAGACTTGAGACAAGCATAGTCACTAGAAAGCTATTGCAATTATATAGGAGGGAGGAGATATTGGCCTGGACTAAAGTGGTGTCAGTGTCAGAGGAGAGAAGGGGGCACACTTGAGAAATGTTGAAAAAATGAAATCTGCAGGCCTTGGCAACAGTTTGGATATGGGGCAGGGTGAGAGATGATGAGGAATCTAGGATAACTCCTAGGTTTTGAGCCCTAACAACTGGGAAGGTAGACTTGCCCTTTACGATAAAAGGGAAGATGGGGGTGGGGTGGGCTATAGGGTTGAGAGGTAAAGATTTTCTAGTTTTAGTTTCTGCTGACACACCTGGGGTGAGGAACCTATAGCCTCAAGATCACATATGACCTTCTAGATCCTTGGGTGTGGCCTTTTGGCTGAGTCCAAATTTTACAGAACATATGCTTTTATTAAGGAGATTTGTTCTGTGAAGTTTGGATTCAGTCAAAGGGTTACACTTGAGGATTTAGAGGGTCATATGTGGCCTTGAGGCTGCAGGTTCCCCACTCCTGTATTATGCTTTCATTTTCAAAAAGAGCATAATCTTACCAAGAATTCATAGAACTATATGTCTACTACAAGGGTAGCCTTTAGCAAAGTTATGTACTCCACAAAGCTTGCTTTTAACCTTCCCTGTTCCCTTTTTATAGCTGGAGTCCCCCTCTGTGATATTACCTTCTGTACCCATTCTATACCCTATTACCTTTACCATACCCAATAACTTTTCTTCTCCATCAAAACCTGTTCATTAATACTTTAATATGAAAGTAAGTCCCTATGTCACTTCTTCAAGTGGCATTTGTCTTGTAAGTCCTCTAGCTAATTGGGGGCAATGAAAGCCTTTACAGGCACCATGGGAAGACAGCCACCGTTTGGGAGGCAAAAGCTTTTCAGGTTGTCATTTTTACAGTACCTAATTGAGTCAATGTTAGAGCAAAGGAAGCCTGCAAATTAGGTGAAAAATTTTTGCCTCAATTTAGTCCCAGGGAGAACCTCAGCTCTCATGGTAAAATGGTTTTCTTTTTCTTATCTGAAAACTGAACTATGCAACCCAGATGTTTTTGTTTTGGCCTTAGATACCAGAAAGATTAGCTTCAAATTCATTGCCGAAATGCGTTAATCCTCTTAAATAGGAAGGCTGAAAGCATCTGCTCTCTTCATCTGAAGTCACATCATGACTCTGTTTATTGAATGACCTTGGAAAAGTCACCTGAAACTCAGTTTCTACTTCTAAATAAATAAGGATAATGCCTGCCTTATCTATTTCACAAGGTGGTTGGGAAGACCAAATAAGATAAAGCATCCGAAAGTGTTTTAAACACGACACAACATTCTTTCCTTGTAACCCTCTTCACAGGCTCGTAGGAGATGAGGAAGGATAGACATTCTCCAGGCTGTCTACTGATAATCTCAGGTGACTCCTCTGCTACCTTGCCTCAGTCACATTTTGTGGTGGGCATAATATTTACCAGAGTCCCCTGCCATGTAAATTAGTCTGGTTCTTCCCCTAAAAGACAAGGAAACTATCCTCAACACTAGATTGGTCAAAGGACTAATACTTAAGTTATGGAACCATTGAGGGACTTCCTGGGCACCTAATGACATAAAAAAGACCATCTTACATAGAGTCAGTGCCCTTCAGAGTTGGTAGATGCCCCATGCTTGAGTCACCATGTTTTCCCCTGTTCAACAAGTTCATTACTTTGAGGTGAGGAAGGCACATTTACCTGAATCAATGCTTTACCCTTAGTGAGTATCGTTTCCATGCAATGACTAAGTGAACTTTCTTTTGTTAAGTTCTGAATTACCTATAGCAGGGTTTCTTTTCAAGTCTCTAATTGGAGTTACTAACCCAGCCTGAGTAAGCTCAGCTTATCATCTTCCCTCTTTTGATATCCATATATTCCCTCCTCAAAACCCTCTCCCCATCCTGATTTCTCTCATCTACTGACTTGCAGGTCATTTTTAAAAAACTTTCTCAATGATTTTGGTACGTTGTTCTTAGCTTTCCTCTCTGTGATATCTTCTTTCTTTATCCTTGGGCATTTCAATGTTTATTATCACACAATATTTATTATCACACAACTCAACCTACTCAACTCCAATTATTTCCTTCAGCCACATCCTTACTTTCTATTCCACCATCTCTCAGAATTATACTTCAGTCTTCAGTTACTATTTCATTTCCCACCTTATATTTCATATCCAATCTATTACTGGACACTATCAATTCCTTTAGAATTATATCTCTCCAATCTGCCCTCTCCTGTCTACTTCCATGGTTAACATAGAGCAAGGCAAATGTTACCACTCATCTGGGCTACTATAACAGCCTTCTCATTTTCTCCATTCTCCACCTCTCCAATCCATCTAATCTAATGTATAATCTAATATGTGTTATATGTAATAATATAACATAATAATAATATTATATTATCCCAGAATAATCTTTTGCATATTAAGATCTAGTTATGTCACGCCTTTCCTTAAAAGTCTTTTGTAGCTCCCTATAGAATTCCAAGTAAAGTTCTAACTATTCAACTCAGCTTTCAAGTCCTTTCCCAACCTAGTATGGACCTTTTCAGCCTGCTCTCCTAATCTCCCTTTGAGTTGCTTCATGCTCCAATCAAACCACACAACCCTCTGTTTCCCCTTTGTCAGCTTCCACATTCTGGGCTCTCACATCTTGAGTCCTATGCTCCTTCTCCCTCTTTGTTTAATGCCTACTCATCCTTTAAAACCCAACACAAATGCCACCTCCTCAATGGAGCCTTTTCTGATTTTCCCTCAGTGACCTTTGCTCTCACATTTCACTTTATTCTCATAAAACCACCATATAGCTCAATCTTCTCATTTTACAATCGAGAAAGCAGTAAAGCTATGAGGGGTTAAGGAATTAGTCCAAGGTCACACAGTCATCAGAGATGGGATATAAACTGTGACTCAGTGCTTAGAATGGTAGGCCTGGAGTAAGGAAGATGAATCATCCTGAGCTCAAATGTGGCCTCAGACACAGCTGTGTGACCCTGGGCAAGTCACTTAACTCTGTTTGCCTTAGTGTCCTCATCTGTAAAAATGAGCTAGAGAAGGAAATGGAAAGCTGCTCTGGTATCTTTGCCAAGAAAACCCCAAATGAAGTCATGAAGAGTTGGACACGAATGTAAATGACTAAAAAACAACTCCCATTCAAATACCAGAGCCCTTTTTATTGTACTATACATATTTTTGTACAATATTGTGTTGTACTTATGACTTTGTGCCTCATGAAATTTTCTCTCTCCCTATGGTCTTTCCTAGTGATCTGCATCCAGTCGACATTTGATAAATGTTTGAGGTGTTCTATTGTGAATCATAGATACAATGCAAGAGTGTGAGCTATTGTGGTCATTACCCCAAGTGTGTACTTAGCAAAGGATACTGGTTATACAACTGTAAAGGTGTATTATTTTAGCTCTGTTCCTTCTTTAAAGTTAACAGCTGTGACCTCTATAAAATATTCCCTTTGTACCCTTTTTATTAGCCTGTTTCAGTTACTTCCTTAGGAATGTTGACACCCATTTGGGATTTATGAATTCCTTTAGTTGTATTATGTCTCCAAGGGGAGAGGTTGTCACTCATAGCTGGCCTCTACAGGCTGTAAGGATGTTTCCTGGTGAAGGGAGCACAACACCAGATTAATACTCACCACTTTTCCAAATCACAATTAGTGAATTATGACAGAAAATTGTTATTACTCAGGACCAGTATTAATGGCCATCTGCATGAATGTTTCAGTAATGAAGTATTCAAAAGGGAAAACTTGGGGAAAGAAACTTGTAAAAGGAGCTTTTCCCCAGCTCTATTGAGAACAGAGAGTTCAGAATGGGTCTAAGGTGGCAGCTGCCCAGCAGTGGAATAGTGCAGGGTTGCTATGGAAATGCTTTCCTGATTTGGACACAGGACATTTCCTCTGGCTTGGTCACAGTCCCAATTTTAGTTTATTGTGGTGGAAAGTAACAACCAAATAATTTGGCAGTGGTCCTGGCCCAGCAGACGTGTCAGAGATGACTTCAGTTGGAATGGGGAGTTATATTGGATCTTTCTCTCTCTTTTTCTGCCTGTCTATCTATCATCTATCTATCTATCTATCTATCTATCTATCTATCTATCTATCTATCTATCTATCTAATCTCTGTATACACACTCATTGAGATCATTGTGTTGGCATTTAAAAAGACATTGTATACAATTTATCTGACTTTCGAATGACTATCCATACTCTATACCACAGCAACAGCTTATCTCTCACAATTTCCTATAAGATTTCAAACAAGCAATCCATCACATGGAAATGGTCTCTCCAAGTAAGATACTACAGAGAGAAGCTATAATTATATAAGAGAAGAATAATTGTAGTGTGGACCAGTAATTTGCAGAAGATAAAAGAGTTCAAGCAAAAAAAGTTCTGATCTTGAATATCTATTCATAAATAAATAGGATAATAAACAAGGTGAACTAGAAAGCCATGAAGGTAGAGATTTTTTTTATTTTTGTATATTCAGATGCTTAATAATTGTTTAACTTAATTGAATTTGTTACTGAATCTTAGCAGAAGGAGGCAAATTTGACCTCATGGATAAGACTTGGTGGAATGGGACTCAAGGTTCTTTTTTTTTTTTTTGTAGTGGCAAAAACCCCCAAGAAACTAAGGGAGTGTGGGGGGGAGTAAGTTTGCTCATTAACTGAGGAATGATTCAATAAATTATACTATATGCTAAAGTTTGATTTATATTTTCAGTTCCAAATATTCCCCCTCCTTCCAACCCCTCCGCTACCTGTGGAGAAGGTAAGAAATGTTGCCCATTATAGAAATACAATCAAGCAAGATGTATTTCTGCATTATATGCTAAATTAATATAATGGACCATAATTGCATTATAAAAAAAGATGAAAGGTTAACCCAGCAATAGTGCTTCTAGGGTTGTATCCCAAAGAAGTCATCAGAATGAGAAAGGGTCCCACATGTACAAAAATATTTACAGCAGCTCTTTTTGTGGTGGCCAAGAACTGGAAATTGAGGGGATGCCCATTAATTGGGGAATAGTTGAACAAGTTGTGGTATATGAATGTAATGGAATACAATTGTGTTATAAGAAATGACAAACAGGTGGACTTCAGAAAAACCTGGAAAGACTTATATGAACTTATGCTGAGTGAAGTGAGCAGAACCAGGTACCAGATGTACACAGTAACAGCCACAGGGTGTGACGACTAATTTTGATAGATTTAGCCCTACTCAGCAATGCAAGGACCTAAAACTTTTCCAAAGGACTCATGATGGAAAATGCCATCCACATCCAGAGAAAGAACTATGGAATCAGAATGCAGAACACAACAGACTATTTTCTCTTTTATTATGTTTTGTTTTTCTCATGGTTGCTCCCATTCACAATAATTCTATGCAACAAGACAAACGTGAAAATATGTTAAATAGCAATGTATGTGTAGAGTCCATATATGATTGCATGTCATCTTGGGAAGGGAGGGGGAAAGGATGGACATAAAATTTAAGACTTATGGAAGTGAATGTTGAAAACTGAAAAAAATAATAAATTTGGAAAAAATGATGAAAGGGACTGTTTCGGAGAGACTTGGCAAGATTTTTATGATTCATAATGAACTGAGGAGCTCTTGAGAGAAAAATTTATTCAATAACCACAATATTGTAGAGATAAACAACTTTGAATAACTTAAGGACTCTAGTCAATAAATGTGATGACCAACCATGATTCCAGAGAACCCGTGATGAAGAAAAGAGGTGATGGACTCAATGGGCTCAATATACGAATTGGGATATTCATTTTTATATGGCCAAAATGGAAATTTGTTTTGAATTCCTATGGGTAATTCTTATAAAGGCTTTCATTTTCTTTTCCTTTTTTTTTTTTTTTTTTAGTGGGGTAAGGGAGCTAGAGAGAGAAAATAATTGTCAATTGAAATAAAAGAAAACTAGAATAATAAAGAAAAAAGTACACAAGAAAGGCTGTTAAGAATAATACACATATAAAATCTTACAAAATAACTGTATTTTGCTGCTATATTTTGTTTTTACATCACCCTCATTTCCTTTTATATCCCACCAAACCCTCCCCCAAAGTCATTTTTTATAACAATAAATAAAAAAGGGAAAAAAAGCAGATTAACAAAACTTTCCAACACATCAAACAAGTCCAATAGCATATTCAGTGTTCCACATCCGTAGTCCCTCATCTCTGCAAAGAAGGAGGTAGTATTATTCAGTAGCAAATTTGGTTATTATAATCTCACTGCAATCAGTTTTGATTTTTTTGATGGTTGTTAGGCTTTCCATTATATTATTATAGATAATATATGTGTGGGTGTGTGTGTATGTGTCTGTCTGTCTGTCTATCATCTATGTATGTATCTATGTTTCTATCTTCTATTTCTTTCCTGGTTCGGCTTACTTTACACTGTATCAGTTCATATGTCTTTTCATCCTTTACATTCTTAGTATTCATTTTTTCTTACAACCTAGTAATATTCCATTACATTCATGTCACAATCTATTTAGCCATTCCCCAATACCTACACTGATGAAATGACAGATCTAATGAATATTGAAAAAATATTCTCTGTCAAAGAGAATGATCTTGGACTAGAAAATGCTTTTTTAACAGTTAATGTTAGGCGGAAGCTTAAACTCCAAATAATTGCACCTGATTTGTTTCCAGTTCTTTGATACTATAAAAATGCTTCTACAAATATGTTGATGCATACAGGACTTTCATATTTATCATGAACCTCATTGGAGTATATGTCTAGCAGTGGGATTTCTGAATCAAAAATTATGGACATTTTAGTCACTTAGAAAAAAGTATAATTTCAAATTGATTACCAGACGCAATGGACCAATTCACAATTTTGCCAGTAGTATACAAGTATTCCAACTCTATAACCCCTCCAACATTGTATGTTTCCAACTTCAATTTTCTTTACTTATTTCCTGTGTGTGAAAGTGAAACTTAAGATTTCTTTTGATTTGTATTTTTCTTATGTAATAGGGATTAGTGAGTAGGGAGAAAGGAAATTTCCATGTGGTGGGGCTAGGAGCCCACTTCTGGGACAGCCTCACTTTTCCTGGGCAGGGTCTTCTGAATGCATTTTAGTTCTATCTAACAGCTAATCAACAATCTATCTCTTCATTACAGGATTAACAGACAAACGTCATAGAATGTCTACATGTTCTCTAATTCAAGGAGCAAGATACTTCCTTAAATGTCATCATAACTTTCCAGGAGCAAGCTCCCCAGGATCCTATTTAGGGAATTGTCTGTTGCATCTGTTCACCAGATCCTTCCTCCCTTCCACCCAATTACATTAATTTTTAGTTGTTTGAAGCATTTTCATCTGGTCAGTAGTAGTTTGCAATTCTTATTTTTAGAACTGTACATTCATATCCTTTGATCACTTCTCTGTTGGGGAATGGCTTTTGCTCATGTATTTGCTTTAGTTCCCTATATATTTTTAATACCAAGCCATTATCAGAAATATTTGATACCAACATTTCCCCTGGTCTGCTGCATTCTTTCTTATCCTAGATGCTCTGATTTTGTCTATGCAAAAGTAAAATGAAAAAAAAAACTTAGTATTTAATAATGATAGCTAGCATTTATATAGTGTCTTAATGTTTACAAAGCACTTTAAACATGCTGTCTCATTTGATTCTTGCAATGACCTGGGGAGGTAGGTGCTACTTTTCTCATTTTTCATGTGAAACAATTGAGGCTAAAGAAAGAAAAAGTTATTTACCCAACATCACATAGCCAGTAAATATCTGAGATCGAATATGACCTTAGATCTTCCTCATTTCAATGCTAACATTCTACTTCCTTCTCTACTGAGCTTCCATTTTTTCTGTTTTCCCCCAATGAACACACATTTGCTTTAACCCTCTTCCACTGGAGAAAATCTGTAATACTTATTTGTTTTCTACACTTCTACTACTAGAAGAACCCTAGAATTCTTATAGCAAATATGCATAGAAAATAAAATCAAATCCCCACATTGTCCATGTGTAGAAATGTATGTCCTATTATCTGTATTTAGTCCATCACCTTTATTTCAGGAGAAGAGTGGTATTCTTCATCATCAGTCCTCTGGTCTCATGAGTAGTCACTAAATTAATGAGAGGTCTTAAGATTTTCAAAGTTATTTGTCTTTACAATCTTGTTAAGATTGTATAAATTGTTCTCCTGTTCTCCACATTTTACTCTGCATCACTTGCTGCAGATCTTCCCAGATTACTCCAAAATCATCCCTTTATTTATTTCATAAGGTGATAGTATTCAATTACATTAATATAGCATAAATTTTGAGCCATTTCCTAATTGATGAGCACCCCCCTAGCTTCCAGTTCTTTGTCACCACAAAAAGAGCTGCTATAAAGAATTTTTGTATGTATGGGTCCTTTTCCTCTTGCCTTGATCTGTTTAGGGTATAGATATAGTAGTGGTATCTCTGAGTCAAAGGGTATACATTATGTAGTAAATTTGGGGACAGTTTCAAATCATTCTTTAAAATGGTTATATTCATTTGCAGACCTACCAAAAATGCATAACTATCCCTATATCCTTATGGTCCCTCTAACATTTGTCATTTTCCTTTTTTTGGTCAATTTTGCTAATTTGATGATTATGAAGTAGCACTTCTGATTCCTTTAAATAATTAAGTTTTAATAACAATTCCAATTAGGAAAAAAGGAGAAAACTGTCTAAAGAGATCAATGTGAATTTGCATGGAATTAAATGAACTATTTTTATTTTCAAAAGACATATATAGAAGGTAGAAGTAAGAGTAGCTAATGGAGGACAAATGTAAATGAACAACATGTTTTTTAAAAGGTAATTCTGGAATCACTAAACTCAGAAGAAGATGAGGCTAAGGACAACAGAATCATGTCTGGGACCAGAGAAAGGCCAAAGAAAAGAAGAGTAATGGAAAGAAAGCAGAATTAAAAAATTCTTAATTACTTCTTTGGGTAAATGGTACTATATTGTGACTTGTGTGCTTTAACGGTGTAAGGGTTATGTTTCTAATTCAGGAAATGTTAATGGAAAGAAAGTGGATCAGTCATGGAACAAAAGTGGGGGACAACAGATGGGTGGTCCACAAACTCCAATGGTACTAACCAAATATTAGAACACTTAAAGAAAGACCTTCAGCATATTGGGGAAGGATATGAACAATAACGAAGCAGGAAGCAAAGGCAGGGAATGGTTTCAATTCATACTCCTTTTGTGGAACTAACCACATTGAAGAGATCACTGAGCATTAATTAATTAGTTAGCTAAGTAAAAACAATGACACCAAATTCAGATAGAATGGGATCCCTGTATACCACTTATGGTCTTTATTTATTTTGCTAAACATTTCCCGATTACACTTTAATCTGCTTCCCATCGTATTTGGGGATTTTGCAGGAAATTTGCGGTCAACAGATGGAGAGTTTGATACATCTGTATTAAAGTATTGCAGAAGTGATCTCTATCAATAACGATGATCTTTGGACAGTGCAGAGAAATGGCTAGTAAGATGAACCTCCAAATAAGTGTGACAATAGGAAGGGAGCTATCAATGACGTCAAGTAACCAAACCTGGTAAAACTGTATTTCAGGGTTTTGGAAGAATCAATGAATGTAATTGTTGACCTCATAGTCAGTGACCTTTGGAAATTCATGTAGGGAAAAAAATCATGGAGAATAAAAGTTGCTGTTGGACTCAAAAAAGCATAAATACCTGAATTTTCAAAAAAAAGGGACATAAGTGGAGCCTAGAAGTGATACATTACACTAGTGAACTTGGCTTTAATTCCTGACAAAACTCTACAACATAGCATTAGAAAGACACTGTGATCACTAACAGCAAACATTTCTCAAACATAAACTGGTCCTGCTAGACTGATCTCATTCCTTCTTTGATAAGGGTATGTATCAGAGTTGTAAAACAGGGTATTGTTGGAGATGTAACATACTTGAATTTCAGCGTGATATTTGAGCAAGACTGTCATGTTAGTAGCTGTCTTGTCAAGATAGAGACATGTGGGAGTAGGTGGATTTGGAACTGGGTGAGTAAACGGACTTTGAATTATGTTATGAATGTGTATCACACAGTCAGGAAGTCAGTCAATAAACACTATTTACTCTCTTCCAGTCAATGTTCTAAGCTCTGGGGATACAATGATAAGCAAAAGGCAGTCCCAACCCTCAAGGAGTTAATGGGGAGACAATATGTAAAAACTATGAACAAGTCATATATAGGATAAATTGGAGATAATCTTAGAGGGAAGCACTAGAATTAAGTGTGTTTGGGAAAACTTTGCCTTTAGAAGGTGGAATTTTGACTGAGACTTGAAGAAAACCAAGTCAGTCAGGAGACAAAGATGAAAAGGAAGAGATTCCAGTTATGGGAGACAGCCAGTGAAAATGCTGTTCAAAGATGAAGAGTTTCATGTGAGGAACAGAAAAGAGACCAGAGCTACTGAATTTCCCTCTTCTACTCTCTCCTACTTCATTGTGATGAGTTCAAAAAGAGATTGTATAAACATTTGCTGGAGATGTTTCAGAAGGAATTCCAGTAGAGGTAGGGTTTGGAATAGCTATTCTGTGAGGTCATTTCCAACTCTGAAATTCCAGAATTTCCTAATATTTTTTTCTGAAATGAAGGAAGAAAGGGGAATTGCTTTGATCTGCTCTCCTACTTCAAAGTCTGAACTGGGTATTTGAGTGCTTATAAATCATTAATGCTTGTACTAACAAGGTAACCAGTGTCTTTTGATGTGAGGGGTCCATAAGGGAGGCTAGGAGAACAGAGTGTAAAGAGAAGTAAGACTATTTTTGTTGAATGTTCTCCTTTGCTACTAGACCCCCTTCCGAGTTGATCCTACCTGTTCACCCAGTTATCACAGTGATAGTATCTCTTAGGACCTTCCTAAAAGTGAGGAGGTTGGCAAAGGGTATAAAGTTCTAGTAGGTGACTATTGAGAATTCCTTACCCATTTCCATAAAGTAGTAGTTAAGAAACTTTTCTTATGTATTGTGAGAGGAAAATAGAAACCACAATTATTTTGCAACATCTTGAAGGACTAACAATGTAGAAATTTCCCAACCATCTGCTGGCCTGTTATTAGAAAGTCCCAAGACCCTATGCAAAGACACATTAAAGTGGACTATCTTATCCTCTTTTGTTTTGAATTTTTGTCTAAAAGGACTTCTTTTACAATTAAAAAAGTATTTGGTCTCTTTTCCTTGTCTCCTGCCCTCAAAGAAGGAATACTTTCTCATTCTAGGAACAAATCCAGCCAATTGCATTCCAAATACTCCCCCTCCCTTGGCTAGTCCCCCTTCTTTCTCTACCTCTCTCTCTTCCCTAAAATGCTTTACTTTTCTATCCTGTTTCCACAGAATGCTGCTAATTGGATACTTTCAGTGGTCCTATAAGATTATAAAAATCAAATTTATACTCTAGAAAGCTGAAGTTGCCACCAGCAAAATATCCATCTTAGTTGGCTAATACATCTCTTTGCCTTCAGCTTGATTTCATCTCTTTGGCTGACAGCTATCAAACTCCTCTGGACATGCATGTCTCTCTCAAGAAATTGAGAGAATTCCCAATTGGCACTTTTTTGGACTTTCATACCAACTATTCTTTTAAATCCTTTATGACATATCCCCTTACAATTTCCCCAGATACCTTGCACTTTCCTGCCTCTAGGGCTTTGTCAATGCCATTATCTTCTCCCCTTTCCCTCATTCTTTCTAATCTTACCTTGCCTTTAAGGCCTAGGTCAAATACTACTTCTTTCCTGAAATGGTCCCTGATTATCCCAGAGAGATATGATTTCTCCCCACTCTGACCTTACAATGCTTATTGATCATACTGCTCATGTGACACTTTCATATATCTTATTTTGTAACTAATTAAATTCAACAAGAATTTATTAAGTGTCTACTATGTGCAATGGATTGTGTTAGTCTTTGGGTGTATAAAGTAAAAAAAAAAAACCAAAAACGGTCTTTGCCATGAGTTTATCAGAGTTTCATAGATTTATAGCCAGAAGAGATCTGAGGGGATGGCTAGTCCAATCCTTCATTTTGTTTAAAAAATTATCTTAATTATGAATGTTGAATATCAACAGACCTGAACATTTTTGTATTCAACAAAGAACAACAAATAAAGCTTGTATGTGAAGCTATGAATCTGTTCTTTTACAAAAAGCATCTAGATGAATATCTGGTCATTGGATCCAGATGGCTCAGGAGGAGAAAGTGAGGCTGGTGACCTGCACAGCCTTCCCTCACTCATAATAAAGTCAAGAGAAAGTCATGTCATTATTTCTCTGATGGCATGTTCTTCTTCAAAAATGAAGGATGAACACAAAAGTGTAGTCAAGGAAATCGGGTTCACATATTAGCCATCTCAAACTATATCTTCAGTCTGAATAACTAGATCATCTCTTCCACGATAAAAGGTGGGAGGCATGCTTCTTCTGAAGTCACATTGATCATTACATTGATTACAGTTATTCAGTCTTTCAAAATTGTTTTTCTTTACATTACTGCAATCATTACATTATTTGTTCTCTAGATTCGGCCTGAGTTTATACAAGTATCAAGTTTCTCCCAATCCATCCATTTTTTTAATAATTCAATAAATAATATTCCATTACATGCATATATCATAATTAGTTCAGCCATTTTCCAATTGTTGGTCACTCACTTGGTTTCCAATTCTTTAGCCCAATAAAAAATGATGCAATAAATATTTTTGTACATATCAGCACTTTCCCTCTTTCTTTCCCTCACTGATTTATTTTGGCCCTTTCATTTTAAGGATGAGAAAACACATTGGTAAGTAAATCAAGATAAGGAATATGCAAAATAACATAAAGAATTTTGAGGCAGACATAGGATTAATGGAATTCCAAAAGGCCTCAGCAGGGAGCTGGTTCCTGAGCTGTATTTTGAGGGAAACTAGAGATTCTACTGGGCAGAGATGAAGAGGGAGGTTCCAGACATGGGCCACTCTTTGTACAAACACATGGAGTATTTTGTATGAGGGACAGCTAGTAGACCAATTTAATTGGAAGAGAAAAGATATGAAGCCAAGTTACCTGAGAACAACCTGAAAAGGTACGGAAGGGCATTGCAGATGGCAGAAGAATTTTAACACTATCCTGAAGATTTGTGTGTTATCTATTATCTCTCCAATCATACTATAAGTTCATTGAAGATAACATCTTTATGTAACACAATACCTTATGCATCATTTAAACACTTTTCAAATGAATTGAGGTCCACTGACCAAACGAAAGAAAAAAGATATTTTTCACCCTCTGAACCTGTAATTTCATCTTTGTGGGGAACTCCTTTCTAACTGTGCAGATCAGAACTTGGGCTGCATACAGTTATAGAAAGTTGTCTAAGAGGTACTCAGAGACTAAAGGACCTACCTAAATTCCCACAGGATGTATCAAAGGCAGAATTAGAACATGGGACTTTCTAACTACAATATTTTTTTGTTTACTACTCTACATTATGTCTCAGGCTAGCCCACCTCCACCTTAAAACAATAACTACAACAAGGAAGAGTAGGGGAGGGTGTATTTGAGAGAGGGAATGTGAAAGATATGTCATTTCCAATTAAAAACAGCAAGCAGAAAAGTTTCTTCAATATGTAAAATGAATATTTGGAAACAAAAGCAAAATGAAAACAAATGTTTATGATATTATCAAAAGGGATCAGGTATGCACAGTTCTTTGGGTTCTTACCAGGAAAGACCATGATGGCAGCTGGAAGTTAAATTGCAACCATACTTTAATAAGGCACAAAGGCTGTAGTGGGCAAATAGACAAAGAAGGCACAGAGACAAATGTCATGGAGACAGGGGATGGGGTGGTAGAGAAAGAAAGGCACTAGTGGGAAAGGGGAGGGGAAGAGACATGGATTAGAGTTAGGAGCACTTGGTAGCATGGACCAGTGGAGATGGAGACTGCTTGGGAGGGCAACATTTTGAGGTCTTATTGATATAGAATTTTGGTCAGGGACAGACTTTTATTGGTTCTACCTTGGGGCTAGTTATTAACTTATCCAAATCACGCTAAAATGAGCAGAACTAGGAGAACCCTGTACACGTAGCAATACTGGGCGATGATCAGCTTTGACAGACTTAGCTCTTCTCAAAAATACAAAGATCTAAGATGATTCCAAAAGACTCATGATGGAAAATACTATCCACATTCAGAAAAAGAACTGTGGAGTCTGAGTGCAGATTGAAGCAGACTATTTGCTCTCTCTTTTCTTTCTTGTGGTTTTTTCGTTTTGTTCCAGTTCTTCTTTCACAACATAACTAATGTGGAAATACTTTTAATATGATTGTACATGTAGAGCCTACATCAGGTTGCATGCCATCTTGGGGAGGGGGCAAGGTGGAAGAAGGGGAAATTTAGAACTCAACATCCTATAAAAGTGAATGTTGAAAATGAAAAATAAATAAATGAGTTAAAAGCCCTACCCAAATCATTTCAAAGTTGTCAGTCAAACTTTAAAGTTAACATATCTGTATCATCTCAAAATTATCAGCACCATTTGGTCTTCTGTTGCCTTTACTGAGGATATCTGGAACTTATCTGAGATTTGCATATCATCAGACTAAAAGACCCAGACAACAAAGTCTGAGATGACTTCCCTTGATTTGATTGTGATTTTTGCTTACAATATGATATAATTTGCAAATTAAGCTCCTTTAATCTTTTGGATGGTCTGTATGTAATTTCCAGGTACCACTTTGTAATCTTATTTCTTGCTCTTGCCCCTTTATACTGGCTACTTACAGTCTTATTTACTTTACTCATTAGAAGAGGGGTGGTGGCTAGGGAGATCAGAATAAGATATAATTTTAACACAAAGAGAAAGAAGGGAAAAAATTAAGAAAGAGAGGAAAAGGAATAGGAAGAATGTAAGAACTAGCTTTGCTTCCTGAGTCAGCACACCCTACTATTGTTCAATTGTTCTTCAGTCATGCCTGACTCTTTGTGACCCATTTGGGGTTTTCTTGGCAAAGATGCTGGAGTGGTTTGCTGTTTCCTTCTGCAGTTCATTTTACAGATGGGGAAACTGAGGCAAAAAGGTTAAGTGACTTGACCAGGGTCACAGTTAGTTAAGTTTCTGAGGCCAGATTTGAATGCATGAAGATGAATCTTCCTGACTTCAGGTTCAGCACTCTACCCACTCTGCCACCTAGTTGCCCATATCTATTATATGAAATTTCTTTACCAAGGGGAAAGCTACTTTTCACCATCAGTATCTTGAAGTCAAAGCTGGTCGTGGCAGAGTTCTGAGTTCTGATATAATATAGTGCTATTTTCCTTTTTATTTTTGTGGCAATAATAGATATCATCCTTGTGCTTTTGTTTACTTGACCTTCCATTTGCTTAGGTCTACCTAATTTTCTCTAAATTCTTAGTGTTTTTTTCCTTCTTACACAGTAATATTCCATTACCTTCATGTGTTCAGTCATTTCCTGCTTGATGAGCACCCAATTTCAAAAAAAAGTTTTTGTTACTACAAAGAACACTGCAGTGAATATTTTGTTAATAAAGTATCTTTCACTGAGTCTTTGAAAATATGCTTTGTAGGAGGAGTTCTGGGTTGAAAGTTCTGATTAATTCTTGATGAATTTTCTTATAGCATTCCAAATTATTTTCTGGAAGAATTGTACTCATTCACAGCTTCAGCAGCCTAGTGTCAATATGACTGTCTTCCTATAATCCCACCAACATTGGTTATTTCCTTTAAAATTTTATTTTTGCCAATTTGATGGGTGTTAGGCAAAACTTCAGTGTTGCTTTAGTTTCAATTTCTTTTATTGCTAGTGATTTTTGAGCATCTTCTCATGATTGTCAATCATTTGCATTATTCTGAAAACTGCTTGTACATAACTTTCAACCACCTATTTACGAGGGAATGGCTTTTCCATAAGCCTACTCTCCCATTTTTTCACAATATAAAATATGTTTCATGAGAATTACTAGCAGAGGCATTGAAGGTGCACTTGATAAATGTTTCAGGAAGGAGTCATTTGTAAACCATATTTTACAGTTGTGACCATACAAGCTCTAGAGAATACAAACTCTATAAACTTCTTTTTGGCTGAAAAAAGTGTTTAATTTAGTAGCAAAATACTGTCCTAAGGAGATATTAAAATTATATGCTATATGATTTTTTGAAAGATGAAGCAAAAAAGATGATTTTATTAGATTGAAGCATGAAACGGGTTAACAGATGAATACTTCTTATCACATAATCAAATATCTACGACTTTATTCTTTTTTGCTGCAAAAACCTAGCAAATGAGTGTCTATTGTTGAGAAATTGATGAACAAAATATGATAGATGAATGTTATGAAATATGGTTAGATGATAAGAAAAAAAAAAGGAACTGATGCTTGGTGAAGTGAGCAGAACCAGGAGAATATTGTACACAGCAACAGATACAATGTGTGATGACTAATTTTGACAGACTTAGCCCTTCTCAGCAATGCAAAGACCTAAGACAATTCCAAAGGACTCATGATAGAAAATGCCATCCATAACCAAAGAAAGAACTGTGGAGTTTGGATGCAGTGTGAAGAAGACTATTTTCCTTTTTTTGTTTGTTTTGATTTTTCTTCTCATGTTTCCTACCGTTCTCTAATTCTTCTACACAGCATGACTAATGAGAGAATATATTTAATAGGCATGTATATGTAGAGGTTATATCAGATTGCATGCCATCTTGGGCAGAGGAGAGGGAAAGGAGGAGGAAAATTTAAAACTTATGGAAGTGCATGTTGAAAACTAAAAATTAATAAAGTAGCTTAAAAAACCCTAAACTAGAAAGGAATTATTCTGAGAAATTTGGGAATACTTGCATAGATAGTTGTAGAGTAAGGTAAACAAATTTAATAGAATAATTCCCTAGAAGTAACAGGCCTAATACCAGTAATAGAAGAGCAAATAAATGCTTCCTTATGAAACATGAATAAACAGATGTTTGCTCAGCAAAGGTGGTTGTCACTGCCCAAAAAAGAACCTCGTCAAAGAGGAATGTCCTGAAGTTTCTGAGGTCCTCCCGATGCTAACTGCATCATTGTAGAGTCAGTGACCAGAACAACATCATCCTAGTGGCCAGGTGAGGGGAGGAGAAGGCTTCAAGCTGTTCCTTGGTAGCTCAGTCACATACTTTCAATTTAATCTTTCATTTAACAAAATATTCTTCAGTGTACAGATTCAGCCATGTGATATGAGGCATCTTAGTGTAAATGAGCAGGGTATACTAGATATGGAACTAGGAAGACCTGGGTTCATATTCTGCCTCAAACACTTCCTAGCTTTGTGGCCTTAGACAACTAACTCATTTAACATCTCTGTATCTTCGTGTCCTCATCTGTAAAATAAGGGGACCAGATTAGAGGATATATAAGGTGCCTTGCAAACCTTTATCTATGATGCCATACACTGTAAATCTTAACTAATGAATGTTTTTTAACCTGAATTTGCTTTTTAAGTTCTAATAAAATGTGATCCTAGAACTGAAGTGTACTGCATGAAAAACATCTCATTTATTATTATTATGGAAAATAAAAGTCAGCATTTTATGGTATCTACACCACCCTGATATGACTATTAGGTATTGATTTCTGTAAATCAGAATTTATTATTCAGCAGGTTTACTATATCATACTAAATTGTGTGCCATCCTCAGGGTTAGGTAATCATATTCCTTTGAGAATCTTATTGATCAGAAACATGGGGGGATGGTGGAATTTGCTAGTCTGTGGTTATCAGAGTAATCTGTAATAATAAAGAAATGCCTTGGATAAGATAATTTCTAATGGTGTGGAGGTGAACTGAACAGAAAATGCCCTTAATCTAGGTGTTCAATAACATGGCACTGCGGTAAGAACAAATTAGGAATTTACTAACAAATTACTTTGATAATATTTCTCTCTAGTTTTACTTTGTCTGTGATCAACCATGGTGAACCATCCTGACCTAAACATTTATTTACTTTCTGATTACTTCTATTAAACCTGTTACATCTATTAGATCTGCTTGCTTTACTCTACAACTGTCTAATCAAGTTTTTCCAAATTCCTCTGAATTATTCCTTTCTTTGTTTTCCTATGATACAATCATATTCCATTACATTCATCTGCCACATTTTGTTCTTATGTTTCCCAATTGATGGACTAGGTTTTTGCTACCAAAAAGAGTGCAGCTATGAATATTTTATTATAAAATAGGGCAAGTATTAACTCCTTTGATTGGCATTTAAAGCTCTTCATAGGCTTCGCCAGACTGGCAAAGAGGTCCATGACACAAAAAGGATAAGAATCCATAGAGAACCTCTCTCTACTGAAAGATGATTGCTGAAGTCACCACCTGTTTTATCCATTTTCAAGGACTGTCCTTCAATGTGGGCTTTGGTATTCCCCACAGATCCCATAGTATGCCTCATTGAGAGCTCTGATGGCAAAATTACATTCATATGAGACCCAAATTCTTTCATCATTGGTATCCTACACAGTCAAGTTAGGATAGATTACATGGGAGCTATTTATGCTTATTTTACATCATAGAAAGTGTTTCCATAAAGGATCAGGAGCTTCAGTCATGATGTTGATAACTTTGGATCCATGATTAGATCTCAGATTCTATGAACCCAATTCTAGCACACAAACCCTGGGTTACTATAAATGGCAACTTTTGGGTTGCAAAAATTTTCCCTTGAATAATTCTACATGCAAGATGGATAATTTTGATTACATTAAACTGAAAAGTTTTTGCACAACCAAACCCAATGCAACCAAAATTCGGAGGGATGTAGGAAATTGGGAAAGAATTTTTACGGCTAAGCTCGGGGATAAAGGCCTCATTTCTAGAATATGCAGAGAACTGACTCAAATGTATAACTATACAAGTCATTCCCCAGTTGATAAATAGTCAAAGGATATGAACAGGCAATTTTCAGAGGAAGAAATTAAAGATATCTATAATCATATAAAAAATGCTCTAAATCACTATTGATTAGAGAGATGCAAATCAAAACAACTCTGAGGTACCACATCTCACCTATAAGATTGGCAAACATGACAGAACAAGAAAATGATAAATGCTGGAGAGGATGTGGGAGAGTTGGAACACTAATTCATTGCTGGTGGAGCTGTGAGCTCATCCAACCATTCTGGAGAGCGATTTGGAACTATGCCCAAAGAGCTACAAAAATGTGCATACCCTTTGACCCAGCAATATCACTACTAGGACTGTATCCCCAAGAAATCATAAAAATGGGAAAGGGTCCCACATGTACAAAAATATTTATAACAGCACTCTTTGTAGTTGCCAAAAACTGGAAGTCAAGGGGATGTCTATCAATTGGGGAATGGCTGAATAAATTATGGTATATGAATGTAATGGAGTACTATTGCACCATAAGAAATGATGAAGAAGAAGACTTCAGAGAGTTCTGGAAAGATTTATATGATCTGATGCTGAGCAAAAGGAGCAGAACCAGGAGAACTTTGTGCACAGCAACGACCACAGTGTGCGAGAGTTTTTTCTGGTAGACTTGGAACTTCGTAATAACGTAAGAACTTATTAAAAAAAAAATCCCAGTGGTGGTTTTCTAAGGCAAAATGCCTTCCACACTCAGAGAAAGAAATATGGAAGTCATTTGCAGAATGTAGCAGATCATGTTTATGTGTGTGTGTTTTTTGTGTATTATATTTTGATCTGTTATATGATTTCTTCCATTTATTTTAGTTCAACTACATAGCATGGCTATAGTGAAAATGTACTCAATAGGAAAGTATATGTAGAACCTATACAGAATTGTATGCTATCCTGGGGAGGGAAGGGGGTAGTGGGAGGTAGGTGTGGGGGGGATAAAATCTTAATTTTATGGTAGTGATTGTAGAATATTAAAAAAAAATAATAAAATTAAATTAAATAAAAAAATAACAAGAGAAAAAAAAATTCTGCATATATCTCTCCTTTCCCCAGTACATTTTTTTTTGTTTTATTATGTCTTATTGATTCATTTTCTTTTTTACATGGCAATCCTTTCCTGATATGTTCTCCTCCCTAATTGTGCTCACTGGGAAATAAAAAGAAAAAGCCTTTTAAAAAGTAAGTGTGTAATTTCTTAAGTCTTTTAGAGTTGTTAAATTTTTAAAAATACACTGTTTCTATTATATTATAAGTTGCTCTCCTGCTTCTGCTCACTTCACTCTGCATCAGTATATACAAATCTTCTGAGGTTTCTCTGTAACTGTCTCTTTCGTTGTTTCTTTTGATACAGTAGCATTCCATTTCATTTATATGCAATAATTGGTTCCACTGTTTCCCAATTATAAAGTATCAGTATAAAGTAAGGACCACTTACCTTACAGTTCTTTGCCACCACAGAAAGAGCTGTTACAAATATTTTTGTATCAGCAGATCTGTTTCTTTTTTCTTTGATCTTTTTGGTATAGGCCTGCTAATGATATTACTAGATCAAAGGGTATTCAATGTTTATTAACTTTTCTGACACAACTCCAAATTGATTTCCAGAATTGACCCAGCTCACAGTTCCACCAACAGTACATTAATATTCCTGATTTCCCACAACAATTCCAAGATTTGTCATTTTCTTTGTCTGTTAACTTTTAAAAACTTATAGGAATGGGATAGTACATCAGAGATGGCTTAATTTACATTTTTATAATTATTAATAATTTGGACCATTTTATCATAGTTATTCTGCTACCAGTCTAATCATTCCTCCAATCCATCCTCTATTCTACTGCTCTAGTAATTTTCCTAACAAAGTACTATGATCATCTTACTTCACTCAAAAACTTTTAGTGTCTCATCATTTTCTATTGAATAAAATATAAACCTTTGAATAGAATTTAAGGCCCTTCATAACCTATTTCCAATTTATCTGTCTTAATATTCTTCAGGTTTTCTACATTTCAACCAAACTGGGCTTTTCTCCATCTTCTCCATTTATTTTCCTCTTCTTCTTTCTTTCTCTATTCATACAAAAACTAATCACATTACTGAAATAGATTTAGAGATAGGGACACTGATGGGAGAGTCCTTATAAGTCTCCAACTATATGGAGATAAATCATACAGGCCATTTACCACTACCTAACAAAGCAACCCCCAAAAAACCCAATAAATTTTTCTTGTTCAGGATGATACCAAATTGTTCCCCCTTTTACTAAGGGAGTGGGTTTAAATTGTAGCAAAAGGGGATACATAAAGAAACTACCCTGCCTGTAAAGATGGAGAAACTAAGCCAAGAGACAAAATGAAGATCTAGACACAAAATAACTAAGAATCAAGAAGACATGAGGCATTTCATTACTTTTCAAGTTGTCTCGATTGAAGTAAAAATTTTTCCATGTTTTTATGTAACTACTCCTCTTTGTATGAGTCTTTTAATTGTATTATTTATACTGGAATATTCCTTTATTTATGGTATATTCCTTTTGTTCCAAGAGTAAATAAATAAGGTGATGACTAATTAGGAAGGAAACTGATAACAGTATCTACACATGAAACAATTCTGTGTTTTATGATTTCCCTGAAATTTAAGTAGTAGATGTAATTGTCTATTGTCTAAGCAAAGGGCACTAGATTAAAATTCTAAGTATCTGAGTTTTCAGCCACATCTCCAGTTCCTTCTACTTCTTTCAGTGGGCTGAAAGACTAGCAGGTTGGTTCATTTGATTAGATGTTTTGAACTGTTCGGAGTCAAGTTTCTAGTGTGAGCAAATAGAAAGAGTTTTGACCAGGAAATAAGTTAGAAAACCTAAGTTCTCTCTAGTCCTGGTTCTGTCATTATTAGATATCTAACCCCCAGAAAGTTATTTTATCTCCCTGGGTCTGTTTCTTCACCTGAAAGAGGAAGGATTGGAAGAAAAGTTTTTTCAAGTCTCTTCAATGTTGAAAGTTTATGGTCCTCCTATTGAGTCATTTAGGTAGTTGCTAGGAGACAATAATACTTAAAAGAATGGATTGGGATCAACTTGTTGTTTGATAAAAATGTCTGGGAAAATTAGGTAATATTCTGGGAGAAATTTGGTTTAGATGAATATTTCACACTATATTCCATAAGTACTATCAAAACATATATGCCCTAGATATAAATAGTCATATTATAAACAAATTAGAGGGAGAGAGATAGAAATATCTTTTGCGACTATGGATAGTCTTCTCGACTAAATAAGGGGTAGAGATGATCATAAAAGATAAAATGGGCAATTTTGGCTATTTAAAATTGTAAGACTTTTTCACATATGATATAAATGAAATTATAATTAAAGGGAAAAGTTACCCAGGAAAAAATCTTTGCAGCAAATTTCTCTGACAAAGACCTGAATTGATTCAAATATACAAGAACAAGCATCATTTCCCAATTGATTAACCATTTAAGGATATGAAAAAATAATTCTTAAAAGAAATGTAAGCTACCAATAACTATGGGAAAAAATGCTACAAATTACTAATAATATGAAGAATGCAAATTAAAACTCTTCTGAAGCTTCCATCTCTCCAGACAGCTCATTCCATTTATGGATGACTCTAATTATGGGGAAAAATTACTAATAATTTATATATAATAATGTAATATATACATGTATACACACACACACACACACACACACACACACACATATATATATATATATACATATATATATTTATAAAACATCAAGCTCAGTTGGCCCCTTCACAACTTTTATCCATTGCTTGTGGTTCTGCCATCTGGGGTCAAACAAAATCCCTCTTCCATTTTACAGTCCTTCAAATACTCAAGGCCTTTAGTCAACTTATTGATAAAACTGTTAAACAGCACAAGTCCAAACACAGATCCTTGAGGGAACTTTCCTGGGGACATGTTGCCATGTTGACACTAAATCAAGGGTAGAAGAAAGGGCGTCAGACTTAGAGCAAAAAGGCCCAGGGCTCAGCATCTCAACTGTTATTTAGTAACTGTACAACCTAGGACAAGTCCTTTAGTTTCTTCAATTGTAAGTCAGCTAGTAAACATTTATTAGTCACTTATGTGCTAGACTCTGTGCTAAGCATTAGAGATACAAAGAGCTCACATTCTAATGGAGGAAGCAACATGTAAATAACTAGGTACATTCAAGGTCTGTGCAGAGCAGTTGACAGAGGGGTGATCTGAGAGAGGAAAACAAGATAGAAGACTTGGGCTAGATAATCCTTCAGGTCTCTTTAAGCTCCAAGTCCTTTGATCCTATGATTGTAAGTCTTGGGCTGGCACTTGGTACCTATGGGACTTACCTCTCTGAACCCAAGTATCTTCATTTGTAAAATGGTGATAGTGATACTTGTGCTGTGTGTCTCTTGAGGTTATGGCAAAAAGTTCATGAGAAAGATATATGTGAAGGTCTCTTGCTTGGTTCTAGTGTATGGTTGCTATGCAGTTACAACAATACTTCTGGGAATCCATGATCTCCTTGTTTCATCCAACAGTTCAGATTAATACATGACTTCCCATCATGAGTTATTCTTTCCTGTGTCTTTCAATAAATCATCTACGTAGGAATCACTCAATGTAGTAGAGTATTCTGGGTCTTGTTGTTGTTGTTCAGTAACATTTGACTCATTGAGATCCTATTTGGCATTTTTTTGGCAAAGATACTGGAGTGGTTTGCCATTTCCTTCTTTAGCTCATTTTATAGATGAGGAGACTGAGGCAAACAGGGTTAAGTCACTTGCCCAGGGTCACACAGGTAGGAAGTGTCTGAGGCTAGAGTTGAACTCAGGAAGATGAGGCTTCCTGATTCCAAGCCCAGTGTTCTATCTACTGAACCACTTAATAGCAGGCACTCCAGGTCTACACTAACCTAATTCAATAGATATGCATTATGTATCTACTATTTGCAAGGAACTGACACCAATATCCACAATAACAACTATATGACAGCATTGAGAGTATGGGGGTGGGGTGGCTTTGAAGAAACCTCCCAAACTAGAGGTCACTAGGAGAAGAAATGCTATTCAGGTATAACAAAGTAATCTTTTACCAATGGCTAAAATTTAGTTCCTCTGCAAGTGACATTGATCACACCAATGGCCTTTCAGTGGATTTAGCAATGAATACTTGGCACTCTCCAAAGAAATGGCAGCCATTTTGGGGTCACTTGTGGAAATCTAGGATAATCCATGGCATGAGAGCAAATGGTATTAAAGGGCAAAGCAACATCTCCATGGTAAATAAAAGGAACAAAGCAAGAAAAACGGAGCATTTGCCTAAGAAATGTCAGTGAATACCAGAAGCTATAAATTGGTTTTTTGAAGCAGTCAGAGGTGGCATAAATTGAAGCCTAAAGCTTTGTAGATTGCAAGTGGGATTGAGTACAACAAGCAGTTGCTCCTATAGGTACCTAAAGCAAGAACTGCTCTGTCTTTGCCTTGAGATGGTGCCTACTGGTTACTCATGATTCTCTGCCTTAAGTAAGGTCTGCAACATCACAGGACAGCACCATGTCCCACCATCCTGGGCAACATTTGGGGTTTCTGAGACTTTTTAGAGAATGTTCTGGAGGGCAAATAAACCACCAAAGATTATTTTCCCTTTTGACTTCCTCTTCACTATTTGTGAAATTATAATAATAGCCTTTTTATAGTGTTTTAAAATTTGCAAAGTGCTTTCCAGATATGTCATTCTCACAACAACACTGGGAGGAAAGTGCTATTATTTTTTTACAAGTGAGGGAACTGAGGCAGACAGAGGTTAAGTGATTCGCTCAGTGTCATGCAGCTGGCATATGTCTGAGGCTAAATTTGAACTTGGGTCTTCCTTGCTCCATGTCCAGTGACCTATTTCATTAACCTACCACATTCAGTTCTGCTTAGACTATTTTGAAGCAGAGCTTCTATTGATAAATTTAGGCTCTCCTAAGCACAATCGTGGAAGTGCTTAAAGTTTACTGGATGGCAAAAAAGTGGCAAATTATCTTACTAATTTCAAAGTGGTTCTACAATTGCCAAATCATTCAGGGAACAAATGATTAGACACTTATGTTATTACTATAGATAGTGAACTAGTTATAAGTGAATTCGCTTTCTTCCAATTAAAATTTTTGGAGTTGTAAAAGCAAGAAAGCATGCTTCCTTAAGCCTGGTAATATATAAATTTCAGAGTGTTTTCAATTTAGGTTTGACTCCACAGGAAAATGGGTATCTCTATGTTCATTTGGATATGGCCATTAATGTGCCACCTTCTTAATGCAGGTACTGTGATTATGATATTTTATTTTCCCCCAAAATACAAGTTTTAGTATTCTGAACACTGATACTAAACTATATATTTCAAGAGGAATCTTGTCTCAGACTGCAGTAGCTAGAGGACTTTGGTTATCATTATCTACAAAGTGTTTTATATTCATCAAGCATTGAACAGATGCTTGTTTGTTGGGTTGAATAGTGGAAATTTTGTTACCATTATGAAATATAAACAGTTGAAACAAAAGCAAACTAATTGGGATACCATTTGTTTCATTAAATCATTATGGCAATGGAATAATTGTTTGGTCTTGAAAATCACATGGTTGTTAAAATAATTTAGTGTGGATTTGAGTGACATAACTCTTTGTCTTTCACTATCTGTGTTTGTGACTTAATTTAAAAAGCCCCAGAACATTTGCTGAAACATAGAAAAACCACAGTCTCCATGATATAACGATGGGCAGGATGTATTGTCTTGTTAACATAATATTTGTTGAAGGCATGTAATTTGAATTCTGCCTGCAGACATATCTGTCTTACAAACACTTTATCATTAGAGTACACATGTAGCTAAGTGTTTTGATGGTAGAAAAGGGAAAATGGAATCCACTTGTGTCTGCCACAACCTTTGCCATTTAACCTGGAGCTAGCCTCTCATTCAAATCTAGGTGTCAGGAGAGAGAGCTGGCTAGATGCCTGCAGAGCCTTTGGCAAACTTGGGGAGCACTGGATTCTGGGAGTCTTGACTGACTTTTCAAGACAATTTTCATATGACTGCTAGTTGAGCAAGATGCTTAGTTATATACTCATGTGTATGTATTGTTTTTAATATTTTTTTGTCAGATTCATGTGTTTCATAAATCAAGTTATTTGTGGAAATTGATACCCATCTTTGGTTTTGTACATCAACACCTCAGGATCTGGAGAAAGAATATAATAGGGGATGATATTTCACCTGACAAACTGTTTAAAAAATGATAGTAAAAAATTGGCTTCCCCTTTACAACCTTTGGCACCCAGTCACTCTAATGAACCACTGACTGCTGGTGCATAACTCATATATAGGCCTATGACTATGTCAGTGAGGGGTTGAGTGATAAATCAATAATGTTTTTCATCTTTGCCATCTACTCTCCTACCCCGAGCCTCAGGAGGCACTGTAGGGCTAAGTTGTTTTGAGTATAGGGGAATTATTTGTTTTTTAAAACTCTGTCTTAAAGGTCTTAAAGGGGACTAGTCTTCTATATTCAGAACTTTCTTGTGAAAATCCGAGATGGACTTAAAGCCCTATTGTCTTTAGAGATGGTGATTGTGCTATTGGTAGATCTGGGGTGGGGATGAAAATAGACAACTTTCCTTACTAAGGGAAGTATACTCATTATTTGAAACCAGTTGAAATGGAAGGACAACACCACAAATTTCTCTTTCTTTGAGGTATTCATTCATTTGAAGGTTTTATGAGAACCCTGGCTATTCTCACCAATGGGCAGGGAGCTTACATGACTCTAAGCTTAATCACCAATTAATATAGCAAGGCAGGCTGATTTCTCACTCTTTGATTCAGAGTCCTGATTCTCCTTAACATTGTGGGTTTTGCTACTTTACTGGTGCCCATCAAAGACAATCTACCTTACTAAGCATGCTGGCCTTTTACTTTTTGGCCATGGCAATTTTGGAAGTGGTATGGTATTTTGGAAAGCTCACCGAATTTGGGATTAAGGAGACCTGAGTTGGTTTACTGGATTTATTGCTTACTGATTACATCACCTTGCCTAGACTTCTTCTTTCCTTTTCTTGGAAATATTGAGTCACAAGATAAAGGAATTTAGAGATAGAAATGACCTTGAGATAATTTTTCCAACACCCCCCATTTTTAAAATGAGGACACTGAGACCCAAAGTAGAGTCAGTCAGTCAATTAATTAAATGCTTACTATGTGCCAGGTACTGTGCTAGTCACTAAGAATACATAGAAGCAGAAATACAGTCCTTACCTTCTTATAGGAGAGAATAGTACATAAAAGGGAGGTGAAAGGATGGGGAGAAGTACGTACCCTGCTCATGGCCATGGCAGAGAAAATACAGCGGACTTTCCTAGGAGGGCAACCTAGAGACAAATGAAGAAATCTTCATCCTGGATCTTGTCTTTAAATGAGAGGTTCTGGGAGAACCAACCTTTCAGAGGATGAGGCTCAGAGTACTTCCAGTGTGAGAAGATGTTCACGGGGAGGAGTGTACTTCTAGGGTGGAGAGGTTTCTATGGCCCAGTTGATAAAGCTCTATGGAGATGAGTTCCTAGAGAGGGGAGAGATGAAGGAAGAAAAACCCAGATTACCTGATGTTAAATCCCGTGTTGTTTCCTTACTGTCCTACAGATCTAAGAGAAGAGCTATAGGGAAGGAGGTTAGTGAGTCAGTAAAAGAGAACAGTGAAGTTAGTGTAAACAAATTCTTATTTTCCTCTGAAAGACAACTCTAGTCAATACAGTGAGAGACAATAATTCTGGAGGACTCATGTTGAAACATGCTACCACCTCTTGCAGAGAGGTGATGGATTCAGAGTGCAGATTCTAATATGTGTCATTGAGACATAGCCAACATGGGAATTAATTTTTCTTGACTATGCATATTTGAGAGAGCTAGGTGGCGCAGTGGATAGAGTGCTGGACTTCAAATCAGAATGAATTGGGCTTAAATGTGAATTCAGATACTCTCTAGCTAGGTAATGCTGGGCAAATAATTTAACGTCTGTTGGTCTCAGTTTCCTCAATATAAAATGGGGATAATAATAACATCATTGTTTTATGTTTACATGTGGCATGACTGCCAGATGAGTCCTTGTCTTAGCTTCTGTTGGCCTGGGATGAGAAAGTCATTCGTGGAGATTGACCTGTACTCTTTGGGGCCTTCATGCTGTGATGGCTCTGGGACTCAGACTTTGGAACTCTGGCAGCTGTGGTACACTCTAGACTATGGATGGGGAGCCTGTGGCCTCAAGGCCACATGTGGCTTTCTAGGTCCTTGGGTGCAGCCTTTTGACTGAGTGCAAGTTTTACAGAGCAAATCCTTTTACTAAGGGGATTCGTTCTGTGAAGTCTGGATTCAGTCAAAGGGCTGCACTTGAGGTCCTAGAGGGCCACATAGGCCCTGAGGCCACAGGTTCTCCACCTCTGCTCTGGACATTTTAAAACTCTCAAGACTGGTAACTCTTCACCTAAAACAGAAAAGAACAGAGGTCAAAGGGCACTTTTAAGGCCAAATGACCAAAGGGAGGAGAAGGTCCCAAGGCCTCTCCTATTATAACACAGTCTCTCACCAAATGCCAAAGTAAAAAGAGCCTGCTCATAGTTTTATGATCAGAGACAACCATTCCAAGAACAACAGCCAATGCAACTGAAACCCCTATTCCAGGAGGAAAAGGACATTTCAATGACAAGAATTTTGGTTTTTCAGAAGTATTAAGGATAAGAAAATCCCTTAAGGCATTTAACACTCACTTGATTTAGCCTATGAAATTTCACTTAATTTGTAATTTGTGAATAAGTTGTACATTTTCTCATGTTTCCCTAATTTGGTTATGATATCATCCTTTATGTCTAAATCATTTATCCATTTTAACCTTATATTGGTATACATCGTGGGATATCAATCTATGCCTAGTTTCTGCCAATCTTTCCAGTTTTCCCAGCAATTTTTTGTCATATGATGAGCTATTGCCCCCCAAAGCTTGAATCTTTGGGTTTATCAAACACTAGATTACTACATTAAATTATATTGCATTACTACTAGAAGATTTACTCCAGTGTATTATGTACCTAATTTATTTCATTGATCTACCACTCTATTTCTTAGCCAGGACTAGATTGTTTTGATGATTGCCACTTTGCAATATAACTTGAAACCTGATACTGCTAGTCTCCCTTCCTTCATATTTTTTCATTAATTTCTTGAGATTCAGTCTTTTGTTCTTCCAGATGAATCTTGTTATTATTTTTCTATCTCAGTAAAATAATTATTTGGTAGTTATGTAGACTTGTCATTTTTATTATACTGTCTGCCCTACCCATAAGCAATCAATAGTTTTCCAATTGTTTAGATTTGTTTTTATTTGTGTGAAAAGTGTTTTGTAATAGTGTTCATACAGTCACAAGGTTTATCTTGGCAGTTAGACCAGTATTTTATATTGAATTCAGTTATTTTAATTGGAATTTCTCCTTCTATCTCTTCCTTCTTGCTTTGTTGGTAGAATATAAAAATGATGATGATTTATGTGTGTTTACCTTATATTTTGCAACTTTTATAAAACTGTTAAGTGTTTCAACTAGTTTTTATTGTTGTTGTTGATTCTCTAGGGTTCTCTAAGTACACCATCATATCATTTACAGAGAGTGTTAGTTTTGTTCCCTCATTACCTAATTTTATTCCTTCAATTTCTTTTTATTCTCATTGCTACAGTTAACATTTCTAGTACAATATTAAACAATAGTGGTGAAAATGAGCATTTTTGCTTTACCCTGATCTTAATGGAAAGGTTTCTAGCTTATCCCCATTACAGATAATGCTTACTTTTGGTTTTAGATAGTTACAAATTCTCATTTTAAGGAAAGCACCATTGGTTATTATACTTTCTAGTGGTTTTTTTTTTTTTAATAAGAATGGGTATTAGATTTTATCAAAGGCTTTTTCTTCAGCTATTGATATAATTTTATACTTTTAATTTTTGTTATTGATGTGGTCAATTATGCTGATAGTTTTTATAATATTGAACCATTCACACATTCTTGATATAAATCCTATCTGGTCATAGTGTAATCTTTGGGATATATTGTTGTAGTATTTTATTTACATTTTTTGCATTGGTATTCATTGAGGAAATTAGTCTAAACTTTTCTTGTTATGCTTTTGCTCTCTCTGGTTTAGGTATCAAAATCATTTTTTGTGTAATAAAAGTAATTTGGTAGGATTCTTTACCTATTTTTTTCAAATAATTTATATGGTATTGGGAGTAATTATTCTTTAAATGTTTGATAGAATTCACTTATAAATCCATCTGATCATGGCTTTTTTTTTTCTTAGAGGAGTCATTATGGTTTGTTCAATTTCTTTTTCTAAGACAGGGTTATTTAAGCATTCTATTTCTTATGTTTATCTGGACAATATATGTTCTTGAAATATTCATTCATTTCCTTTAGATTGTTAGTTTATTGGTATGTAATTGGGCAAAATAACTCCTACTAATTGCTTTAGTTTTGTCTTCATTGGTGGTATATTTACCCTTTTCAGTTTTGATAGTGGTAATTTGCTTTCTTCCTTTCTTGTCTTTTTTCAAACCAAATTAGCTAATGGTTTATCTGTTTTATTGTTTTTTTTCATAAAACTAGCTCCCATTTTTATTAGTTTAATTTTTTTCACTTTCAATTTTATTAACCTTTCCATTGATTTCCAGGATTTCCATTTTGATGTTTAAATGAGGATTTTTAATTTGTTATTTCTTTGGATTTTTAGTTGCATATCCAATTCATTGATCTGTTCTTTCTTTTATTAATGTATATATTTAGAAATATAAATTTTCTCATAAGTACTGCTTTGACTGTATTCTACAAATGCTGGAATGTTGTCTATTCTTGTCATCCTTTTTAATGAAATTATTATTTCTATGATTTGTTATTTGGCCCACTCATTCTTTAAGGTCACCTTATTTAGTTTCCAAGTAATTTCTCATCTAGGTAGGTGGTGCAGTGGATAGAACACCAGTGCAGAAGTCAGGAGGACCTGAGTTTAAATCTCACCTCAGACACTTGACACTCACTAGCTGTGTACTCTTGGGCAAGTTACTTAACCTCAATTGCCTCATTCTGGGTCATCTCCAGTCATCCTGATGAATATCTAGTCACTGGATTCAGATGGCTCTGGAGGAGAAGTGAGGCTGGTGACCTGCACAGCCCTCCCTCACTCAAAACAAAGTCAAGAGCAAGTCATATCATTATTTCTCTGATGTCATGGTCTTCTTCAGCAATAAAGGATGAACATACACACACGATTTCTCATCTAGGCTTCCACAGTCCTCTAGTGAATATAATTTTTATTGCATTATGATCTGAAAAGGGTGCATTTAATTTTTTTTTCTGCATTTAGTTGTGATGCTTTTATGACTTAATACATGGTCAATTTTTGTGTAGATGCCATGAACAACTGAGAAAAAGGTATATTCCTTCCTATTTCCATTTGCTTTTTTTCCAGAGGCTTATCCTATCCATTTTTTCTAAGATTCTATTAGTTTCTTTAACTTTTTAATATTTACTTTATGTTTATATTCATCTAGCTCTGAGAGGGGGAAGCTGAGGTTGTCACTAGTACAGTTTTACTGTACTCCTACAATTCATTTAACTTTTCCTTTATGAATTTGGATACTATGCCATTACATACATATGTGTTTAGTATTGATATTACTTCATTGTCTACCTTTTAGTAAGATGCAGTTTCTCTGCTTATCCCTTTTAAATAGGTCTATTTTTGCTTTCGCTTTTTTCTGAGGTCATAATTGCTACCCCTGCCATTTTTGCTTGAGCTGAAGCATAAGAGGTTCTGCCCCAGTGCTTTATTTTAATTTTGTGTGTTCCTCTCTGTTTCAAATGTGTTTATTGTAAACAAAATATGATTGGATTCTGGTTTCTAATCCATTCTGCTATCAGCTTCTGTATTATGAGTGAATTCATCTCATTCACATTCACAGTTATTATTACTAAATGTGCATTTCCCTCCATCTGTAATGGTAATTTAAATGGGGAGATATTTCTCATTCATTAGTGGGCCCATGAGACCTGCCTGGCTGAGTCATGAGCCATGAGGCCTGAGTCACATGGAGCCCGTGGTGGGAGGAGCTTGCGGGATGGATGGAACAGGAAGAGCCAGAACTAGAGCAGAGCTGAAAGGAAATTAGTGAGAGGGCAGTCAGAGCTAGGAAGGAGGCTGGCAAGCCTGCAGCTGGCTGTGAGTGTGACAAGGGCATTTTGTTTAAGGCAGTTTGTTGGTGGGAAGCTTAGCAGGGAAAGTCTTGAGGATGGCATAATTCTCTGCATTGTTATTGTGTACAAATTTTTGTTACTATGATGGATTTGGCTTCCTGGTGTCTGAATAAATGTTTTGGTTTTGTCTTCCATGTGGAGAGTCTGTGGTATTTCCTGCTTCAGAATTGCACTAGGATATTCATGACCACTGTAGGTGCTATGAATATCTCCTTGACACTACACAATCCGATTTTCTTCCATTTATCCTTCTCTCTCTTTTTATCCTGTTCCTCCTCTAAAGTCTGTTTTGCTTCTGACCACTCATTTCTCTTATCCATTTCCCCTCTAACTTCCCTGTTGGGTAAGATAGATTTTTATTACCAAACACATACATATATATGTATGTCTGTGTGTGTATTGGTTAAATACACACATACATACATATTCATATGTATATATATATATATATAGGTTCAAATATATGTATAATAGGTTGAAAGGAAGGATATATATGTACCTATCTATATTATAAATATATCTTATATCTATCTATATCCATCTATCCATCTATCTATCTATCTATCTATCTATCTATCTATCTATCTATCTATCTATCTATTTCTCTATCTTCTTTCTCTGAACCAATATCTGTGAGTGAGGTTCAAGCATTCCTCACCCTTCCATTGTATCCTCCATTGTAAAAGATCTTTCTTGTGTGCTTCTTTTGTGTGTGATAATTTTCTCCATTCTTCCTTTCCCTTCCTCCTTCTCCCAGAGCATTCTTTTTTCTTGACTATTCATTTTTTCGTATCATCCCAACACAATCAATTAACTCCTGTGCCCTTTTTCTATATAGAGTCCCTCTAACTGCTCTAATGATAAAGTTCTTAGAAGTTACATATATCATCATCTCATATGGAAAGGCAAACAGTTTAACCTTATTGAGTCCCTTATCTTGAGTCTTGTATTTGAAAATCAAATTTTCTATTCAGTTTTGGTCTTTTCATCAGGAATCCTTGAAAGTCCAAAATTTCAGTAAATATCAGTTTTCCCCCTTGCATGATTACACAAGCATACCTCATTTTATTGTGCTTCAGAGATATTGTATTTTATTTTATTTTTACAAATTGATGATTTGTACCAATCCTGTGTTGAGCAAGTCTATAATATCATTTTTTTCCAACAGTATGTGATCACATCATGTCTTTGTGTCACATTTTGATAATTTTCACAACATCATTAATATTATGTCTGTTACGGTTATCTGTGATCAGTGTTCTTTAATGTTAATATTGTAATTGTTTTGGGGCACTATGAACTGCACTCATATAAGATGGAGAACTTACTTGATAAATGTGTGTATTCTGACTGCTCCATGGACTGGCCATTCTCACATCTATCCCACATCTCTCTCCTTAGGCCTTCCTATTCTCTGTGTCACAACGCTATCAAAGAATATTATATAAACTTAGTTGATAAAGCAGTGACAGGGTTTGAGAGGGTTGACTCCAATTTTGAAGGAAGTTCTACTTTGGGTAAAGTGCTATCAAATAGCACTGCATGCTACAGAGAAATCTTTCATGAAAGGAAGAGTCACTCGATGTGGCAAGCTTCATTGTTGTCTTATTTTAAGAAATTATCACAGCCCTTCCAATCTTCAGCAACCACTCTCCTTTTCATAAGCCATAAACACTGAAGCAAGATCCTCTACCAGGAAAAAGATTATAATTTGCTGAAGGCTCAAATGATGATTAGTTATGTTTTTTTTTAGCAATAAAGAATTTTTCAATTACATGCATTTTTAGACATAATAGTATTGCATATTTAATAGGCAACAGTATAATGTAAACATAACTTTTATATGCATTGGGAAACCAAAAAAATTCATGTAACTTGCTTTATTAGGATATTAACTTTATTGTGGTGGTCTGGAGCTGAACCAACAATATTTCTGAGGTAGGCTTGTACTTAGCTTTGCTGGGTGATTATTCATGGTTATAATTCCAGCTCTTTTGCTTTCCAAAATAACATATTCCAAGCCCTCCTATCTTTTAAATGGTGCTGCTAAATCCTGTGTGATCCTGATTGTAGCTGCATGATATTTGAATGGTTTCTTTCTGACTGCTTGAAGTATTTTCTTTTCTATCTAGGAGTTCTGGAATTGGGCTGTAATATTCCTGGGAGTTTTTATTTTGGTATCTCTTTCAGGTGGTAAATAGTGAATTTATTCAATGTCTTTTTTGCCCTCTACTTCTAGGATACTGGGGCAGTTTTCTTTGATAATTTATGGAAATACGATGTCTGGTCTCTTTATTTGATCACAGTATTCAAGGAGTCAAGTAATTCTTAAATTATCTCTCTTTAATCTCTCTTCCAGAACAGTTGTTTTTCTGATGAGATATTTCACATTTTCTTTTATTTCCACTCTTTTGACATTGTTTTATTATTTTTTGATATTTCATGGAGTCATTAGCTTTCACTTGCCCAATTATAATTTTTAAGGAATTATTTTCTTCAGTAAACTTTTGTACCTCTTTTTCCATTTGGTCTATTCTGTTTTTCAAGATGTGTATTTTTTTGTGACTTTTTTTTTTACCACGCTGTTAATTGTCTTTTCAAAATTTTCTTTCTTTGCTCTTATTTCTTTGCTCTTATTTCTCTAGCACTCTTATATGATTTTGGAAATCACTTTTAACTATTCCAGAAATTCTTGTTGGGTTTGTTTCCAATTCACTTTTTTTTTTTTAAGTTTTGCTTATCTTTGTTTTGATTCATTGTCTTCTTCAGAGTTTGAGTCTTGATCTTCCCTGTCACCATAGTAACTTTTTATAATCAGGTTCTTTTTTGTTGTTTGCTCATTTTTCTACTGTGTTTCTTGATTTTGAACTTTATGTCAAAGTTGAGCTGTGTTCTCAGTGTGTGTGTGTGTGTGTGTGTGTGTGTGTGTGTGTGTGTGTGTGTGTGTGTGTGTATTTGTGCTTTAGGCTTTTTCCCACTGCTATTTTCAGAGCTAGTCCTGGGGATTTAGAAATTTTTAATGCTTCCCAGATGATGTGGTCTGGTGAGAGCTGTGATCGTTACTCTCCTGGTCTTTACTCTGGGTTTTGCACAGGAAGGGGCCCTGATCCTTTGGGACTGCAGTTAATACTGCTCCTCAGGCCCCCCCTTGCTCCCTTGGGATCAGAAATGATGTTGTTTTCCATTATCACTGCTCCTTTGGGACCAGAAGTGATGCTGTTCCTCAGGGCTCCTTTGGGATCAAAAGCTATACTGCTCCCACTATCTCTTGACTGAAAGTGAACTTCTCTGCCCTTGAAGCATGACCCAGAAATGGGCATAGGAATGGATTTGCCAAATAACATCTGGTCCTATGTCTAGTGCTAGCACAGGGGTCCCCTGTAATCTCTTTATGACCAGATGCCAGGTTCCCATACCATCTCTGGCTTGAGAGTTTCCTGAAGCTGAGGCTGCTTGCATTGCTGTCATCTTTTCCCAGCAGTGGTGTTTTATGCACAAGAGCTCTGGGTCCACCTCGTATTACAGATCTCTCTTTCTGACCTCTTATGTTGCTTTGAGATGGATGAATGTCTTGTGCTGACCTTTTGTTGGCACTGCCACTCTGGAATTTGATTTGAGGTTTTATTTTAAAGGTCTTTAAGGGAAAATATTGGGAGAGCTCAGCTCAGTGTTTTCTCCTACTCCACCATCTTGACTCCTCCCCTAAGTCTGTTATGCATTTTGAATGATTGTCCAAGATGTCCTAGAGAATGTTGATAGAACTCCATTTTAAACTCTCTAGAAAATAATCATTCTTAATCTACTTGGTTTTTCCTCTGTGGGTAGGCTCAATTTTTTTTGACAATGATTATGGATCTTGAAATTCTGTGGATTAATGTGATCAGTACAATGTCATTTCCAAATAGAAGCATCTTATCACCAATGTTTTGCAGTTGAAATCATATAGTCAAGGGAACTAAGAAAAGTTTTTGCATTTTATTTATTTATTTAAAATGTTTGCATTTTCAAATAAAGGATTGTTTTTTACATTTTTAAAATATAAGAAAACTTTATTTTAAAATATAAAAAGTCATTCTTAGGTCACCTGTGTACAAAAAATAAGCAGCAGGCTGGTTTTTGCTTTCAGGCCATAGTTTGCCAACCCCTGATATTCCAATGCCTTATTTTATAAAGGAAAAATATGTAGATATAGAGAGATGAAGAGGCTTATAACTTTCAATTTTATAAAAAAGTGACAAGGCTATGACTTAAATCTAGATAATCTGAATTCTATCTAGTACTATTTCCAAAAAGAGTATTAGGGGAAAAGATTAGATCTCTGATCCTATTAGCCTGTGTTACTATCCTTAAGACTAGTACCCCAGTATGTTATCCTTATTAACTATCCATTGAAGGAGTGCAGGATTTGAATTATCTAGCAGGCAGTACAACACTTGAGCCACCAGTCCAGTCTTCTCAATTTCTTTCTGGCTTATGAGTGGACTAGCCTCCCTAAGAGGCTGTAATATCTTTGCTGACCATAAGAGGGTGTTAAGACAATACATTTCTAAAATACTTTTCTTCTGTTTCCCCACCTTTGCCAAAGCCCTTGATCTCTATCATGATGGTGGTAAGCATCTTGGATTAACTCTCATTGGTTAGTTCTGAAATTATTTTAAAGGATTAAATGTGATTTTACTCAAAACTTTAAAAAGTTGAAACATGCTATCTGTGTTCTGCTCATGAACCTCCCACCCATCTGGACTCCCCTTTCTCAATCCACTGTCCATTACATTCACAGATTCCGAGATGTAGCATTCTGTGATCACAAAGTTTTTTGTAAGTAGAATAAAGTCAAAAAGAATTGGACAAAATACCCTTTATGATAAGTGTTTAATAAATGTTTATTGATTGACCTCTATTTTTCAACACTCACTTCCATATGTTTTAAATTTTCTCCCCCTCTCTTCCCTTTCTCCTCCCCAAGACGGAATGCAAGCTGATATAGGCTCTACATTTACATTCTTATTACACATATTTTCATATTAGTCATGTTGTATAGAAGAATTAAAATGAATGGAAGGAATCATGATAAAGAAAAACAACACAAAACAAAGCAAAACAAAAAAAGAAAAGTCTGCTTGGCTCTGCGTTCAGACTCAGTTTTTTCTTTGGATGTGAATGGAATTTTCCTTCATGAGTCCTTTGGAAACTTTTTGTAGGTCCTTGCACTGCTGAAAAGGGTTAAATCTGTCAAAGTCAGTCATAGCGCACTCTGGCTTTTAATGTCACTCAGCATCAGTTCATATAAGTCTTTCCAGGTTTTTCTGAAGTCTGCCTGTTCATCATTTCTTATAGCACAATAGTATTGCAGACAAAATACTCTTGTATGGAGTTATCAACCTTCAGCCATTTTGTACATGTCTTCCCAGTTGCCCTCCAAGACTTAGGGCAAGCCTTACCATAAACAACTATAACCTGTGGGAAAAGAATAGATGAGGAATATTTCACCATATGATTCTCCCAGTAAAAATGACTTACTGAGGGATTGTAAGAACCTTAACTGCCTCTCCAGATCAATAAGTGAAGAAGCCAGGGAAACCCAAATGCCCTGAGTTAATTCAGCTAAAGTAAGGTCTATAGCAGTTGTAGAAAGCTCCTTTTCCTACCCTTAAAGAGTCTGAGTATCAACTACCTGCCAATTACCCAGGACATCACCCCAAAATGAGTCAACACCTGACCCTGAACCATTACCTGCACTCAAGGCCCAGGCTTTGCACTCCTTCCCAATATCTAGCCCTGTTTGATTCAGACAAGAACTCTACATAAAAGCCTTCTGCTTTGCCACCATGCATTCTTTTCTTCTACTAAACACCCCAATGTATGACTCGTTTGTGTATTCTCTTACTGTTCCTTGTGCTCTGAATATTTTCTCCCAATAGCACTTGTTTGCTTTAATTTCTTTGAGTCACCAACTCTTGTTGTGATCATCTCCCATCCATTCCAGTTTTGACCTTTAAAAGCATCAGTCATTATCTATGATTAGGACCTATGGCCTTGGCAGTCATGCTCAATTCCAAGGGTATGGTTCAGGGAAAAATGGCTGTGATCAAAAACTCCATGTTTCAATAGTAGGACCTCTTCACTTCTCCTTGACACCAAGGCTGTGCCTGTTCTGAACCACATATCACTCCAGTTCTCCCCCCAGGAAACACAAGTGTTCTCCTCAGGGAGATTTCTACCCCCTCCTTGTACTGTACCTTGTGATCCCAGATCTCACTCAAGCCACAAAAAGAAGGGTGATAAAATAGAAGTGTATGGGTAAGAAAGCTTGAAAACCACTGTTGTAGGAAATGAGAAGCCATTGAGTATTTTTTGATCAGGTGAATGACAAATTTGGGCTAATTGGCTCTGTTACAGGTGGTTTAAAAATCCCCCAAATATGCCAAAGATATGCAGTATCGTCAGTATAGGGAACTTCTTGTATGGAAATTTTTCTATCAAAACAGATTTACACTTTCACTGTAATTTATAGTCTTCCAGAATTGCTTGCTGCACTGAGAGGTTAAGTGACCTTGCCCAAGGTTACAAGTCTGAAATATGCCATACACAGAACTTGAGCTCAGGTCTTCTTGACTCTGAGGTCAGCTGTCTATCCACAAGTTTTTGCTATCCAATTTCAACTGGACCCTCACTGCTATATGGAAAGAGTAATGAATCTGGAGTCAAAAGACCTGGGTTCAAGTGTTCCCTCTGACACTATCTATGTAACCTTGGTTAAGTGGCATCTTCTCTGGGCTTCCATTTCCTCCTCTGGAAAATGAGGAGCTTTGAGTAGGTGGCTACTAATATACCTTCCAACTTGAAACCTGGGATAGTATAGTCTCCTAATGACTCTTTTACATTTCCATAGCCACTTTTCCTAATCACACTTCAAGGTCTCAACAAAACCTTCTGTCTTCTCACTCTTGGGAGATGATGTTATCCTGTTTCATGAAGAATGTTACAGCCATTTAATGTGAAATTCCTCAAAACTCTTGCTCCACTGAGTGTGCTCATTCACACTGTTTCAAAGGGGAGGGTAGCCTGCCTCCTTGTTAAATTAAGGACCTATATCATTAAGTGCATTCCCTCCAGATTTCTTGGTCATCTTCACTCTTTTTAAAATATATAATGTATTTTTCACTTCTTAACATTCATTTCCACAAGAATTTGAATTCAAAAATTTCTCCCTGTTTCTCCCTACCCTCCACCCCAGGACAGTATGAACCCCATCCACCCCTTCCTCTAGTCTATCTTTCCTTCTATTACCCTCCCTTCTTCCAACCCCCTTCCCCTCTATTTTCCTATAGGGCAAAATAGATTTCTATACTCCATTGCCGGTATAGTTTAATTTCCAGTTGCATGCTAAAACAATTTTAACATTCATTCCTAAGGCTTTGAGTTCCATATTCTCTCCCTCCCTCCTTACCCACCCTCATTGAGAAAACAAACAATTCAATATGTATTGCATTGTGTAACAATGCAAAGTACTTCCATAATAGTTATGTTGTAAAAGACTAAACACATTGCCCTCTGTGCTGTCCTGCCCTTCATTTATTCCATTCTCTAAATTGACCTGTCCTCCCACAATAGTGTTTGCTTCTGATTATTCCTTTCCCCAATTTGCTGTCTCTTTTATTATCTTCTCTCTCCTATCCCCTTCCCCCTTGCCTTCCTGCAAGGTAAAACAGATTTCCATATCCAACTGAGTGTGTGTTATTCCCTCCTAAAGCCAAATCCCATGAAAGTAAGGCTCAATTATTTCCTTTCATCTCCCCCTTCTTCCCCTCCGTTGTAAAAGCTCCTTCTTCCCTCTTCCATGTGAGATGATTTCCTACATTCTACCTCTGCCTTTTTCTTACTCCTAGTACATTCCATTCAATATTTTTTTAAGGTAATCTCCTTTCATATTTATCTCACCCTGTGTACTCACTCACTGTGTGACCTGGGGCAAGTAACTTAACCCCAGTTGCCTCATCCTGAGTCATCTCCAGTCATCCTGATGAATATCTGGTCACTGGATTCAGATGACTCTGGAGGAGAAGTGAGTCTGGTGACCTGCACAGCCCTCCTTCACTCAAAACAAAGTCAAGTGCAAGTCATGTCATTATTTCTCTGATAACATGGTCTTCTTTAGCAACAATGGACGAATACACCCCTCCCCGCCCCCTTTGTCTATGTGTGTGTATGTATATATATACATACACACACATATATGTATATATATACACATACACACACATGCGCACGCACATACACACACATGTATACACATGCATATATACACATACATACACATACATCCATGTACATATACATACCTACAAATATATAATATACACATACATACATACCCATATACACATACATACAAACCCATACACACTTAAGTATATATTCCCTCTAACTACCCTAATACTGAAAAAAGTCTCATGAGCTACAAATAGCATCTTTCAACGTAGGAATGTAAACAGTTCAACTTTAATGAGTTCCTTAAGGATTCTCTTTCCTGTTTACCCCTTTATGTTTCTCTTAATTCTTGTATTTGAAAGTCAAATTTTCTATTCAGCTGCAGTCTTTTCAACAAGAATGCTTGGAAGTCCTCTATTTCACAGAAATTCCACTTTCCCCCTGAAGTATTATATTGTTTTGCTGGGCAAGTGATTCTTGGTTTTAATCCTATTTCCTTTTTTTAAAATTTTAAAATTTTATTTATTTGCACTGCTCCACAATCAGTTCCATGTAACCTAGATTTTTTTCCCTTCCCTCCCCCTTTTCCCCCCTCCCTCCTGCCTCCCTCCCCAAGATGGCATACAATTCTATATAGGTTCTACACATATATTCCCACAAAATACACCCCCACCTTAGTCATGTTGTATAGGAGAATTAAAATGAATGGGAGAAATCATAAAACAAACCAAAATGTAATACAAAGGAAAATGATCTGCTACATTCTGTGATTGAATCCCATAGTTCTTTCTCTGAATGTGGAAGGCATTTTGCTTTAAAAGACCACTGGAAATTTTTCAAGTCCTTGCATTGTAATGAAGTTCTAAGTCTATCAGAAAAAATCCTCACACACTGTGGTTGTTGCTGTGTACAAAGTCCTTCTGGTTCTGCTTCTTTTGCTCAGCTGATCAGCATCAGATCATATAAGTCTTTCCAGACCTCTCTGAAGTCTTCATGTTTATCATTTCTTATAGCACAATAGTATTCCATTACATTCATATACCACAATTTATTCAACCATTTCCCAATTGATGGGCATCCCCTTGATTTTCAGATTTTGGCCACCACAAAGAGAGCTGCTACAAATATTTTTGTACATGTGGAGCCCTTTCCCATTTTTATGATCTCTTGGGGATATAGTCCTAGAAGTGATATTGCTGGGCCAAAGGGTATGCACACTTTTGTAGCCCTTTAGGCATAGTTACAAATTGCTCTCCAGAATGGTTGGATCAGCTTGCAGCTCCACCAGCAATGAATTAGTGTTCCAATTCTTCCATATCTTCTCCAACATTTATCATCTTCCTGTTTTGTCGTGTTAGCCAATCTGATAGATATGGTGTGGTACCTCAGAGCTATTTTGACTTGCATCTCTCTAATCAATAGTGATAACCCTATCTCCTTTGACCTCTGGAATATCATATTCCAAATTCTTCAGTCTCTTAGTGTAGAAGCTGCTAAATCCTGTGTTATCCTGATTGTATTTCCACAATACTTGAATTGCTTCTTTCTGGATGCTTGTAATACTTTCTCCTTGACTTGGGCTACAATATTCCTAGGAGTTTTACTTTTGGGATCTCTTTCAGGCGGTGATTGGTGAATTCTTTCCATTCCTATTTTACCATCTGGTTCTAGAATATCAGGGCAGTTTTCCTTGATAATTTCTTGGAAAATGATGTTTAGACTTTTTTTGATTATGGTTTTCAAGTAGACCAATAATTTTAAAATTATCTCTCCTGGATCTATTTTTTAGGTCATTGTTTTTCCATTGAGATGTTTCACATAGTCTTCTATTTTTTCATTCTTTCTTGGTTTTTCCTTTTTAAAATTTTATTATTATTATTATTTTACTTGTTTTCAGTATTCTACAATCACTACCATATAATTTGATTTCTTCCCCTCCCTCTCCTCTCCATCCCCCCTCCCTCCTCCAGATGGCATACAATTTTATATAGGTTCTACACATACATTCCTATTAAATACATTTTCACTATAGTCATGCTGTGTAGCAGTTAAAATGAATGAGAGAAATCGTGTAACACACTAAAAGGTAATACACACACAAAAAATGATCTGCTACATTCTTTGATTGAAAAACTCTTGCATACTGTGGTTGTTCCTGTGCACAAAATTCTCCTGGTTCTGCTCCTTTCTCTCAGCAACAAATCATATAAGTCTTTGCAGGACTCTCTGAAGTCTTCCTGTTCATCATTTCTTATAGAATAATAATCTTCCATTGCATTCATATACTTAATTTATTCAGCCATGCCCCAATTGATGGGCATCCCCTTGACTTCCAGTTTTTGGCCATCAAAAGAGTACTACTATAAATATTTTTGTACATGTGGGACCCTTTCTTATTTTTATGATCTCTTGGGGATCCAGTCCTAGAAGCGATATTGCTGGGTCAAAGGGTATGCAAATTTTTGTAGCCCTTTGGGCATTGCTCCAAACTGCTCTCCAGAATGGTTGGATCAGTTCACAGCTCCACCAACAATGAATTAGTGTTCCAACTCTCCCACATCCTCTCCAACATTTATCATCTTCCTATTCTGTCATGTTTGCCAATCTAATAAGTGTGATGTGGTACCTCAGAGTTGTTTTGATTTGCAACTCTCTAATCAATAGTGATTCAGAGCATTTATTCATATGAATATAGATATTTTTACTTTCTTCCTCTGAAAACTGCCTGTTTATATCCTTTGACCATTTATCAATTGGGGAATGACTTGTACTCTTGTACATTTGACTCAGTTCTCTATATATTTTAGAAATGAGACCTTTATCACAGACACCAGCTGCGGAAATTCTTTCCCAGTTTTCTGCTTCCCTCCTAATCTTGGTTGCATTGGGTTTGGTTGTGCAAAAACTTTTCAGTTTAGCATAATCAAAATTATCCATCTTGCAATTCATAATGCTTTCTACCTCTTCTTTAGTCCAAAATTCTTCCCTTCTCCATAAATCTGATAAATCTTCATAAATCTATTCCTTCCACCAATTTGTCTATAGTCTCAATCTTTATACCTAGATCATGTACCCATTTGGACTTTATTCTTGTGTATGGTATCAGGCATTGGTCTATGCTTAGTTTCCACCACACTGTTAACCAGTTTTCCCAGGAATTTTTGTCAAACAGTGATTTCTTATCCCAGAAGCTGGAGTCCTTGGGTTTATCAAACAGTAGATTGCTGTATTCATTGCCTGCTGTGTCTTGAGTACCTAGCATATTCCAGTTGTCTACCCTTCTCTTTTTTAGCCAGTACCAAGTGGTTTTGATAATTGCTGCTTTATAATACAATAATGAGATCTAATAGTGCTAGGTCACCTTCTTTTGCTTTTCATTAGTCCCCTTGATATTCTGGACCTTTTGTTCTCCAGATGAATTTTGATATTATTTTTTCCAGCTCTAGAAAATAATTAACTGGTAATTTAATTGGTATGGCACTAAATATGTCAATTAATTTAGGTTGAATTGTCATTTTTATTATATTGGCTTGGCCTACCCATGAGCAACTGATGTTTTTCCACTTACTTATTTGTTTGAAAAGTGTCTTGTAATTGTGTTCATGTAGTCCCTGGGTTTGCTTTGGCAAGTAAACTCCCAGATATTTTATAGTGTCTTCCCTAGCTTTAAATGGGATTTATCTTTCTATCTCTTGCTGTTGGGCTTTGTTACTAATATATAGGAATGCAAAAGATTTGTACAGGTTTATTTTGTAACCTGCAAGTTTGCCAAAGTTGTTTATTATTTCAAGAAGTTTTTTTACATGAATCTCTGGGATTCTCTAAGTATGTCATCATATCATCTGTGAAGAGTGATAACTTAGTCTCTCCTTTGCCTGTTCTAATTCCTTCAGTTTCTTTATCTTGTCTAATTGCTACAGCTATTTCTAGTACCATATTGAATAATAGTGGTGATAATGGACATCCTTGTGTTATCCCTGATCTTACTGGAAATGCATCTAGGTTATCTCCATTGCACATAATGCTTGCTGAAGGTTCTAGGTAGATACTGCTTATTATTTTATGAAAAGTTCCCTTTATTCCTATGCTCTCCAGTGTTTTTAATAGGAATGGATTTTGTATTTTGTCAAAAGTTTTTTCTGCGTTCATTGAGATAATCTGTTAGTTTTGTTGTTGATATGATCCATATTGCTAACAGTTTTCCTAATATTGAACCAGTCCTGCATTCCTGTATGAGTCCTACCTGATCATAATTTATTATTCTCATGGCAAATTTCTTTATTCTTTTTGCTAAAATCTTATTTAAAATGTTTTCATCTGTATTCATTAGAGAAATTGGTCTATAATTTTCTTTCTCTGTTTTGTCTCTTTCTGGTGTAGGTATCAAAACCATATTTATATCATCAAAAGAATTTGGGAGGACTCCTTCTTCCCAGTTTTCCCAAATAGTCTATATAGTCTTGGAATTAACTGTTCTTTAAATGTTTGATAGCATTCACTTGTAAATCCCTCCAGCCCTGGAGATTTTTTCCTAGGGAGTTCATTGATAACTTGTTCAATTTCTTTTTCGGAAATGGGATTGTTTAAGTATTCAACTTCCTCTTTTCTTAATCTGGGAAATTTGTATATTTAAAAATACTCATCCATCTCATTTAGATTGTCAAATTTATGTGTATAAAGTTGGGCAAAGTAATTTCTAATTATTGTTTTATTTTCCTCCTCGTTAGAGGTGAGTTCCCCCTTTTCAGTTTTCATATTGGTAATTTGGTTTTTCTTTTTTTTAAATCAAATTAACCAAAGGTGTATTGATTTTATTAGTTTTTTCATAAAGCCAACTATTAGTTTTATTTATTAGTTCAATAGTTTTCTCAGTTTCAATTTTATTAATATCTCCTTTGGTTTTCAGTATTTCAAGTTTGGTATTTACTTGGGGATTTTCAATTTGTTGTTTTTCTAGCTTTTTCAGCTGCATGCTCAAGTCATTGATCTCCTCTTTCCCTATTTTATTCATGTAGGCATTCAAATTTATAAAACTTCCCTTAAGAACTGCTTTTGTAGTATCCCATAAGATTTGGTAGGTTGTCTAATTATTGTCATTCTTTTGAATGAAGTTGTTGATTGTTTCTATAATTTGTTTGTTGTTTAACCTTTTCATTCTTTAGGATTAGATTGTTTAATTTCCAATTAACTTTTGGTTTATATTTCCATGGCCTTTGATTACATATAAGTTTTACTGAATTATGATCTGGGAAGGATGCATTGACTATCTCTGCCTTTCTACACCAGATTGTGAGATTTTTATGGCTTAGTACATGGTAAATTTTTGTATATGTGCCATATACCACTAAGAAAAAGCTATACTCCTTTCTATCCTCATTCAATTCTCTCCAGAGATCTATCATGTCTACCCTTATCCACAGTTCTATTCACCTTCTTAACTTCTTTCTTGTTTATTTTGAGGTAAAATTCATCAAGTTCAGACAGTGGGAGGTTGAGGTCCCCCACTAATATAGTTTTGCTATCTATTTCTTCCTGAAACTCCCCCAACCTCTCTAAGAGTTTAGATGCTATGACACTTGGAACATACATGTTTAATAATGATATAGCTTCATTGTCTATGGTGCCTTTTAGCAGGATATAATTTCCTTCCTTATCTCTTTTGATTAGATCTATTACTGCTTTGGCTTTGTCTGAGATTAGGATTGCTACCCTTGCTTTTCTTACATCATCTGGAGTCCAATATATTTTGCTCCAATCTTTTACCTTTACATGTGTATATCCCATTGTTTCAAATATGTTTTTTGTAAACAGCATATTGTTGGAGTATGGCTTTTAATCCATTCTACTGTCCATCTCTGTTTTATGTTCATTCCATTCACATTCACAGTCTTTCCCTCCATCCTCTTTCCCATCATTTGTGCTTTTAGTTCTCCCCTCTCCCTTCCCCTCCTCAATAGAGTTTTCACTTTTGACCACCACCTCTAGCAGTCTTCCCTTCCTTCTTTCAACCCCCCTCCCTTTTACTCCCCTTTACCCGTACTACTTCTTCCCTCCTGTTTAGTTTCCCCCCCTTTCTTCTCCCTTCCCCTCCTACTACCTATAGAGCTAGTTAGATCTATATACTTAATTGAGTTTATTATTCCCTCCTTGAACAAAATCAGATGAGAGTATCTCTAAAACAATGCTCATCTCCCTCTCCTCTTTCTCTCTATTATAATATAATTTTGTACTTCTTCCTGTGATGTAATTTACCATTTTCTGCTTCCTCCATTTCATATCTCCTGTTACAATCCCTTCGTATGCTTAAATCAGATTTTTATCTTGACATCATTTACTTTATACCTGTTCCCTCTATCTATATGTATTCCTTCTGTTTTTCATAATAGATGCAATTCTTAAGATTAACAAATATCATCTTCCCTTATGTGGAGGTAAACAGTTTGCCCAAATTGAGTAACAAGTTTTTCTTTCCCCCTGTTTACCTTTTTATGCCTCTCTTGAGACCTGTGTTTGAAGATCACATTTGAAGATCGAATTTTCTATTGAGTTCTGGGCTTTTTCGACAGAATGGTCTGGAAATCCCTTAATTCATTGAATGTCCTTCTCCTTGCCTGAAATGTTATGCTGAACTTTGCTGGGTAATTGATCCTTGGTTGTAGTCCCAGGTCTTTTGCCTTATGGAATATTATATTCCAATTCCTTTGATCTTTTAATGTAGGTGCTGCAAGACCCTGTGTGATCCTGACTGTAGCTCCTTGATATATGAATGGTTTCTTTCTGCCTGCCTGTAGCATTATCTCCTTCACTTGATAGTTCTGGAATTTGGCAACAATATTTCTTGGTGTTTTTAGTTTTAGATCCCTTTTGGGAGATGAACAGTGGATTCTTTCAATGACTATTTTGCCTTCTGAATCTAGCAATTCTGGTCAGTTTTCACTGATGATTTCTTGGAAAATATTGTCCAGACTCTTTTATTCATCATGTCTTTTTTTTCTCCTGGATGTATTTTCCAGGTCAGTTGTTTTTCCAATTAGATATTTTACATTTTCTTCTGTCTTTTCATTCTTTAGATTTTGTTTGAGTGATTCTTGATGTCTCATAGAGCCATTAGTTTTTACTTGCCCAATTTTAATTTTTATCAAATTGTTTTCTTCAGTTAGCTTTTGCATCTCGTTTTCCATGTGTCCAATTTTTATTTTAAGGAATTATTTTCTCCAGTTAGTTTTTGTACTTCCTTTCCCATTTGTCTAATTTTCCTTCTTACAGAGCTGTTCTCTTCAATGAATTCTTTTTTCATACTTTTAAAATCATTGTCCATTTTTTCTTCTATTTCCTTCTTCAGCTGTTCCAGGAGAGCTCTTTGTGCAAGAGAGCAGTTCATAGTCCCTTCTGAAATTTCAGATGGGAGTACAGTCTCAATACTGACCTCTTTGGTATTAGTTTTTTGGTCCTTGTCCCTACAGAAAGATTCTATGATTTTTTTCCTGCTTGCTTTGCTTCTTCTTGCTTATGATGGTGAGGCTTTGTATGTTATGGCCTCTGGTTCTTTCAATTAGAAGCTGGAGAACTTGGTGTTTAGCTAGCTGACTGGTGTGAAAAAGCTAAGAGCAGGGGTCTTTTTTTCTTCTTGTTTTGTGTTTTCCCAGATCAGCCCTGGGGCTAGTTTGTTAAGTGTCAGGGGAGGGGTGGTCTGGTCACAGGAGATCTCTCAGCTGAGCTGGAGCAAAGGAAAGCTCAGGGATTGGTGATCCTGGCTTCCCTCTTGTCTTCTCATTTCCCCTGGTGTGATGAGGCATGGCTGGGTCCTAGTGCGGGTTTCCACTCCTCTCCTGGGGTTCCTCTCCTTCTGGTTCACCTCCACCACAGTAAAAGGAATCTCCCTTAGCAATTTTCCTAGCCTAAGAGACTGCCCCTTCTGCTGATCCCGCTGATCCAGGATTTTTCTGGGGAAATATTTTATGGTTCTTTCGAGGTCAACAAAGGGAGGGGGAGAGAGAATTTACTTATCACTCTGCCATTTTGGCTCCCAGAAGTTCAAGTAGGTGACTTACAAATGTTTAATCTGCAAGCTAAAAGTCTCAGGAGGGGCTGTGACTGATACCTGGGGCCCAGCAGCTCTCACTCACTTGGCTCTGTTGCTTTCCCACCCTGGGCTGTCACTCTACCATTAAACCTACTGTCTCAGGTGGCCTGGGAGCTTCCTACTTGGCTGTGCTGCTACGGGATACACTGTGCTGTGTGGTATGGGCTCACCTCCATGGAACAGATCCTTCCTGTTGACCTTCCAGTCTGTCCTGGTCTGTGAATCTGCCACAGTCTGTCTCCCACTGGATTCTGTACCTTCAAGATTTGGTCAGATTCTCCTTTTAGAGGTATCTGAAGGAGTTTGTCTAAGAGCTTAGGGGAATAGTTACCCTCACTCCACCATCTTGGTTCCCAACTCAATTTCTTGGTTTTTCATAAAGCCATTAGCTTCCATCTGCACAAGCACTCCATTCTGTCCAGGATCTGTGAGTAGGATTACCTCTCCAGAACCTCCACTAGCTCCACCACACCAGCGCTCCTCCTCACCCCAGGACTGCCGCTCAGAACTGAGACCTAGATCAGTTGCTCGATTTCTCCATGGTCTTAGGCTGAGGGCTCCAAAAGTGGATGTTGCTGTAGCTCCCCTGGGACCAGGGCTAGGTCTAGACCATACTCCCCTCTCAACAAGGTGAAAGAGCTTTCTTACTGATCTTTGAAGCTGTCTTTGGAGTTTGTGGGTTCATAAATTCAGGATTCACAGCTGTTGCCCATGATTCTGTGCCCTGAAGCCTGCTCCAGTCCTATCTGTGTCACATGGCCCAGGCTGGGCTGTGCTCCACTCTGAGCCTGGTGCGATAGATCTTTCTTGTCTGCCTTTCAGAGTGTCTTGGGCTGGAAATCTATTTTACTCTGTCATTTTGTGGCTTCTGCTACTCTAGAATTTGTCTAGAGTAATTTTTTTACAGATATTTTATGGGTTGTTGGGAGAGAGCTAGAGCAGGTCCCTCCTTCTACCCTTGGTCCCCTTCTTTAACAATTTCCTTTCTCTCATTCATTTTCAGTTTCTCCCACTCTACTGGGACTTTAGTTCTCTTCTATCTATACTATTGTATTATCATATCTCTCTTGGCCCATTCACTGCCAAATTTATAAAAAGAAGAGTCTACATTTGCTGCTTCTCTTTTAAATCCACTCACTCATTCCTTAGATCTTTACAGTTTGATTTCTATAACTATCATCTCATCCATTTGAATAGCTTGGCTCTTGGCAAGATGATTCATGACTTTCTAATCAACAAATTCTGGGAATTTTTTTCCTATTCTCCTCGACTTTCTAATGGTATCCAAAATTATGAAAGTCTCCTTTTTAAAAAATCCTTTCTTCCTTTGACTTCTAAAACTTGGCAGTCATCATGATTTTTCTTCTACCTTTCTGATCATTCCTTTTCTTTTTTTCTTCTATTGGTTATTCAACCTCTTCTTGTCCCTTAAATGTAGAGCATTGCCAAAGATTCCATGCTAGCCCTTTTTTAATCTCTCTGTACTTTTTCTTGATTATCTCTTCTACTCTCCTGGCTTTAATTATCACTTCCATGTTGATAACATTCAAATTTATGTCTCTGTCTCCAAGTTCTATTTACATTTCCAACTGCTTACATGCATCTCACTTCTTTTTAAAAATCATACTTATTTGTACACTTTAGCTTCCTCCCATTGGACTGTAAGATTTTTGAGAGTATTGTCTATATTTGTCCTCCTTTCTTTGACATTTTATTTATTTACTGTTTTTTAGTTTTCAGCATTCACTCCTATAAGATTTTGACTTGTAAATTTTCTTCCCCTCTCTCCATTTCCCCATTTAAGGTGCTTTGCAATCCTGATATTGGCTATACACGTTAAAGTCATATGAAAAACATTTCCACATTGGTCTTGTAAAGAAGAATTAGAATCAAGGGGAAAAGCCACAAGAAAGAAGAAACAGGAAAGAGAGAGAGAGAGAAAGCGAGAGAGAGAGAGAGAGGGAGAGAGAGAGAGAGAGAGAGAGAGAGAGAGAGAGAGAGAGAGAGAGAGAGAGAGAGAGAGAGAGAGAGAGAGAGAGAGAGAGAGAGAATAGTATGTCTTGATCTGCATTCAGACTCCAGGCTGCATACTTTTTCTGGATGTGGACATTTTCAATCATGAATTTTTTGAAACTGTCTTAGAAACTTGTATTGCTGAGAAGAGTTAAGTTTATCACCGTTGGTCATTGCACAAGATTGCTGTTACTGTGTATGATGTTTCCCTAGTTTTACTCACTTCACTCAGCATCAGTTCATGGAAGTCTTTCCAGGTTTTTCTGGAGTCCACATGCTCATCATTTCTTATGGAGCAATAACATTCCATTACATTCATATACCACAACTTGTTTAGCCATTCCCCAATTGATGGGCATCCCCACAGTTTCTAATTCTTGACCACCCCAAAAAGGGCTCCTATGAATATTATTGTATGTGTAAGTCCTTTCCTCATTTTTATGATCTCTTTGGAAGTGGTATTTCACAGGATATATACAGTTTTATAGCCCTTTGGGTAATGTTCCAAATTGCTCTTCAGAATGGTTGGTTGATCTCCTTTCCTTCTTAAGAGCCTAACACAATGTCCTGCATATGATGATCACTTAATACTTTTTCTGTTGAGTTGTATTAAATTGATGAAAAATAAAGTTTTAGGAAGATCAGACTGACAGTAGTGTGCAGGATGGACAGAAAAGCTCTGCTCCTCATCTGAAAAATGAGAGAGTTAGATGAGATGGCATCTGAGGTCCTTTTCATGGAGGGAGATACTCTGCTAGCCTTGAACCCCTGAGGATTTATTGAAAATAATAAAACAACAGCTACAAATTTCAGAGAAGAAAAGGTAGGGAGGAGCATGTCTTACAGGTCTCCAACTAGATGGAGATATACTTTATAAGCCATTCAGCATGATCTAGTGGAACAAATAATTTAATAATTTTTTCTTGTTTGATGGTCAACTATTTTTTTTAACTTAGGAAATGGGTTCAAAGTACAACGGAAGGGGATAAAAGCAAACCATCCTGCCTATAAAGAGAGTGAAACTCTATAACAAGAGACAAAGTAGGGGACAGGACACTTATAATTAAATAAAATGTCTTTAAGTCAGAAACCAGCAAAGTTCTTGACTAATAACCATATAGACGCTAAGTAGCAGAATGCTACTTTCCAAGTCTCCTAGAAGAAGAGACTCAGAGATGCGGAAGCCAAGTTCTTTTTCTCTTGCTTTTATAGAACTACTTTTAATACATATTTTATAACTATGTCTTTTACATCAATTTAACTTTATTCAGTGGCTATTGATCCTATCAACATTGTTCCAGAAGTTAATGAGTAAGGAAATAATCGAAGAGGATAAACTCTAATGATAATAAGGTATTAATATGAGACATTTCTGACGTGTAAGTAGGACCTTGATTGCTTAAGCAAAAGTTACCTTCAGATGCCAAGCATCTGAGGGTTCATCTAGGTCCATTGTGTAATGGTAGGGTGGGGAAAGGAAGAGACCAAGCACATAAGGACCTATGTGCCAGGTACTGTTAAACACTTTATAAATATTATCTTTTTTGATCTTCACAACAGTTCTGGGATGTAAGTGCTACTTATATCCTCATTTTAAATTTGAGGAGACTGAGGGAGACAGAGGCTAAGTGTTTTGTCTGGGTTCACAGAGCTAGTAAGTATATGGAGCTTATGGGATGTTCAAAAGGACTAGCACCTCTGATGAGAGGGCTTGCTGAGCCCTTTTCGGGGCTATTCATTGACCTTTGGTGTCCACCTGATTCACCCAATTCTGGGTGAATTTTGGAACCTATGAGTTCCAAAAAGCTGTAGCTTGCATGGAGGTCATTCTCCAGTAACCATCTGAGCAGATGGTCTAGAACAGGTTGGGGGTAACTGACAGACCTCAAACCCAATGGTGAATTAGGGAATGTCTACCCCAAGTATGTGAAGATTCTCTGCAGTAGAATGGGTAGATGAGAACATTTTGCTCCAATGACCATGAAGGCAGCTTAAACAGGTGCTATGGAGTGCTTAAGCCTGCTCAGACATCACCAAGGGCATCCACTGTTTCCTAGGCCATAACCAGTCATCTTCACTTTTGTCTTGCCACTGGACTTTTGATGGAAGAGAGAGTGAGGCTGATGATTTTGTGTAATTGCCTCATTTAAATTCAATTTATGCACAAATCAAGACATCACCTATAGTGTCATTCGTCTTCTTTTAAAATGAAGGACAAATGACAAGTTCCTCAGCCTCGATTTGAACTCAGGTTTTCATGACTCCATGCTCTATCTGCTATGCCACATGGCTACCACGTTGTGACCTTGAATAAGTGACTTCACTTCTCTATGCCTAATTTTGATTACTTGTAGAATCAACTTAATGACACCCTTCATCCTATTTCTCTCCTTTAACTGAGAGAAAGTTTAGCATTCTTAATTATTTGACTGAATATGTTTGGAAGTTACTGGTGTAAAGTTTCCATTGTGGTATGGTACAGAGACAACTAGCTCAAACTTTAGAGGACCGAAATTCAAATCTCAGCTCTGCCACTTATTATCTTGGACAAGTCAACTCACTTGGCCTCACGTTATTTATAAAATGAAGAGTATTAGAATAGATGACCTCTGAGAAGTCCCATTTAGCTTTAAAACTATGACCCAAACTCTATAACCTCTGGCACTGTGTTGAGAGAAAGTTTAGCTTGCTTGCATATTTGATTGGATATATTTTGAACATGTTGAGGTAGTTTCCAGTGTAGTGCACCAGAAGGAGGCATTGGCCTGGGAGGGAGGCAAAGAGTCTAGTTATTTTGGTTCTGCCATTATTAGATGTCTGACCTTCAGAAGACATCTGATGTCTTAGAATATTTTAGCTGCAAGTTACTTTACTTCTCTGCCTCTGTCTGTAAGGTAAAGGGATTGGAAGAAAAGATCTCTGCGAGAAGTTGCTTCTACATTTTGAAATCTATGGCTCTGTCTTTGGATCATTTATTTAGTTGGTGATGTGACAATGAAGTTTGAAAGTCTCAGTTGTGGCCTACATTTTTTTCCTCAGGTGACAGACTTCAGTCTCTATCTTCAATGTAAAAAAGTCATTAAAGACCTCAAAGGCCTTTCCAAGGGTAGAAGTCCATAAGAAGACAACAAAGTCCTAGGTTATCAGTAACGTCTGCTTCATTATCACATGGTTAAAGATACTTCAGATTTGAGAGGGAGACAATGGTGACTCAATAAATTCTTTGCTGGTTTTATTCCAAAGAGGTAATGGAGAGTCCCACTTCATATTATTTTTTTGAAGTGGGAGGGTCTAAAGCACCATGTCAAATGGTAAGAAGAGTCTGGGGTATCCTACAGACAACTTAGAAGACAAACTAGGAGAGAGTCAGAATATTCTGTACCAATATTCTCACTATTTATCAATAATTCTATTACTCTTACTGATCTTACATATGACCCAAAGACAAATTGAAGAATGCCAGATATGTAATAGTAGGCTAAAGTTTACCCTCATTAGAGAGAGGTCCTGGTCACTATACCCTAGCAGACTGGAGTTTAGATGGCTTGGGGGGTCCTGAAGATATGAGCCCAAAAGTCAGTAGCTGGGTACAGTAATTAATTTTGATTGCATGTCTAGCACTTATCACTGTACTAGTGTGGAACAAAAGAAAAATGACACTCTAGTTGAGTCAAGACCAGCAGAAACAAGCAGAGTTGTGTGATGACACCATTAGAAGATATAGTTATCCTATAACTTTTAGAGGCAGTTACTTTGCCATACATGTGCTCTAGACACACATGTTCCCCATATGCGTGTCCCATGTGATCTTTATGTGTTATTACTCTCTTCACTATATATATTTTTAGGAAAAGCATGCTAAGTTTATGTAAAGAATGTGTCCACCATGACCTCTCTTACTAAGTTTCTCATTAAAAATTCTTTGAACTAATTGTACTTTCTGATTGATCAGGGGAAAATAAACACAATTTTAGGGACTAGTGAGTCACTCACAGAATACTTTGACTTTGGAGTAGCTCTTCTGGGAGCCTCATGTACGAGAAAGGGGTTACTGACATTCTACACTTATGCAATGCTAACTTCAAACTACCATTGATCCAGTAACAGGATCTAATCCATAGTTCCCCAGAAAGAAGTTGAAAAGATGTAGATTTAAGCTTAATATAAGGAAAAACTTTTTTTTTAAAAGTTAGGACTACACTTAAATAGAATGAACTGACTCAAAAGGTAGTAGCTTCCCATGACTTGAAACTGGCATGTGAAAGCTTACACACACTTTAAAAAAAATGTTTATTTATTTATTTTTAGTTTTCAACATTATTCATTTTCACAAATTTTGAGTTCCAAATTTTTTCCCTGTCTCTCCCCTCCCCCACCCCATAACAACTTACATTCTGATTACCCTTTCCTTCAATGTGCCCTCCCTTCTATCACACCCCTCTCTTCCCCTATCCCCTTCTCTCTTTTCTTGTAGAGTAAGATAGGTCTCTATACCCCATTACTTGTATTTCTTATTTACCAGTTGTATGCAGAAAAAATTCTCAATATTCATTCCTAATATTTTGAATTCCAACTTCTCTCCCTTCCTCTCTCCCTACCCATCCCCACTGAGAAGGCAGGCAATTCAATATAGGCTGTGTATGTGTAGTTTTGCAAAAGACTTCCATAATAGTCATGTTGTGTAAGACTACCTATATTTCCCTCCATCCTATCCTGCACCCCCTTTATTCTATTCTCTCTTTTGACCTTTTCCCTCTCCAAAACTGTTTACTTCTAATTACTCCCTCCTCCCATTTGCCTTCCCTTCTATCATCCCCATCACCTCACTTGTCCCCTTCTCCCCTACCCTTCTGTAGTGCAAGATATACTTTCATACCAAACTGAGTGAGCACGTCATTCCCTCAAGTCAAATGTGAAGAGAGTAAGCTCCCCCTTTTCCCTCTCACATCCTCTCTTTTCTCTTTCACTGAAGAAGATTTTTCTTGCTTCCTGGATGAGTGATAATTTACCCCATTCCATTTCTTCCTTTCTCCTCCCAATATATTCCTCTCTCACTCCTCAATTTTATTTTATTTCTTTAGGTGTCTTCCCTTCTTATTCAACTCACCCTGTGTTCTCTCTCTCTCTCTCTGTGTATATGTGTTTGTGTGTGTGTTTGTATTATCCCTCCAACTACCCAAATACTGAGAAAAGTCTTAAGAGTTACAAATATTATCTTTTCATGTAGGAATATAAACAGTTCAACTTTGGAAAATCCTTTATGTTTTCTCCTTCCTGTTTACCTTTTCATACTTCTCTTGATTCTTGTGTTTGAAAGCCAGATTTTCTATTCAGTTCTGGTCTTTTCACCTTTTCATCAAGAATGCTTGAAAATTCTCTATTGCATTGAATGACCATTTTTTCCCCTGAAGTATAATGCTCAGTTTTGCTGGGTAGATGACTCCTGGTTTTAATCCCTGTTCCTTTGACTTCTGGAATATCATATTCCAAGCCCTTCAATTCCTTAATGTAGAAGCTGCCAGATCCTGTGTTATCCTGATTGTATTTCCATAATACTCAAACTGTTTCTTTCTGGCTGCTTGCAATATTTTCTCCTTGACCTGGGAACTCTGGAATTTGGCTACAATATTCCTAGGAGTTTCTATTTTCAGATCTCTTTCAGGAGGTGATTGTGGATTCTTTTAATATTTATTTTGCCCTCTGGTTCTAGAATATCAGGGCAGTTTTCCTTGATAATTTCATGAAAGATGATGTCTAGGCTCTTTTTTGATCATGGCTTTTAGGTAGTCCTATAATTTTTAAATTGTCTCTCCTGAATTTATTTTTCAGGTCAGTTATTTTTCCAATGAGATATTTCACATTATCTTCTATTTTTTCATTCTTTTGGTTTTGTTTTGTAATTTCTTGGTTTCTCATAAAGTCATTAGCTTCCATCTGTTTCATTCTAATTTTGAAAGAACTATTTTCTTCAGTGAGCTTTTGAACCTCCTTTTCCATTTGGCTAATTCTGCTTTTTAAAGCATTCTTTTCCTCATTGGCTTTTTGAACTTCTTTTGCAAATTGAGTTAGCCTATTTTTAAAGGTGTTATTTTCTTCAGCATTTTTCTGGGTCTCCTTTAGCAAGCTGTTGACTCACTTTTCATGATTTTCTTGCATTGCTCTCATTTCTCTTCCCAATTTTTCCTCCACCTCTCTTACTTGATTTTTAAAATCCTTTCTGAGTTCTTCCTTGGCCTGAGACCATTGCATTTTATTTTGGAGGTTTTGTACGCAGAAGCCCTGACTTACTCTGATGTTATGCTTTGTTCTTCCTAATCTGAAAGAATGGGAGAAAATACCTTTTCACCAAGAAAATAATCTTCTATAGTCTTATTTTTCTCCTTTTTTGGGCATTTTCACAGCCAGTTACTTGATTTTTTGAGACGTTTGTGGATAGGAGGATATATTCTGGGGACCTGTAAGTTCTAAGTTCCTCCAAGGTGGCACAATCAAGGGAGAGGTGTTTACTCTTCTCCTGACCTGCACACTGGTCTGGGAACCACCAAAAACTTTTCTGCCCAGAATCTGCAATTGAATACCCTCACCACAACCTGTCTCTAGCTCCACTGCCAGTGCTCCTCCTTATGTCTGGGTGGAACTCAGGGCTGAGAATTAGATCAGTGGCTCAATTCTCACCAGGGGCTTTAGGGAGAGGTCTTACAGGGCTGCTACTCAGGGCTAAGATTTGATCAGCCCTTCAATTTCCCCAGGGGCTCTATGTGGAGGGCTCTGAAAATGGCAGCTGCTGCTGTAGTGCCTGCTGCAGAGGTCCATACAGCTTACCCCTCTCCTGGATGAAGGAACCCTTCCACTGACCTTTGAAGCTGTCTGTGGCATTTGTGGGTTGAGGAATCTGGGAACTGCTGCCAGTTGCACCCTGAATCCTGGTCTGAGTCCTGTCCCTGCTGCTCAGTGTTGGCTGCACTTCGCATGCTGGTCTGGTCTGCACCAGACACACTTTTTGATTAAATTCACTTATATTATTTATTAAGTAAATATATTATATTCCAGTTACTGGACTCCTGCATAACCTTTGGGGATATAAAGAAGAAAAATAAAGTGAAGCAGTGTCTGTCCTCAAGGAGACTATTTTCTGTTAGGGAAAACAACATGTGCATTACATACAAACTATATTCAGAGTAATTACAGGGAACCACTTCAGCTTTACTTTGAAGGGGCTAGTGATTATCAAATATTAGATATGATGGATAGCCTATGCTGTCAGAGAGACTTGGTATGGGAAGGAAAGAGACAATTTTGAAGGCTATGAGAACAATTAAGATGCTATTATAATTGTCCAGGTGAGGATCTGAACCAAAGGAGGCTGTAGATGGAATGGATACACAGAAATGATTGTTGGATTAGATAACATCTGAGAAGGTCCCATCCAAAGCTGAGATGAATAATGACCCTTCAGAGAAAGTTACAGGAGGGTCAATTCTTTTAGGACAGAGATGTCTTATTTTAGCTTTGCTTATCACCTACCATGAAGCACAGTTTTTTGCAAATAATGTATGTTCAATAAAGGTTCAGTGAATGGTATGGAGCAGGTAGATAGCACAGTGGATAGAGTACAGGACCTGAAATCATTAACAACTGATTTCAAATCCAGTCTCAGACACTTACTAGCTGTGGGACCCTGGGCAAATCACATAACCATTTGCCTCTGCTACATCATCTGCAAAATGAATTGGAGAAGGAAATGGCAAACCACTCCAGGATTTTTGCCAAGAAAACTCCAAATGAGGTCATGAAGAGTTGGACATGACTGAAATAACTAAGCAACAACAAACAAAGAACGGAGATGGATTGTGTCCAAAAACGGGCAGCTAAAATATTTTTTAAAAGAGCAACTTCCTTAAGAATGAAGCTTAAGGAAAGGATGAAAAGTTATAAAACTGGAGCCTGAACCTTTATAGACCATAACGCAATAAAAGCAGTATTCAGGTCAAGGAGCAAAAATAAAAGATGCAGACTCACATGGAGTCTTAACAATGAAATCCTAAATAATGAATGGGTCAAAGAACAAATCATGGAAGTAATTCATTGCTTTGTGACTGAAAATGATAATTATGAAACAAATACCAAAATTTCTGGGATGGAACAGAATGCAGAGAAAAATTATATCCCCACAAACATAATGAACAAGATTGAAAGAGAGGATTAATGAACTGAGTATGCATTTAAAAGGTATAAGGTTAAATAAATGCATCTAAAATAAGCATAAAAGAAGAGATAAAAATTAGAGGAGAAAAAAAGAGAAACAACCCAAGTCCCCAAAAAAGTAAAATTAAAAGTTATTTCTTTGAAAAGACTCATAAAATTGCTAAACCTTCAGCTAATTTTATTACAAAGAAAAAGACAGAAAATCAAATTAACAAAATAACTAATGAGCAAGGGGAAACACTCCAGAATCAGAAGAAATAAAAAAAAATCATCAGAATCCATTATAAAATAATATTCTAACAAATTGGAGAACACAAAAGACATAGAATAACTTCAGAAATATAATTTCTCAGCCTTACAGAAAACCAAATAAACATACCAAGCGTGTTTTCATCCTTCATTGCCCCAAAAGATCATGCCATCAGAGAAATAATGATATGACTTGAACTTTACTTTGTTCTGAGTGGGGGAGGGCTATGCAGGTCATCAACCTCACTTCTCCTCCAGAGTCATCTGAATCCAGTGACCAGATATTCATCAGGATGACTGGAGATGACTCAGGATGAGGCAATTGGGGTTAAGTGACTTGCCCAAGGTCACACAGCTAGTGAGTGTCAAGTGTCTGAGGTGAGATTTGAACTCAGGTCCTCCTGACTTTTGCACTGGTGCTCTATCTATTACTAAGTAATCCAATTTCAGAACGAATTGTGACTATCTATAAGATATCTACCAATGGAAAAATAATTCTTGGTTTTGGTATATTTACAGAGGAATTGTATCAGACTTTTAAAGAAAAATTTGTACCCATATTTCACAAATTATTCTCAAAATTTAAAAAGAAAGCACTCTCCCAGATACTTTTTTTGAGACAATATAGTCTTAATATTTAAACTATGAAGGATAAAGCATAGGCAGAAAACTGGGGACCAATACACTTAATAAATATTGATTAAAGATTATAAATGAAATATTGTCAATCAGAATACAGTGACTCAACAAAGAAATCATTTCCTACAACAAAGATGGATTTCTAATAAGGATAAAAGATGGTTCAACATTAGGAAAACAATCAATACAATCACATTAAAAAGCAAAAGCATTGCATATTATATGATTATCTCAATAGATGCAAAAAAAGCATTTGACGGAATGCAATGTGCATTTGTGTTAAAAAATCCTACAAAGTATAGGCATAGAAAAACCTTTTATAGTATCATAAGAAGTATATATCTAAAGCCAAAAAGAAGCATCATATGCAGTGGGAATACAGGTACTTTCCCAATAAATATAGGAGTAATGAAAGGCTGCTTATTGTCCTTACTGTTAATTGACATGATTCTGGAGACTGTAGCAATAACAATAAGACAAAAGAAAGAAATTCAAGGTATAAAACAGGTAAAGATATAATGTCTTACTTGAAAAATGCTTAGAAACCAGGAAAGATAGTAATTCATATAATTTATAACTTCTGTAAAGTTGCAGGTGCAAAATAAACCTTCAGAAACATCATCATTTCAACATAATAACAACAAAATCTTAGGGGCAAAAATAGAAAGGGAAATCTCATTCTAAATAACTACACGGTGCACAGATATCTGCAGACTAACCTACTAAGTCACAAAATGTATAGAATTAATTACAAAATGCTCCATAAAGAAATATGGAACAACTTAAATAGCCGGAAGAATATTTAGTGCTCATGGGTAGACTGTGCCAAAGTAATAAAAATGGAAATGGTGTCAAAACTAATCCTAATGCTATACTACTCAAATTATCAAAGAAATAACTTAAAGAACTTGCTATAATAATTTAAAAAATTGATTTGGAAAAATAAAATATCTAGAATATCAAGGATGATAGTGAGAGGTACAGAAGAAGGGAATGTCATTTCCAAACCTCAAATTATACTATATAGAAGCAGTAATCAAAACCATCTACTATTGGACTTAAAGGAAATTAGAGCAGTCAGTATGCAGAGCAGAGGAGAGAAAGCCTGTTGTGTGGCTCCTGCTGCTGTTGCTATATTGCGCTGCTGGTCAGCCCCAATCCCATTATCTCTACACCTCCTCTGTCTGTCTTCCTAAGTAGCCCCGGACTGAAAAACTGACTCATTGTGACTTTTTTGTTTTTGGTGTTCTCCATCAGAATTTGGGTTGGTGCTTTTTCTGGGTTGTTGTGGAGGAGGTGTATTGGAGGAACTAGGAAAAAAACCTCATTGGTTCTCCCTCCACCATGTTGATTCCATCCTCTTGTACAATATGTTCCTAGTGGACATATGACTTTAATATTAAACACCATATTATAAAAAATTTAGAAGAGAAGCAGATCATATGCCTCTTTGGCAAATGGGGAGAAGATTCATTCTTTTTTAAAAAATTGAATTATTTTACTTGTTTTCAGTGTTCGACAATCACTTCCATATATCTTAGAATTTTTCCCTTCCCTCATTCCTCCCGCCCTCCCCACTCCCTTCCTGAGATGGTGTACAATCTTATATGGGTTTGACATATACATTCCTATTAAATGCATGTTGCATAGAAGAAATAGAATGAGTGGAGGAAACCATAAAACCAAACAAAACGTAACATAATATGAGAGAAAATGGTCTGTTTCTGTTTGCAATCCAATTCCATAGTTCTTTCTCTGGATGTGAAAGTGTTTTGCTTCAAGAGTCCACTGGAAATTTTTTAAGGCCATGCATTTCAATGAAGTACTAAGTCTACCAGAAAAATTCCTCACACACTATGGTTGCTGCTGTGTACAAAGTTCTGATTCTGCTCCTTTCACTCAGCATCAGTTCATGTATTTCCAGGCATGTCTGAAGTCTGCCTGTTCATCGTTTCTCATAGCACAATAGTATTCCATTACATTCATATACCACAACTTCTTCAGCCATGCCCCAGTTGATGGGCATTCACTTGATTTCCAGTTTTTGGCCACCATAAATAGTGCTGCTATAAATATTTTTGTACATGTGGGAACCTTTCCCATTGTTATGATCTCTTTGAGACACAGTCCTAGAAGCGATATTTCTGGTCAAAGGGTATGCACATTTTTGAAGCCCTTTGAGCATACTTCCAAGTTGCTCTCCAGAATGGTTGGATCAGCTCACAACTCCAACAATGAATTAATGTTCCAATTCTCCCACATCTCCAATATTTATCATCTTTCTGTCTTGTCATGTTAGCCAATCTGATAGGTGTGATGTGGTTCCTCAGAGTTATTTTGATTTGCATCTCTCTAATCCATAGTGATTCAGAGCATTTTTTCATATGATTATAGATAGCTTTAATTTCTTCCTCTGAAAATTCTCTCTTCATATCCTTTGACCATTTATCTTTGGGGAATGACTTGTATTCTTGTATATTTGACTCAGTTATCTATATACTTTAGAGATGAGGCTTTTATCACAGACACCAGTTGCAAAAATTCTTTCCCAGTTTTCTGCTTCCCTCCTAATCTTGGTTGCATTGGGTTTGTTTGTGCAAAAACTTTTCAATTTAATGTAATCAAAACTATCCATTTAATACTTCATAATGTTCTCTATCTCTTGTCTGGTTAAAAATTTCTCCATTTTCCATAAATCTCACAAATACACTTTTCTTGTAAATCCATCTGACCCGGAGATTTTTTCCTAGGGAATTCATTTATGGCTTCTTCAATTTCCTTTTCTGAGATGGGGTAATTTAAGTACTCAACTTCCTCTTATGTTAATCTGGGCAATTTATATTTTTTAAAATAATCATTCATCTCATTTAAATTGTCAAATCTATAGTTATATGGTTGGGCAAAGTAATTTCTAATTATTGGTTTAATTTCCTCCTCATTGGAGGTTAGTTCACCCTTTTCGTTTTTGATATTGGTTATTTAGTTTTCTTTTTCTTTTCTTTTCTTTTCTTTTCTTTCTTTTTTTTTTTTTTTTTTACCAAATTGACCAAAGGTTTATCAATTCTATTGGTTTTTTTTCATACAACCAAGTATTAGTTTCATTTATTAGCTCAAAAGTTTTCTTAATTTCAGTTTTATCAATTTCTCCTTTGCTTTTCAGTATTTCTAATTTGGTATTTATTTGGAGATTTTCAATTTGTTCTGTTTTGAGCTTTCTCAGCTACATGCCCAATTCATTGATCTCCTCTTTCTCTATTTTATTCATATAGGCATTCGCATTCAAAGATATGAAACTTCCCCCAAGAACTGCTTTTGCAGTATCCCATAGGATTTGGTAGGTTGTCTCATTATTTTCATTTTCTTGAATGATGTTGTTGATTCTTTCTATTATTTGTTGTTCATGCCACTCATTCCTTAGGATTAGATTGTTTAGTTTCCAATTAGTTTTTGGTTTATATTTCCATGGTCTTTGATTACATATAAGTTTTATGGCATTATATGACCAGAGAAGGATGCATGAAGTATCTCTGCCTTCCTGCACTGGGTTGTGAGGTTTTTATGTCCTAGTACATGGTAAATTTTTGTATATGTGCCATGTACCACTAAGAAAAAGGTATATTCCTTTTTATCCCCATTCAGTTTTCTCCAGAGATCTATCATGTCTACCTTATCCAGAGTTCTATTCATCTCCTTAGCTTCTTTCTTGTTTATTTTGAAGTTAGATTTATCAAGTTCAGAGAGGGGGAGGTTGATATCCCTCACTATTATAATTTTGCTGCCCATTTCTTCTTGTAACTCCCTTAACTTCTCCTCTCAGAATCTGGATGCTATACTATTTGTAGTATATATGTTTAGTAATGAAATTGCTTCATTGTCTGTGGTGCCGTTTAGCAGGATAAAGTTTCCTTCCTTGTCTCTTTTGATTAGATCTATTTCTGCTTTTGCTTTGTCTGAGATTGGGATTGCTACCCCTGCTGTTTTTACATCAGCTGAAGCACAAAACATTCTGCTCCAACCTTTTACCTTTACCCTGTGTGTATGCCCCCATTTCAAATGTGTTTCTTGTAAACAATATATTGTTGGAGTATAACTTTCAATCTATTCTACTATCCGTCTCTGTTTTATGGGAGAGTTCATTTCATTCCCATTCACAGTTATGATTACTATTTGTGTCTTTCCCTCCATCCTCTTTCCCCTTGTTTATGCTTTTAGTTCTCCCTTCCCCTCCACAATAGAGTTTTAATTTTTGACCACCTCTTCCCTCACTCTTCCCTCCTTTCTTTCAACCCCCTCCCTTTTAATCCGCCTTTCCCTTGCTACTTCTTCCTTCCCTTTTAGCCTTTCCCCCCTTTTCTTTTCCCCTTCCGCTCCTGCTGCCTATAGAGCTAGTTGTATTTCTGTGCTTAACTGAGTTTTTTGTTCCCTTCTTGAATCCAATCAGATGAGAGTAATTCTCAAACAATTTATTTGTATCTGCCTCCTTCTTTTCCCATTTCCCATTACAATCCCTTCACACCCTTAAATCACATCTGTTATCATCACATCATTTAATTTATACTATCTATGTATATCCCTTTTACATTTCATAATAAATATACAATTCTCAAGATTATCAAACATTGTCTTCCCTTATATGGATGTAAACAGTTTGCCCATATTGTGTAACAAGTTTTTTTTCCCCACTGTTTACCTTTTTATGCTTCTCTTGACACCTGTGTTTGAAGATCGAATTTTCTATTGAGTTCCAGTCTTTTCATCAGGAAGATCTGGAAATTCCTTATTTCACTGAATATCTATCTCTTTGGCCTGAAATATTATGCTCAGCTTTGCTGAGTAATTGATCCTTGATTGTAGTCCCAGCTCCTTCACCTTACAAAATATCATATTCTAATTCCTTCAAACTTTTAATGTAGATGCTGCAAGGTCCTGTGTGATCCTGACTGTAGCTCTTTGATATTCGAATTGTTTCTTTCTGACTACCTGCCGTATTTTTTCCTTTGCTTGACAGTTCTGGAATTTGGCAATAATATTCCTTGGTGTTTTTAGTATGGGGTCCCTTTCAGGAGGTAAATGGTGAATTCTTTTGATGACTCTTTTGCCCTCTGGATCTAGGACTTCTTGGCAATTTTCCTTGATGATTTTTTGGAAGATATTGTCCAGGCTCTTTCTTTCATTTTAGCTTTCTGGTGGAACAATAATCTGTAGATTTTCTCTCCTGGATCTATTTTCCAGGTCAGTTGTTTTTCCAGTTAGTTATTTTACATTTTCTTCTCTTTTTTCATTCTTTAGATTCTGTTTAACTGATTCTTGATGTCTCATAGATGTCTCATAGATTCATTAACTTCTACATGCCTGATTCTTTTTTTTTATCAAATTGTTTTCTTCAGTTAACTTTTCTATCTCCTTTTCCATCTGTCCAATTGTTCCTTTTAAGGAGTTATTTTCTCTAGTTAAGTTTTGTACTTCCTTTTCCATTTGTCCAATTGTCCTTTAAAATATGTCTGTGATTTCTTTTTTTCATATTTTAAAGTCATTGATCAGCTTTTCTTCTATTTCTCTAATTTGTTTTTTAAAATCCTTCCTGAGCTCTTTCAAGAAGGCTGTTTTTGCTTCACACCAGTTCATATTCTCTTTTGAAGTTTCAGATGGTAGTACAGTCTCAGTGCTAACCTCTTTGGTATTTGTGTTTTGATCCTTGTGCCCATAGAAAGGTTATATGGTCTTTTCTTTTCTGCTTTGCTTCTTACTCATGATGATTACCCTTTTCCTGGCTTTTAATGTAGATCTCTGCATCTGAGGCACAAGGGGCTCTGTGCCACAGTTGTTGTGCCTTAAACTTGAGGCTTTGTGTGTTGTGGCCTCTGGTTCTTTTAGCTAGAAGCTAAAATGTTGCAGCTTAACTGGTGCTTAGCTGGGTGGTGTTGGAAAGCAGAGACCAGGTGAAGTCTTTTTGGATTTCCCCTCAGTTACCCTGGAGTTAGCTCATTAAGTGTGGGCGAGGGGTGGTCTGGACACCAGAGGTTTCCTCTGCTGAGTTAGAGCAGTTGGTGATTCCATCTGTGCTAGTGTCTTTCTGATTCCCCTGGGGTGCTGAGGCATGTCTGATGTCCTTTTGTTGGCAGTTGCTGGCTTCACCCCCCTGGGGCTCAGGATCTTCTCCTGGTTTGTTGAGGTGGGGCTATCTGAGACAGCTCTGTTCCTACACTGGTCCCCTGTAACCACAGCAAGAGGAACCCTGTTTAACAATCTTTCTAGCCTCATGGGCTAAGAGTTGGTTTATCCCTTCTGCTGCTCTGCTGTTCCAGGGTTTTTCCCCAGGAGATATTCTCTGGGCTCATCAAGGTCAACAAGAGGAGGGAGAGAGCAATTACTGATCTCTCTGCCATCTTGGTTCCCAGAACCAGAAATTCAAGGAGATGCATTCTTAGCTAAATAAGGGGTAGAGACAATTACAAATGATGAAATAGATGAGTTTGATTACATGAAACTGAATAGCTTCTGCATAAAATATTTCACTTAGAATAAGAAAGGAAGTGGTTGAATGACAACAAATATTTATATAAAGTTTCATAGATAAGGATATGGCATCCAAGATACACAAATAATTAACATATAGATGTATGCATACACACATACATATATACATACATACATATGTATGTATACAAAGAGAGACATAAATCAAAACCATTCTTTTTTGTATATAATTTACTTACTTTTAAGTTCTTAACATTCACTTCTACAAGAATTTGAATTCAAATATTTTTCCCCATCTCTCCCCACCTCCCCACCCCAGGACAGCATGCATCCCATCCACCCCTTTCTCTAGTCTGTCCTCCCTTCTATTGTCCACCCTTCTTCCATCCCCTTCCCCTCTATTTTCCTGTAGGGCAAAATAGATTTCTATACTCCATTGCCTGTATAGCTTAATTTCCAGTTGTATGCTAAAACAATTTTTAACATTCATTCTTAAAGCTTTGAGTTCCACATTTTCTTCCCCCCTCCCTACCCACTCTCATTGAGAAAACAAGCAATTCAATATAGGTTATACATGTGTAACAATACAAAGGACTTCCATGATAGTTGTGTTGTAAAAAACTAACCACATTTCCCTCTGTCCTATCCTGCCCTTCATTTATTCCATTCTGTACGCTGACCTGTCCTCCTACAATAGTGTTTGCTTCTGATTATTCCTTTCCCCAATTTGCTGTCCCTTCTATTATCTTCCCTCTCCTATCTCCTTCCCCCTTGCCTTCCTGCAAGGTAAAATAGATTTCCATATCCAATTGAGTGTGTGTTATTCCCTCCTTAAGTCAAATCCCATGAGAGTAAGGCTCAATTTCCTTTCATCTTCCTCCTCTTTCCCTCCAGTGTAGAAGCACTTTCTTCCCTCTTGAATGTGAGATTATTTGCTACATTATACCTCTTCCTTTCTCTTACTTCTGGTACATTCCATTCTTCAGTAAATTTTATTTTTTTTTTTAGATATTCTCCCTTCGTATTTAGCTCATCTTGTGCCTTCTCTCTCTCTCTCCCACTAGATATACACACATATACATACATGTATGTACACACACATACATAAATATCCATACACATGTACGCATATATATTCCCTCTAACTATCCTAATACTGAAAAAGGTCTCATGAATTACAAATAATATCTTTCCATTTAGAAATGTAAACAGTTCAACTTCAATGAGTTCCTTAGGGCTTCTCTTTCCTGTTTACCTTTTAACATTTCTCTTGATTCTTGTATTTGAAAGTAAAATTTTTTACCCATTTCAACAAGAACTCTTAGAAGTCATCTATTTCACTGAAATTCCATTTTTTCCCCCTGAAGTATTGCACTCAGTTTTTCTGGATAGATGATTCTTGATTTTAATCCTATTCCCTTTGAACTCTGGAATATCATATTCTAAGTCCTTCTATGCCTTAGTGTAAAAGCTGCTAAATCCTGTGTCATCCTGATTGTATTTCCACATTACTTGAATTGTTTCTTTCTGGATGCTTGTAATATTTTCTTCTTGACCTGTGAACTCTGGGATTTAGCTACATTATTCCTGGGAGTTCTCCTTTTGTGATCTCTTTCAGGAGGTGAATGGTGAGTTCTTTCCATTTTTATTTACCCTCTAGTTCTAGAATTTCAGGGCAGTTTTCTTGATAATTTCTTGGATAACGATGTCTAGGTTCTTTTTGATCATGGTTTTCAGGTAAAACAATAATTTTAAAATGATCTCTCCTGGATCTATTTTCCAGGTCAGTTGTTTTTCCAGTGATATATTTCACATTGTCTTCTATTTTTTCATTCTTTTGGTTTTGTTTTGTAATTTCTTGGTTTCTCATAAAGTCATTAGCTTCCATCCGCCCCATTCTAATTTTTAAAGAACTATTATCTTCAGTGAGTTTTTGAACCACCTTTATCATTTGGAAAATTCTGCTTTTCAAAGCATTCTTCTCCTCATTGGCTTTTTGAACCAATTTTGCCATTTGGCTAATTCTGCTTTTTAAATCATTCTTCTCCTCATTGGCTTTTTGAACTTCTTTTGCAAATTGAGTTAGCCTATTTTTAAAGGTGTTATTTTCTTCAGCATTTTTTTTGGGTCTCCTTTAGCAACCTGTTGACTTACTTTTCATGATTTTCTTGCATTGCTCTCATTTCTCTTCACAATTTTTCCTCCACCTCTCTTACTTGACTTTCTTTTTTTTTTTAATTTATTTATTTATTTAACTTTTAATATTCATTTTAACAAAATTTTGGGTTCCAAATTTTCTCCCCTTTTGTCCCCCCCCGAAACACCAAGCATTCTAATTGCCCCTATGACCAATCTGCTCTCTCTTCTATCATCCCTCTCTGCCCTTGTCTCCATCTTCTCTTTTGTCCTGTAGGGCCAGATAACTTTCTATACCCCTTTACCTGTATTTCTTATTTCCTAGTGGCAAGAACAGTACTCCACAGTTGTTCCTAAAACTTTGAGTTCCAACTTCTCTTCCTCCCTCCCTCCCCACACCTTCCCTTTGGAGGGCAAGCAATTCAATATAGTCCAAATCTGTGTAGTTTTGCAAATGACTTCCATAATAGTTGTGTTGTATAAGACTAACTATATTTCCCTCCATCCTATCCTGTCCCCCATTACTTCTATTCTCTTTTGATCCTGTCCCTCCCCATGAATGTCGACCTCAAATTGCTCCTTCCTCCCCATGTCCTCCCTTCCATCATCCCCCCCACCCTGCTTATCCTCTTCTCCCCCACTTTCCTGTATTGTAAGATAGGTTTTCATACCAAAATGAGTATGCATTTTATTCCTTCCTTTAGTGGAATGTGATGAGAGTAAACTTCATGTTTTTCTCTCACCTCCCCTCTTTATCCCTCCACTAATAAGTCTTTTGCTTGCCTCTTTTATGAGAGATAATTTGCCCCATTCCATTTCTCCCTTTCTCCTCCCTATATATTTCTTTCTCACTGCTTGATTTCATTTTTTTAAGATATGAGCCCATCCTCTTCAATTCACTCTGTGCACTCTGTCTCTATGTGTGTGTGTGTGTGTGTGTGTGCATGTGTGTGTGTGTGTAATCCCAGCCAGTACCCAGATACTGAAAAGTTTCAAGAGTTACAAATATTATCTTTCCATGCAGGAATGTAAACAGTTCAACTTTAGTAAGTCCCTTATGACTTCTCTTTGCTGTTCACCTTTTCATGCTTCTCTTCATTCTTGTGTTTGAAAGTCAAATTTTCTTTTCAGCTCTGGTCTTTTCATCAAGAATGCTTGAAAACCCTCTATTTCATTGAAAGACCAATTTTTCCCCTGAAGTATTATACTCAGTTTTGCTGGGTAGGTGATTCTTGGTTTTAGTCCTAGTTCCTTTGACTTCTGGAGTATCCTTTTCCATGCCCTTTGATCCCTTAATGTAGAAGCTGCTAGATCTTGTGTTATCCTGATTGTATTTCCACAATACTTGAATTGTTCCTTTCTAGCTGCTTGCAATATTTTCTCCTTGACCTGGGAACTCTGGAATTTGGCCACAATGTTCCTAGGAGTTTCTCTTTTTGGATCTCTTTCAGGCGGTGTTCTGTGGATTCCTTGAATATTTATTTTGCCCTCTGGTTCTAGAATCTCAGGGCAGTTTTCCTTGACAATTTCATGAAAGATGATGTCTAGGCTCTTTTTTTGATCATGGCTTTCAGGTAGTCCCATAATTTTTAAATTGTCTCTCCTGGATCTATTTTCCAGGTCAGTTGTTTTTCCAATGAGATATTTCACATTATCTTCCATTTTTTCATTCTTTTGGTTTTGTTTTGTGATTTCTTGGTTTCTCATAAAGTCATTAGCCTCCATCTGTTCTATTCTAATTTTGAAAGAACTATTTTCTTCAGTGAGCTTTTGAATCTCCTTTTCCATTTGGCTAATTCTGCTTTTGAAAGCATTCTTCTCCTCATTGGCTTTTTGAACCTCTTTTGCCAATTGAGTTAGCTTATTTTTCAAGCTATTTTCTTCAGCATTTTTTTGGGTCTCCTTTAGCAGGGTGCTGACCTGCTGTTCATGCTTTGACTGCATGTCTCTCATTTCTCTTCCCAGCTTTTCCTCCACCTCTCTAACTTGATTTTCAAAATTCTTTTTGAGCTCTTCCATGGCCTGAGACCATTGGGTTGGCTGGGACACAGAAGCCTTGACTTCTGTGTCTTTGCCTGATGGTAAGCATTGTTCTTCCTCATCAGAAAGGAAGGGAGGAAATGCCTGTTCACCAAGAAAGTAACCTTCTATAGTCTTATTTCTTTTCCCTTTTCTGGGCATTTTCCCAGCCAGTGACTTGACCTCTGAATATTCTCCTCACACCTACCTCGCCTCCTGATCCTCCCAGCCAGCGCTTGAGGTCTGAGATTCAAATGCTGCTTCCCAGCCTCAGGGCTTTGGGTGGGGGCAGGGCTGCTATTTAGTGTGAGATTAAGTTCAGGTGCTCAGGTGGGGGCAGGGCCGCCTCTCAGGCTCAGTTCCCTCAGGGGGTTTATGCAGAGACCTTCAACAATGGATCTAGGCTCCTGCTTGCTTGGAGAGCCCTGGTCTGCCGCTGCCTCAGCTTCTGCCTCCTGAGGGGGCCTGAGTTATGGGGGCACCCCACTCCCCTCTCGACCCGCCAAAGAGACCCTCTCACCAACCCCCATCATCTGTGGGTGGAGGGACCTGCGCAGCTGCTGGAGATCCCATCCCTGAAGCCCGCTTGGATCTGCTCTCTCGGTGCTGCGGCCGCAGCAGGGCTGTGCTTGGCTCCCAGTCCGCGGTGCCCAGTCCACGGCGCAAAGAACCTTTTGCGAGAGGTTTGCAGGTCCCTCTGGAACAGAAATGTCCTTCGCTCCAATGTTCTGTGGCCTCTGGTGCTGCAGAATTCGCAGTGAGTTGCTATTTACAGATGTTCTATGGGTTGTGGGTTTGAAGCTATGTGTATGTGCGTCTTTCTACTCCACCATCTTGGCTCCACCCCCTTACTTGACTTTCAAAATCCTTGTTGAGTTCTTCCTTGGCCTGAGACCATTACATTTTATTTTGGAGGTTTTGGGATGCAGAAGCCTTGACTTTTATATCTTCCTCTGATGGTATGCTTTGTTCTTTCTCATCCAAAATGATGGAAGAAAATGCATTTTCACCAAGAAAGTAATCTTCTATAGTCTTATTTTTCTCCTTTTTTGGTCGTTTTCACAATTAGTTACTTGACTTTTGAGTCCTTTGTCAAGTGGAGGGTATACTGTAGGTACCTGTAAGTTCTCAGTTCCTCCAAGGTGGCACAATCAAGGGAGAGGAGTTTACTCCTCTCCTGGCCTGTGCTCTTGTCTGTGAACAGCCATAAGCACTCTTCTGCCCAGGATCTGTGGGTAGGATTCCATCTCCAGAGCTTTCACCAGCTCTACCACACCAGTGCTCCTCCTCACCCCAAGACCTCCACTCAGAATGGAGACCGAGATTAGCTGCTTGATTCCCCCATGGTCTTTAGGCTAAGGGCTCCAAAGGAGTGGCTACTGCCATCCTGGTGCTGAGGCTAGGACCCAAGCTTGCTCCTCTCTCACCCAGGTGAAAGAGATTTTTACTGACCTTTGAAGTTGTCTTTGATGTTTGTGGGTTGAGAAACCTGGGAACCGCAGCTGCTACCTGTGATTCCGAGCTCAGATGCCTGATTCAGCCCTGTCCATGCTACATGGCCAAGGCTGGGCTGTGCTCTGCTCTGAGCCTGATGTGATAGACCTTTCCTGTTGGCCTCCCGTGCTGTCTTGGGCTGGAAATCTGTTTAACTCTGTTGTTTTGTGGCTTCTGCTGCTTTAGAATTTGTTTAGAGTCATTTTTTACAGATATTTTATGGACTCTGCAGGCAGAGGTAGGTTCATCTTTCTACTCGACCCTCTTGACTCCTCCCCAATCAAAACCATTTTTAAATAAGCAAATGGTCAAAGGATATGAACAACTAGTTTTCAAAGTAATTGAAAACTATCAGAAATCACATGAAAGAACTTTCCAAATTACCATTAAAAAAATGGAAATCAAAACAACCCTGAGATTTCATTCACACTTTGAAAATTGGAAAAGATGAAAAAAATGTGCACAGACCACGTTGAAGGGGCTCTAGGCAGATACGAACACTGGTGCATTCCTGGTGGAATTGAAAATCAGTACAGTCATTTCCAAAATCAATCTGAAATTGTTCAAATAAAGTGTCCATTCCCCTTGATCTGGATATTCTACTACTAGGCTTATACCCCAAGGAGACCATTGATAAGAAAAAAAAGTATCCATATACAACAAAGTGCTTTTTATAGCACTGTTTTATGGCAAAGCATTGGAAACACAGTAGATGTCCATTGATTGGGAGTCCCTAGCCCCTTTATATCACTCAATATGCCCAGCCAAACCTCAGCCTTGAATCATTCCCATCATTTATCCCTTTCACTCCTATACATTCTGAACAATTGTTGAGAAAATCCTAAAACTGCTCTGACTGGGTCCACTATGAATTTATGTTATGTAACCTCAAGTGGGCCCTCATTGTTGCTAGTCACTCCTACCCTATCTGCCTTATCAATTTACTATCTCACTCTCCAAAGTTGCTTTTCCAAAACTTTTCATCCCTCCTCAAATCTCCCATGTTTTCCCCAACTTTTTTTCTCTCAGGAAAACATTTGCCTCATATTATACAGAAAAAAATTGAGGCCAAGTGTGGTAAACTCCCTCTTCTCTCTTTTTTCTCACTTTCTATCAATCAGGTGCCTTCTGCTACTCTCTCCTCCTTCACTCTTGTCTCACATGATAAAACAACATTATTCTTTACCAAAGCCAATCCTTTTACTTACTCAAGTGATCCCATTCCCTCTTGTTTCCTCCAACAGATGCCCCCCCCATAACTCCCCGTCTCTCATTTATTTCAGTCTCTCCCTGTCTACTGTCTGTCTTCCTACTGCCTACAAACATGCCATTATATTCTCACATGATCTGTCCATTCATGCTCACTATTATACTATTTCTCTTCTTCTTTTTCCTCTGCTCTTTGTAGCTAAACTCTTCGGAAAGGACATCTATAATAGGTACCTTCACTTTCTCTCCTCTTACTCTCTTCTTAACTCTTAAAATTTGGTGTCCAACCTTATCATTCTACTGAAACTTCTGTCTCCAAAGTGACTAATGATCTCTTAGTTACCAAATCCAATGCCCTTTTTTTAGTCCTCAATCTTTTTGACCTCTCTGCAGCCTTTGACATTGTTGATCACTCTCTCCAACTCAATGCTCTCTTATCTCTAGATTTGAGGACACTATTGTTCCCTGGCTTTTCTCCTAGCTATCTGAATACTCCTCTGTCTCCTTTGCTGGATCTTCCTCCAAATCATGCCTTATGAATGTAGACGTCCCTTAGGGGTCTGTCCTGGGCCTTCTGTTCTCACTCTATAATATTTCACTTAGTAATCTCACCAGTTCCCACGGATTTATTTATCATCTCTACATTGATGAGTCTCAAATCTAACATTCCTGCCCCAATCTCTCTGCTGACCTCCAAACTCACATCTCTAACTGTTTTTTAGACATCTTAAACTTGATGTCTAAATATGTCCAATGTGTCCCAGACCAAACTAGTTATCTTCCATTTACCTCTCCTCTGCCTCCTATCTTTCCTATTTCAGTAGAGAGCCATAACTCTACTTGGAATTTCCTAGTTCCGCAGGTTCCTAATTTAGGTGAATCCAATCCTGAATTCTTTACTCCCTCTCCATCCCCCATCCAATCTGTTGCCCAGGCCTGTCAATTTTTGCCTCTACAACATCTTGTAGTCACCCTCTTCTCTCCTCTGACTCTGCCATCACACTATGATGTGCCCTTATCACCTCATACCTGGATTATTACAATAGTTTTCTGGTGGGTTTGCTGGCTTCATGGTTTTCCCCATTCCAATTCATTCTACATTTAGCCACTAAAGAAATTTTCCTAAAGTACAAGTCTCATCACCTCAGTAATCTCCAAATGGCTTCCCATTGTTTCCAGGTCCAAAATGCTCTATTTGGCATTCAAAGCCCTTCACAATCTATCTCCCTCTTACCTTTCTAGTCTTCTTACACCTTACTCCCCAACATGTACTTTTCAATCCAATAGCATTGGCCTTCTGGTTGTTCCACAAACAAAACATTCCCTCTCTTGGCTCTGGACTTTGTCTCTGACTGTCCCCCATGTCTGGGATGCTCTTTCTCTTTCATTCTGACTACTGGCTTCTCTGGCTTATTTTGACCTCTGACTAAAATACCAACTTCTACAGGAAGTTTTCCTCAAGCCCTCTTAATTCCAGTGCCTTTCCTCTGTTAATAATATCCTATTTATTCGGTTTATTTGTATCCTGTCTCCCCTCAATTAGATCATAAGCAGGTGCTAAAAGAAAGTCCCATCTTTCTGTATCCCCATCACTTATCACAGTGCCTGGCACATAGTGGGTACTTAATCAATGTTTATTTAATTATTGATTAGAATGGCTAAACAAATTGAGGCACATGAATGTAATAGAGTACTATTGTGCCATAAGAAATAACAAACATGATGAATACAGAGAAACGTGAAAAGATCTACATGAACTGATGCAGAATGAAATAAGGACAGCCAAGAAAACAGTAAGCACAATGACAAAAATGTAAACAGAAAGAACAATTGAACACAAAAAAAATCAGAAATGATGGTGGCAAAATTCTAGAGAATAAGAATGGATTAAAAGAAGAGAAATGAGAAATACATCTATTCTTCCCCTTTGCAGATGTGGAAGTATGCAAGTGTGCATGTTGCATATGTTTTCCGATTTTTTCAATATATTCATTTTATACTAGTTTCTTCTTTTCTTTGATCTTTAAAAACATTATTTATTGTACTAAATGGCTCTCTGGGGGAGGGTAAGGTCCTGGGGGAAATTATGGTGGTGTACAAAATAAAACACAATAATAAAGATTTATTTTTTTTTTTAGAAAAAAAAACTTTAGCTCAGTGAGATGAAGGTGGAGAAGGGATATGATTGTAACCTGTAAATTCACAAGGGAATTCTTATTGATGAGTTATGCTAATTTTTCCTCTGTCTGTCTTTCAAAATACTATTTATCATGTTGAATGGATCTCTAAGGGAGGAGAAATTATGATGATATATAAAGCAAAATACAGCAATAAAGCTTAATAAAAAATAAAGAAGCTTCAGTCTGATGAGATAAAGATAGAGGAGGAATATGATTATAGTCTATAAATTTATGAAGACAACACAGGGTGACTGTAGATTCTTCACTTAATGCTACAATGTCTGCATTCAGAAGTAGCTTTTTATATTTGTAAAAGGCAAATTTATTACAAATAAAATTACAAATACATTTTTAGAAAAACTGTGAGTTTTCAAGTGTGGCTAGTCCCTCATCAACCCAGATTGCCACCCACTTAAAACTTAGTAGATCTGTATACAATGTTCTCCTGGTTCTGCTCCTTTCACTCAATATCAGTTCATAATAAGTCCTTCCAGGCCTTCCTATTCAACATTTCTTATAGCACAATAATAATCCATTACATTCATATACCACAACTTGTTCAGCCATTCCCAATTGATGGACATCCCCTCAGTTTCCAGTTCTTGGCCACCACCAGGAGAGCTGCTGTGAATATTTTTCTACATGTGGTACCCATTCCCATTTTTATGATTTCTTTGGAATACAGTCCTAGAATCAATATTGCTGGATCTAAGGGTATGCACATTTTTGTAGCCCTTTGGGCAAATTTCTCTCCAGAATTGTTGGGTTAGCTCACAGCTCTACCAACAATGGATTTAATAAGAATGTGTGTGTAGAACTCATATAAGATTGCATGCCATCTCAGGGAAGGCGTGGGAGAAAATCTAAGACCTATGGAAGTGATTGTAGGAAACTGAAAACAAATAAATTAAAAAAAAAAAAAAGAAAGTAAACTTAGTAGATCATCTTTGTGAGTTGTTGTGTCCAATGTGGGGGAACTCACAACCTGATGGCAAACTCTCATAAGGAACATTTCTGAACCTAGTGAAGTTGGTCATAGAAAAGTGATCATGGCATTCTGGCATTGGACCTGTTTTAGAAGCCTTTCCAACTTGTTAAGATACACAAGAGATTTCATTCTGTTAGCACAGCCTTTGTAGAGCCAGGGGCATTTCCACACCATGAGTCAGCATTGAGAAAATGAGATATTTCTTTTTCTCTGTAGTGGACTACAGGGAATAAATACAGGGACTTGGTTAATTCAATTTGTGGTCTTGGCTGAAACTACAAATAGGTTTAAAAAAAGCTTAGCATAAGTTTGGCACTTAAAGAGTTAGGACACCAGGTTTTCTATCCTGTCTCTGACACTAAATAGCTGTATGACTTTGTGCTAGTCAGTTAGCTTTTCTAAGTGTTAAGATCACAGAATCAGTAGAATTTTGGGAGTTAGAAGAGATCTCAATAGTCATGTAATATAGCCCATATCAGAAAAGAACTCCTGCCATGACATACTCCTAAATGTTAGGGCAGCTAAGTGGTGCAGTGGATAGAGCACCAGTGCAGGAGTCAGGAGGGCCTGAGTTCAAATATCACCTCAGACACTTGACACTCACTAGCTGTGTGATCTTGGGCAAGTCACTTAACCCCAATTGCTTCATCCTGGGTCATCTCCAGTCATCCTGATGAATATCTGGACACTGGATTCAGATGGCGGCAGAGGAGAAGTGAGGCTGGTGACCTGCACAGCCCTCCCTCACTCAGAAACAAAGTCAAGTGCAAGTCACGTCATTATTTCTCTGATGGCATGGTCTTCTTTGGCAATGAAGGACAAACACACACAACACACTCCTAAATGTTTGTCTGACTTCTGCTTAAAGACTTCTAATAAAGAGGAACTAACTACCATCTGAGCTAGCCCAATTCTATTTCTGGATAGCTCTAATTGGTAGGAAAGATTTTTATGAAATCAAATCTAAATGTGTCCCTTTGTAACTTGTACCCATCCTTTTCCTTGCCTGTAAACTAAGGGTGATAATACCTTTCTCTTCAGAATATTGTGAAGAAAAATGTTTAATAAGTCTTAAAATCCTTTTACTAGCATTCATGGTTTTTTTTAATTTAATAAGGTTTTAAATGAATTCATGGATTTCTTAGGTTTTTCTTTTGATTCTCAATTTTTGTGTATATTTCAAGCTCTCTCTCTCTCTCTCTCTCTCTCTCTCTCTCTCTCTCTCTCTCTCTCTCTCTCCCTCTCTCTCTCTGTGCATGTGCATGTGTGTGTGTGTATGTATGTATGTATTCAATTAGGGATAGGGTTGATAACAACCAGGAAGACCTTGACCATGAAGCAAGAGTGAAAGATCGTCAGTTCCCTTGATGCCTCTGACCCAGTCCTGAAAATTCACTTTCTAGTAGTAGAAGGGCAGCTTGGCCCCCATATAAACCACAAATGGAAAGGGTGTGTTTTTTTCTAGCTGCTTCATTTGGGAACAGTCTGCTTACCATCTATTATGATTAAATAACAGTTGTGTTATATTAGAATTGGTGACCAAAAGAGGAAGAATCTTCTCCCTTAAAGAAGTTTTGAAAACAAGGTAGATTTCAATCCATATGAGCAATATTTAAGCACATTCCAGTCAGTAGGCAGGAATTCGGGATTACATTGAGTGACCCTTCACCAGACCCCTCCTAGCCCTAAAATCCCATGATAGTATGCATATGTGTTGGGTGATGTTGTGTACCAGAATCTAACAAATTCTGGCCAAGTACTGTAAGGCAGCTTCCAACTTTGTAGCCTAAAGTGCCAAAGATTAGGTCAGTGTTAACAGAACATTGGAGTGATGTGAAGTCCCGCACATATACTAAAGATGAAGAAAAATAAAATGGGAAAAATAGCAAGAATTGAGAAAGAGTTATCTTGGGATGGATCTTCTATCCTGCTCATTACTGGCAAGAATGCCATAGAGACAGAGACTAACAAGAGTCCTGAGAGCCTCCAGTGACAATAACCCACAATAACTCACAGAAAACAGTTGTAAGATTGAGTGTGGAGTTAAGGCTGTTAGGACTTGGACTAAGCTTGTTTGTAGATGAGGAAGAGGGCACCTCAGTGAAGGTAAGGAGGATTAATGATGAGGAAATCCATTGTTATTGTGAAATGGTAGGAATACATTGAGAACAAAGATGGGAGACTGGCACATTTTGAATAGGAAGATTGCTTTTTAACAAGACTGAAAGCTCACAATGGGAAGAATAACTCATCAGACAGACTAATGCATGATAAAAAGCATGTTAGAATGTTAGAGGTGAGTTGAACAACCCTGGCTTAGCAGCATAATCAGGAAACTCAGTATGGATATCTCAGTGACATTGGCCATGATCCTAACAAAAGGTTTACCTTTGGAAAAGTAGCACCTCTGTGCCATTCAGAGTAGAGTTCTGAAGTTCACCAGTTAGTTGATTAACTAATTCAATTCAAATTTATTTATTTATTTTTTGTAGCCTTTGGGAGCTTTATTGATGCAAAAGAAGTGGGCCTGAGATTTAGCAAGGAGCTAAACAAAGGCAATGATATTGGAAAAGGACCAGATTTATATAGGATGATTTTAGGATTTCCTTATGGGGGTTGGAGATCTAGGGTAAGTCTTGCAAGATAAAGGCACAGGGTAAAGACTATGAATGACACAAAATAAGGAAATCCTATTCCCCAGGATGAGGAGTGGAGACAGGGAATTTTATGTTCCCCCCAGGATGAGGGGTGGGGACAAGGAATTATATGTTCCAGGATAAGGGGAAGTTGTCAACACATATTTGTGAAGCCGTATCTATGGATAGGGAAAACTCTCACAATGTGTGTGAGATTAGAGCCTTGCTCTTTAGGATTCATTGTCTAGTAGGCAAGAAAAAGCACAATCAGAAATCATACTACTACTGGTCATATGTGACAGATGCCACAAAAAGTTGTGGACAGAATACTTTGGGAATTTCTAAGGAGGGGGAATTATTTTGAATTGGAAGGATTAAGGAAAAGTTTCATGAAGATGGAGATATTGGAATTGGTCCTTGATGGATGGATAAAAATATTTTGACAGGTGAAAACGGGGGTAGGGAGAAGAGAGAATACATTTTTAAGACAGAAGAAATGGTGTGATCATTGACACTGAAGCAGGAAAGTTTGGGGATGTGACCCAGGAATGGTGAGCAGCCTAGTATTACTTGAATGATATGGCTAAACAAAAGGTCTAAAAAAGAAAGTGTAGTGAGAGATAAGGGTAGAAAGATAAATTGGAGCCTTAACTGCTGGGCAAACTATTTAGAAGTCATTGACATTTTTTAATAGAAAATAATATGATCATGGTCAGAACTGTACATTAATCTTTGTGTAATATCATTAAGTAGGATGGATAGAAGAGTAATCAGACTAATGAGGAAGAAATATTTCAATAGTGTAAGTTAGAAATAATGAGGAAATATGAGTTAAGGTAAGAAGAGTAAGGGTGGAAATGAAACACATTTGAGAAACATCACTTTAATGCAACTGATAGAACCTGGAAACTAACTGGATGTGTATATGTGCAGGAGGGGACAGGGTCAATGATGCTCAGATGATGCTGAGGCTGGATCTCAGCTGGACTCCTAAGATAGTACTGTGTGTTGTATCAATAGAAGGACAAGTAGAAACAATTCAGAGTCCTCTATCATTCTTACTTTCCCCCGTCAGTGGCTAGCTATCCAAACTGGTATAACAACCAATTAAAAACATTGCTATCTGGCCTGATGCTGATGGACAAAGGAGCTAGCCAGCCATTAATGGAAATAAGAAGTGGAAGGGATTTTCTCACCTTACATTTTTGTGTGCCCATCAATATTTCTGAGACTCCCTCAGTATATTATTCCTGCCTCTGGGCAGTTGGTGGTAATTTGAAATACTCCCAACAAATGTTTTTTAGAGAAGTTTGCTTATGTGGCACTATAAGAAATGATATTTTAAAAAGGAAACACTAACCATGGTCTATCTTTGAAGTCTTCCACATTCAAATGTAGAGTTTTTGAGACCAAAACTTACTGCTTTCCGAGGCCAAAATTCATACATACCACTGCACCTTAGAAGGAGGATAATGATAGGTGAGAGGATTTATTGCTCAATCAGGCAAACAACTTCAGGAAATCTGACTACTTTTAGTTATTACTTTTCTCATCTCTACATTGATTCCCATGGCTTTGATCTGACAGCTTTTGTCACAATCACAAAACAGAAATGCTTTATTAAATAATTTTAATCTGCTATGTGAATTATCTAGCTAAGGTTTATGCCAAAAGACTTGAATCTCAGCCCTGGTTTTACCAGTAATTAATCTTAGATAAGTAGTTTCCTTTTTTTCCCAGTGATTTAGTTTCTTTTTCCATAAAATGAGGATGGTAAATGAAGTAATTTCTCAGATTCCTCTCAGTTTTAGGATTCTCACATTTAACAGCTATAAAAAGCTCTTTGCAGATTAAGATAAAGGCCCAAGAATAAAAACTCCTGACTGTACAACCATGTAATGAATCAATTAATTTAGCATTTATTCAACCCCTACTAGGTATTTTTCTAGGTGCTGGAGATTCAAAGACAAAAGTGAAAGTTCTTGCCCTCGAGGAAATTTTAATGAGGCAGATAACATATATAGAGACACTGGCATAGGGCAGAGTACTACTACCTAGGAGACCTAGACAGCCCTTGTGCAGAAAATTACACTTTAGTTGAGTCTTGTAGAATACTAGGGAGTCCAAAAGACAAAGGTGAGAAAAGTATTTTCAGTGGGAGCCCTGCTAACTATTCAGGAAAAGAGCTAGCTCTTTTTTTTTTCTTCCCAAAATTGAAAAAAAAAATTTAAAGTTTTGAGTTCCAAATTCTACATCCCTCCCTTCCCTGACCCCTCTCTGAGACAGTAAGCAATCTATACATGTGCAATGTAAAACATTTCCATATTAGTCATTTTGTACAAGAAGACTCCAATAAAAATGAAAGAAAGTGAAAAATAATGTGATTTAGTCTATTCAATCAGTATAAATTCTTTGTATGGAGGCAGATAGTATACTTCATCATTAATCCTTCAGGATTGTCTTGGATCATTTTATTGCTGAATAGCTAAGTCATTCACAGTTCTTCATCAAACAATATTAGTACTACTGTGTACAGTGTTCTTCTGGTTCTGTTCACTTCACTATGCATCAGTTCACCTTAAGTCTTTCTAGGTTTTTCTGACATCATTCTATTTATCATTTCTTAAAGAGCAATAATATTTCATTGCAGTCATATACCAATTTGTTTATCCATTCCCCAATTGATGGGTGTCCCTTTGATTTCCATTTCTTAGCCACTACAAAAATAACTGCTATAAATATTTTTGTACAAATAGGTCCTTTTCCCTTTTTGGGGAGGTGGGAGTGGGAAAGTCGCATATAGACGTAACAATGATATTTAATGGTGGGTCAAAAGGCATGAACAGTTTTATAGCCCTTTGAACATAGTTCAAATTGTTCTCCAGAAAAGTTGGATCAGTTCACAATGCTACCAACAGTGTATTAGTGTTCCAGTTTTCCCACATCCCCTCCAACATCCAACATTTTTTACTTTTTGTCATATTACCACTTCTGATAAGTGTGAGGTGGTACCTTAGAGTTGCTTTAATTTGCATTTCAATATACTTAGAGTTCAAAATCATTTTGCTCATCTTCACCTTCTCCCTTATTATTTAAGAATTATTGAGTCTCTGCTTTGTGTCTGGCACAGTATTTTATACATGTTCAGTCAGTCAAAAAACATTTTAAGTGCCTGATATATGCCAGGCATTGTACTAAGCTCTAGGAATACAAAGAAGGTAAAAGGTACCTGTGGGTGACAGAATGAGGACAAATGTTCAACTCAGGGTTCAACTCAATTAAGCAATTCATAAGATCATATTACCTTCCCATACCTTTGCTTATGCTTTTTATCACACCTAAAGTCTTATTCCCATTCTTTCCCTCTCTGAATCCTATTCCCCTCTCAAAGCCCAACTCACATCCTGTCTCCACAGCATTCTCACATAATGCTCCATAATGACCTCTTCCTCCTCAGAGCTTCAACAACACTTACAGCCAGTACCACAGAAGTGTTTAATCAATGCTTTATTCATTCATTTTTGCACACTGACTCTTAAAATACCATTTCTGATGGCTGGATGCTAGGTTCTGGGTATTGGCTACAGAGATGTACTCAGGCATATTATTTCCCGCCTTCATTCTTTTCATGCTTCTCTTGATTCTCGTGTTTGAAAGTCAAATTTTCTATACAATTCTGGTCTTTTCATCAATATTAATGCTTCAAAGTCCTCTATGTTATTGAATGACCATTTATTCCCTTGAAGTATTATGCTCAGTTTTGCTGGGTAGGTGATTCTTGGTTGTAATCCCAGTTCCTTTGACTTCTGGAATATCCTATTCCAAGACTTCCAATCTTTTAATGTTGAAGCTGTCAGATCCTGTGTTATCAAGATTGTATTTCCACAATACTTGAATTGTTTCTTTCTAGCTGCTTGCAATATTTTCTCCTTGATCTGGGAACTCTGAAATTTGGCCACAATATTCCTAGGAGTTTCTCTCTTCTGATCTCTTTCAGGAGGTGATTGGTGGATTCTTTCATCTATTTTGCCCTCTGGTTCTAGAATATCAGGACAGTTTTCCTTGATAATTTCATGGAAGATAATGTCTAGGCTCCTTTTTTTGATCATGGCTTTCAGGTAGTCCCATAATTTTTAAATTGTTTCTCCTGGATCTATTTTCCAGGTCAGTTGTTTTTCCAATGAGATATTTCACATTATCTTCTATTTTTTCAAACTTTTGGTTTTGTTTTTTAACTGTTTGGTTTATCTCATAGTCATTCATTTCCCTGAACTCAATTCTCTCGTTCAGAGAACTATTTGTTCAGGGAGCTTTTGAACCTTCTTCTCCATTTGGCTAATTCTGCTTTTTAAAGCCTGATTCTCCTCATTGGCTTTTTGGACCTCTTTTTCCAATTTAGTTAGCCTCTTTTTAAAGGTGTTATTTTCCTCAGCATTTTTTTTTGGTTCTCCTTTAGCAAGCTGCTAAAGCCTTTCAAGCTCTTTTATTGCCTGAGCCCAATTTAAGTTCCCTTCAGAGGTCCTGGAGGCAGGAGCCTTGACTTCCTCTGACAATATGCCTTGTTATTCCTCATCTGAAAGGATGGGAGGAGACACCTGTTCACCAAGAAAGTAACCTTCTATGGTCTTATTTTTTTTCCCTTTTTGAGCATTTTCCCAGCCAGTTACTTGACTTCTGAGTTTCCTCTCCACAACCACTTTGCCTCCAGTTCCTCCAAGCCAGCACTGGGGGCCAAAATTTAGATGAACTGCTCCAATCCTTCAGGGGCTTTAGGTCGGGCAGGGCAGCTATTCAGTGTGAGATAAATATCAGCTGCTCAGATGGAGGCAGGGCTGCCACACAGGGCTCAGTTCCCTCAGGGGCTTTAAGATGAGGCATTCAACAATGGATGAGGGTTACTGCCTGCCTTGGGATCCCAGTCTTCTACTGCCTCCATTGCTGCTACCTGATGAGGTCCTAGTCATGGGGATACCCTGCTCTCTTCTTGGTCAGCTGAAACAACTGTCTCACTAACCTTTAGTGCCTGTAGATTGAGGGATCTGTGCTGCCAGTGGAGATTCTGTCCCTGATGCCTGCTTGGTCCTGCTCCTCCAGGTGCCTTGCAGCCAAGGCTGGGCTCTGCTCCATGTCTGGTACGACAAACCTTTCCCGTCGATCTTTCAGGTCACTCTGGGCTAGAAATCTCGTCCACTCTGTTGTTCTATGGCTCCTGCTGCTCTAGAATTTGTTGAGAGTCCTTCTTTACAGGCATTTTGTGAGCTATGGGGGAAGAGCTAGTGTATGTGCATCTTTCTACTCCACCATCGTGGCTCCCCTGAACTAGTTCAATAAATCCATAAATGTTTATGGAAGACCTACTGTGTATTCAGCACTGTTTGCCTAGCACTGTGCTTATTTGAGTCTCACAACAACCCTATGAGGTAGACTTTATTATTATGCCCATTTTACAATTGGGGAAACTAAATCAGACATCAAGTGACTTGTCTAAAGTCACACAGCTAGTAAGGTGTGGGCAAGTTAGAACTCAGACCCTTCTGACTCCAGGCCCAGCACTCTATCTACTGCATCATTTAGTTTCAACTAAAAGGATGCAATTATGCAGGCAATGTGGAAAGAGTGCTGAAATTGGAGTCATACAACCTGGGTTTGAATTCTCATTCTTCTGCTTACCTTTGGAAGATCACTTAATCTCTCAGGACCTCATTTCTGTCATCTTTGAAATGGGGATAATTTTTATACTGCCTATTGTAGAGGATTATTGTAAGGGCTAAAATAAATGAGCATATATGAAGAATATTTCAAAAATATAAATGCCTTATTATCATAGTAATAGTAGGGAAAGTATCTATCACATAGGGAAAACAGCTCTTTTGGGAGAACAGAGTTATCACTTATGTTCCTTCAAAATGCACATGAAAGGATTAAATAAATTCCCAGCTAAACACCTTGCTATCTAGAAAGAATTTTGATTTTGGCATCAACCCAAGAGTTACAGAAAAGGTTCACAAAAGAGGCCAAGGTAAGTATCAAACTGTGTTATGACTTGGGTGAGTTCCCAGGTGTGGCAATATCCCACCACTCCCTAATTTAATCACTGCAATGTGGGTTATCTCCCATATATCCTTGGACCAATGCCTGATTTCTGGTGCAGACGTAACTGGTGTTCCATTAATTGCAGATGGTTATATCTGAGGACATCCACCAGTGAAGGGTCCATTGAAGGAGGTCCTAAGGAGACATTTCAGGTCAAATCAATTGGGTACCTTATGTGGGTATAGGTGCAGAGTTGCATACATAGGTAGATTACTTGCCCTGAAATCTTTTTTGTTTTGTGTCAGGAATCAGGAAGAGGAAAGCATAGGACAATATATGTTTTACTCAAGAAACTGGTTTGAGTATTTGTACTCTGAACTTGTGGTTTCCCATCTATTTTGGTTTAATTCTTCACTGGTTGAATATAAGAGCTTCTTTGTAGTTAGACTAAGGATATTATTTAGGTTGCTCTTTAGCTTAGGCAGTTTTGAGTGGTTTTTTTATTTTCTTGCATTTACATTTTGGCTGGATGTGAAATGCCTCTATTGATCTGTGTGTATTCAAAAACCATCATTTGTTCCATTTCCTTAGAATCTTGGTATTTGTTGTGATTTGCAACACAAGTCAAACCTGAGACAAAGACACAGTTGGCTGGTCTAACTGTGGGATGAATGGCCTGATTTGGATGAAAGGATCAACTGGCCCGAATGCTTCCCTTAAACTCACCATGACCCAAGATTTCAGGCTACAGGGTGATTCCTTGTTCACCACATTACACCTGACTTCTGCCACCTATTCTGCTCTATAGCAAGGATTTGCTTAAAAGGATTCCAACTTTTGTAACAAGCTTCCTTTTGGGTAGACTATTTTATTTGCACTGTTAACTATTCTGTTCCCCCAAAATAACTTTTCATTATGGCTTGTTTGTGCCTCGAGTTCCATTATTGCACTTCTTTTACTTTTTTCTTCCTAGCTGAAACAAAAATACTCCTTTATAATTTTTTATATTGTCTTCACTGTCAGAATTAATCCAATTGAACAAAATATATTGTGTCTTGTAATGAAAAAAATGAAAAGAAAAGACAAGGGCAAGATGGTGACTGTGGGTTGACCTTGGATGAAAATCTTAGGAGAAACTGAGTTGGTCCAGGCCTAGAATTTTGACAAAACAGTCTTGAGACATTATTGAGATTCCTGCTCAGTATTTGGTCTATTGCTTGAGAATCTCTTGACAGTTTTCTTCTGTCATCATTTTTGATAGAATTTCAAACATTTCTAAGATTTTAATTCATAGATGCTTATAGGGGTTGGATGAATTCAATTTAAGGCATCAATGTGATATAGCTATCCAAAAGAAATCTACTTGACTCTTAAAATGATGTAATAGAAATATGGAGAATAAACCAGAGTAAGCATAGTTTGACCATGCTCTTTCATAGTTAGACCAGTTCCGAGTACTTCATTGTGAACATGATGCAAAGCATTGAGAGGAGGGTGACGATGATCACAGTTGTGTCCTGAGTTGTCTTAGAAGGACAAATGCTTTACCTCTTTTGCTGCTTTATGTTTGTTTTGTGGTGATGTTCTGTCTGGTTGTGAAGGAAATTTCAAAAGCCTGAAATTGTCTGATCTACACTGCCATCTTCTCAGAATTCCAGATCTATGTCATATGTGGATCAATTGAGAGAATGGAGCATACGTAGCCTGGCGAATTGAAGACTTATGGAGGAATTAAGAGGACTGTCATGTGAAAGAAGGATCAGGCTTATTTTATGTGCCTCCACAGGGCAGAATGAGAGCCAGTGGATCAAAATTACAGGGAATTTTTCATTTTATTGCAAGGAGGGGCTTTCCAGTAACTAACTAGAATTGTCCAACAACAGAATGTCCAAAGAAATAGTGAGTTCCTTGTCACTCAATGTTCTCCAACAAAGGAAGGGTGATGTCATAACAGAAGTGTTATAGATCGGATTCTTGCTTTGGATAGGGAATTGGAATAGATTACCTTCAAGGTCTCTTTCTAAGTAAGTTTCTAAGACTCTAGTATATGATTCTGGATATGGCTTCTTGCACAGATGGAGTAGGTTGCTGTCCATGTGGTAGATTCTTTGAGGGACTGAGAAGACCCTAGTATTGTCTCAGAATAGCTCTCCAATGGTTTGATTGTGCCTAAGATTCCATCAATGAAGTTTGATTCTTTTGCTTGGGTATTCTGTGCTCACTCCCACACTGGTTAAATACAACTATACACCATGTGTAAGTAACTCCAGGCCCAATACCAAGATTTTAGGCTTACATAGATCTGTTTTAATCTTGGAGGTGTTCTTTTTGACTCATGATCCCACCTAAGGTTTCTGCTGGGAACATCAGAATCTGACATTTCCTTCCACTCAGAGTTTTCCCTGACAATCAAAATATAGGTTACATCTTTCTCTACAGAAAGAGTAAAAGAAAGGGGCCCCTCTGCTCTCATGGAAGCACTCAGGTTAACAGGACATTGAATACAGAGGAAGCTTTATTTAACCCAATAAAGATTACAATAATAATTATAATTAACATTTATATAGCACTCTAAGGTCTGAAAAGTTCCTTAAAATATTACTGACTTGTTTGATTTTCACAACAGCTTTGTGAGGTAAGTGCTGGTGTCCACTCCATTTTGCAGATGAGGTAACTGGAACTGAGAGAGACGTTAAGCAATTTATTTAGAGTCACAGTTAGTAAATGTCTGAGGTAGAATATGAAACCTGTTTTTTCTGATTCCATTGCAGATAACCTACGTAAAATGCTTTCCAAACCTTATAGAGTTACATAAATGCTAGTTCTTATCCTTATACCATGCTACCTTTAAAATATGAAGTCCTTAACACAGGAAGGACTTGTACTCAAGCCCACAATATGAAAACAAGGTTCCTTCTCTTTCTAGTGGCCTCTACTCTCCCCAAGGACCTATATATATACTAGCAGAGCAGAGCACTGCTCTAGAATTAAAAGTTCCTTATGTGAAAAAATTGCTTGGGAATATGAGTGTTGACTTCTTTCCCCTAGATGTAGATGGTGTCTATAACTTGCAGCAGCTATAGAAAGCAAGACCCAGATCGGTTCTTCCATGTTTTGAATGCGGCAATGGCTGTTCCTTTGAGCTCTTGATTGGTCCTGAAACTCTACTACTTGGTTCAGGAGGTGTGTTCTCAGAATTTCCTTGCTTGTCTAGCAGCTCCTTACTAGCTCCATCCCTTCTTCTAGTCATGGTCAGCACTGGAGACATGTAGTCTCTTCCTCTCCTGGGGTTACAGAGCTTGCTGGAAGGGCTTTGGAGATGTCCAGAAACCACTCTTCTTCAGTGGGTATAGCCTTTCTCCTTCCTGCCTTGTCTATTGGCTCTGGTCCTCTCCTTGGTGCTCTTTGTCTGTCTGTCTTTATGTCTCTGTTTCTGTCTCTCTATGTGTCTGACTCTGTCTCTCTCTCTTTGTCCTTCTTAGTCTCTGTTTCTGCCTCTCTTTTTGTGTTTGTCTCTCAGTCTCTTCCTTAGCTTTCTATGTCTTCTATTTCTGTCTCTCAGACTCTGTCTCTTTTTGTCTCTGTCTCTATTTTTCTCTGCATCTATCTGTCTCCTCCTCTCTGCCATTTTCTCTATCTCTGTCTGTATCTTTTCCTTTCTAAAAGCCAAGCTCAGGTCTGTGACTAGCCTTGACTCTTACAATCATCAGCAAAAGTAGTCTTAACTGGACAATTTACATCTATTGTATGGATATGTTCAATGCCAGAATCAATGCCTCAAGTATGGGTGACAATGAAGACTGTTACACTTTGTTTTGTCCTTGATGGTGTCCTTATTAGTGGGTGGTAGCAAACTCCCAAGATAATGGTTGAGCACATTTTCCTATTTTTGAGAACTAAATGGTTAAAACTCCTCATTCATTTATGACACAATGTGTCAATGAGTTTGTTTGCTTCTTTCTTCAGAAATTGTTTTGACAGAAAAGAGAACTGAGAGAGAACATGAAGGTACTGGACTGCTGAGGTTGGGGGCAAGGGATTACAAAAAAGCAAAAACGGTGAGATTGATATCATTAAAGGCAAACCATCTATTTTACAATTTTGCTGTGAGATAGTCCTGGAATAGACACATATTTAGAAGTCATAGAATAGTTACCTTCCTGAGATCATGGGAAATGAGAATTGGATGTTGAACGAATAGAGCAAGAGTAGATTGGAGAAGAGAAAACTTATGGGAGAACATGAGAGTTGTGTATTTGAAATGTCTTCTGGTAGGCGGGGGTAGACTTGTTCTGCTTGGCCCCAGGAAGCAAAAGAAGAAGCCAGGTAGAAATGGCAGGGAGACAAATTTTGGTTTGATTGAAGAAAAAAATGATCAATAATCAAAGATCTCCCAAGGTAGTATGGACTACCATGGAAAGTAGGAGATTCCTCCTAATTGGAGTTCTTTAAGCAAAGGCCAGATAGCTACTTATTAGGTTTGCTCTCTCTCTCTCTCTCCCTCTCCCTCTCCCTCTCCCTCACCTTCTCCCTCTCTCCCTCTCCTTCTCCCTTTCTCCCTCTCTGCCTCTCCCTCTCTCTCTCTCTCCCTCTCTCCCTCTTCTTCTCCCTCTCCCCCCTCCCCTCCCTCTCTCTCTCTCTTTCTTTCTCTCTCTGTGTCTTTCTCTGTTTGTCTGTCTCTTGTTCTGTTTCTGTAATTTTTTGTCAGATATGTTTGAACTCTTTGGTTCCTGAGAGCTTTTTTAACCCTGAAATACTGAGATTCTATAAGCTGCAGCTATTACTCAGGTGAATAAGAGCTAATAGAAAATGTGTCATTTTAGGAAGCCTGGGGAAGGGTCTAGTCTACAATCTATTTCATGCATTTTGATGGTCTTTTTGCATCCTGGACCATTTTAAAAGTCATCAGCATCTTCATAATTATCATCATCCATTGCTGATCATTCTCTTACTCCCATGACTGTGTGACATTGGACAAGCAATTGCCCTTCTTGAGGCCTCAATTTCTCCTCCATCAAATAAAGGAATATAACTAATTGATCACAAATATCCCTTTCAACTCTAGTGTTTTATCATTCTATTGTTTTCTACTAAGAGCTTCCAAGGCACTATTTTAATTAATGAGACTATGTGGAGGTATTAGACACCATGATTAGCTTTGAGGGACTTATTGACTAGTGGGGAAATAGAACAGGGGGCATAAAAAACAAGATCTAGAAATAAGTGGTGTCAATGGCTAAATGGATGGTGCAAACATTAATGTGAAAAAATGAAGAAGATGGAGAAAGTTGAGTATGAATTAGCCTAAAAGAAGAGATTTTCTAGGGAAAAAAAGATTTGGTAGAAGGAACTTGAAGAAGTAATTGTACTTGATTTCTTGCTCTTGCTTACCATTGTCCAAATCCAGATAAAGCTTTCTATTTCTATCAAAATCCAGCTAATAATTGTCTCCCCTCTCCCATCCTATATCCCTGGTGATCTCTAGGGTCCTTATCTTCAGAAGTTCAAATGACTCCAAGTACTCAGAGCTTACGTACATGTATTTGCTCCCCCACAGGGCTCCAGATCAAAGTTCATCAGTTCAGAGACTTCTCACAACCTTCACCTAAAAGTTCTTGCCTATGGGTGTGATCCAAGGAATGGATAACTAGCCATAATGAAGTACACCATTCTTTCCCTTCAAATCCTTTATCTCTAAAAGTGAATTCTTGGTTAATTGAGCACAAACCTTCATAAGCCAAAAAAGGGGGGTTAGGAGGAGAAGTATGTTAAACAATGGTCACTGATCTATTTATTCCATTCTTGGTTCTGTGGCTAAGCAGTTCTATGTGATCCCGGATAAATTACTTTGTCTCTTTTAGCCTCAGTTTCTTCATATGTAAAATGAAGGGAGTAGTATACTGCTATTATGTCATTTGGGGACTGTCTCTTGCTCCATCAAGGACTGACTATTGGCCATTGACCTCCTTTGTGTAAGGTCCTATCTCTGCAGTCTGAGGATCATATACAATTGATAGTGATTTTTTCCCCATGATGTTATTCCCATTTTCTATTAGTTTTTTATTGGTAACTTGAACATTTGAAACACTGAGAATGCAAAAAAAGGAAAAATCACACAATTCTTACTCTTAAAGAACTTAACAATATAGTAGAGGATAGCATTTTAATACATCAATGAATTTATTATCTCATGGATGCTCATACATCCTACAGGGCAAGGGACTGCACACCATACACTACTTCTCACTCTGTGAGACTCTTGTCTATGTACTTCTATTAATTTTACACAGGGAGTCCCCCCAATATTTTGGGAACTTTAGGTCTTTAAGCATTGAATAGCTATGAATGTGGCATGTGGGCTGCCCATCCCTGTTATTTTTTTTTTTTAAAAAACTATTAATATTTTATTTTTCTTAATTGCATATAAAAACAATTTTAACATTCCTTTTTCCTCATATTTTGAGTTCCAAATTCTCTCCTTCCCTCTCTTTCCCCCTTTTTTGATAAGACAATCAATTTGACATAGCTTATACATGTATCACTTGTTATTTCTATGAGAGCAAACAGCCTCCCTTTCTCATCTTACATCTCCCGGTGGTGATCACAAATCATTGTTGACAATGCTATGCATCGATTTTCACCCATCATTTCTCCAATGCCCTTTGGGAGATCTTCAATAAGATTGCAGCGTTCCCTGACTTGGAGGCAGATAGCATCACCAGAGGAATATGGATATTCAAAAGTTGGGTTTTTATTTCAAATTATATAACTATGATACAAGTTAGAAGGAAGTAACTATGTAGAAGAAGTCAAACACAAGGGGGTGGATGATTTCAGCACAGGATTGTTGTTAGTTGGGGAAAATCAAGGAAGAATTCATAGAGGAATTGGAACTTTATCAATACCTTTAATAAGTTGAGATGTAGGAGGGAACCTGTTTCCAGTATGGAGGATGAATTAGGCAAATGCTGTCCACATAGGCAGGAGAGAGCAGGTAGGGGGCTATGCAAGGTCTTTGGCAAGGGGAGTAAAGTGGTTGGATCTGTGCTTTAGGACTCACTGTGAAGGATAGATTGGAATGAGGAAAGCTTGACTGGTCAGAAGAGGATGGATGTCTCTGAATTATGAGGAAGTTTCAGTGTTTCTTCATTTAATGAGATGTGACTCACAATTTCCAAGCCCCATGTCTAGGTGATTTATGAGATAAAGAAGAGTATTCACTATTGTATTTTCTACTCCATAATGTGCTATGCTTGCCATACTTGTTCTCTAATAAATCCGAGAGATCTATTGGGGCACGTTTTAGAGTGACCATGGGAGGATGGGAGAAAAAAAATAATACTTAAAAAAAGCAGGAAATAGGTCTTTGCTCTTGCAAATAGTTATAGGAATTAGGGACCAACAGTAAATGATGTCGGTGGGGGAAAATAAGCTCCAGGATTGAAGATGATGATGTACAAATTTCTGTTTTTTATAAAGAACCAAGATGACACAGTGGATAGAGTGTTGGACTTGACAGCAGAAAGATGAGTTTAAATCTTGCCTCAGACAATTATTAGATTGTGACCCTGGGCAAGTCACCCAACTTCTGTCTTCCTTAATTTCCTCATCTATGAAATAAAGTTATTTGCACCTATCTCCTAGGATTGTTGTGAGGATAAAATGACATATTTGTAAAGTACTTTGTAGACCCTTAAGTTCTGGGTATTATTATTATCAACAGCATCATCACTATTATTGTGTAAACCCAACCAGTCTGTCTCTTATAACTAATGGGTAATATATTTCTGGAGGGCAGTGTATAATTCTCCTGTCTTGACAGAATACTGAAGTAGAAAGAGAATTGCAAATATTCACCAAGGAAATAAAAATATCCTTCACTAGTGGACTACCAAGCATAGTGGAAAGAGCCAGGGATCTGGAATCAAAGGACTTGAATATTACAGCTCTATTGTTTCTTAGCTGTGAGACTGGGCAAATCACTTAAATTATCTGAGCTTCCATTTCTTTATATAAAACAGCAATGGTTTGAACTAGATTAAGTTTTCACGTAGTTAAAAAGATTGATCTTATGGTTCCAAGTCCTTACCGTGTCACTCAGTAACTATGTGTTTTGTCTCTAAGCCTCAGTTTCCTTATCCACAAAATGGAGCTATCTGCCTTGCCTGCCTCACGGCGTTGTGAAAAGCAAATAAGATGTTGAATTTGGAAGTCCCTGGCTAATTGTAAAGTCTTGCATAAATATAGGTGTGTGTGTGTGTGTGTGTGTGTGTGTGTGGACTAGTACCTTGGTGAATCCATGATCTCTATGATGTGAGAACTGCCTCCAATGAAAGCCATTCATATTTTCTCAGGCTCCATGATTTTTGTTCTTGTTCTCCTATAAATCATTTATCCATAGGCAATCCAAGCAATGTGCTGGAGACCTTTCTTTATCTTCAATCACATCTAATAGATGTACATTTATTGTCTACTACCAGCAAGGAATTGATATGGACAACCAGAACAACAATTCAGTGACAATTTTGAGAATGTGGAGAGGTTGGAAGCTTTCCCAAATCAGCGATCACTAGGAGTAGAGATGCTATTCAGTTTTGATAAATATCTCTTACCATTGTCTAAAAATAAAACCCTGAACAAGAGTCATAGGTCACCACAAATGGTCTCCCATTGGATTTGACAATGAGTAGTTGATACTTTTCATAGAAGTTGCCATCTTTTTGGTTGCTTGTAGCATTTTATGCTCATCCAGAAGGTGCGAGCTGGTGGTACTAAAAGGAATGCCAACATCTCCATGGCAAATAGAAAGAATGAAGAAGGAGAAATGCCAGGAGCACTTCTCTAAGCACCGTGAAATACCAGTGGCTACAACATAAGAGGAATTCAGTTGGGAAGGACTCAGAGGCTGAATGATTTGAGATCAAAACCTTTGTGATTTGGAATTAGGAACAGCACAAGGACTCTTGTTTGTATTTAAAACAAGGACTGTTTGGGGTTCACAATGAAGTAGTACATGTCAACCTTTCCTCTGTGTCATTACGTTAACTACCTCATAGGACAGCACCATGTCCTATCCTCCAGGTCAGCAGGAGGTATTCACGAAGCTATGAAGGGAGTATTCCTTAGGGCAAACCATCCCTGAGATATTCTTTTCCCCTTGGCTCACTCTTCACTATTTGCAGAGTAGCCCACATCCTGCTTTGCCTGGATTGTCTTAGAGTGTAGATTCCATTGGTAGATGTGGGCTCCTCTATGTCCCAGGAGCACTTAGAAGTCTTCTTGTTGGACGACAGAGAAGGAAGTGGCAAATTATATTATTGATTTCAAAGAAGTTTTGCAATTGGAATAATGCCAGATCTTTCAGGGGGCAATCAATCTGACACACCTCTTCTGTTCCCATAGATTAGTGAACTGCCTGTGAGTTAATTTACTTACTTCCTTTTAATAGATTTATTGCAGCAATAGCAAGAAACTGCACCCAAGATCACGCCTCCTCATACCTCGGCGCATATAAATTTCGAAGTGTCTTTATCAGATTGACAGGGACCCAGCAAAATGGGCATCACCAAATTCCTGGGGATATGGCTGTTATGGTGTCAACTTCTATATGCAGGTACTGTGTTACTAATTGTGATATTTGTGTATTTTCCTCCAAAGTCCTACCTAAGTAGGTAGACTTTTAATGTCTTACACCCTAATTATAGACTCTTCATTTCAGGAAGAATTTTGCTACAGATAAAAGCAGCTAGTAGACCTTGGTAATGATTATTTACAAAGTGTCTTCCACACAGCAATTTTTGAACAAGTTGGGGTTTTTTGTTGTTAAATCAGATGAAAGATACTTTTTTCCTCCTTGGAGAACTATAAGCACTTGGAACAAGAGCAGACTAATTGCAGTGTCACTGGATTCATTAAATCATTGTCAAACGATTGTTTGGTCTTGAAAACAACACAGCTGTTAGAAACTTAGGAGGTTGAGGGATATAATATTTTATCTAATGCTTTTTGCATTTGTGACTCAAATGGAAAGGGTCCAGAATTTTTGATCTGATTTAATCTCCATCATACAAGGATGGACAGGACAAATGCCCTTGCTAATTTAATGTTTCTTAAAGACTTGTAACTTGAATTCTGCCTGCAGATATGTCTGTCTTAAAAGTGCTTCATAATTAGAGTACGCATACATAGTTAAGCAGTTTAATGGTTGGAAAGGGAATTGGGAACTCACCCTTGTATCTGCTACACACTTTGCCAGATGGCCCAGAGCTACATTCTCACCTAAATCTGAGTGTCAGATGGAGTAGATGGCTACATTCCTGCAGAGCCAGAGGCAAGCCTGGAGAGTATTGCATTCTATGATTCTTTCCAAAGACAATTTTCACTGGGCTCGCTAACTGAACAAGTACTCAGTCATGTTCTCATTAAATGGGCATATTTTTTTTTGTCAGATTAAAATGTTTCACAAACTTGTATGTTTATAAAGTAAATAATCATTCTTAGTTATCTTCATCTTGAGAGAAAAGATTGTAGGAGGCCTTGGGGGTCATGTTTTACCTGGCAAATTAATTCCATTAAGATGCTAGAAGCAAACAACTTTCCCCACCTCCCACTCCCTAAAGACCAAGTGATAGTCAGTGTGTAACTCATGTGAATAGATAGTGATGCAGTTAAAAAAGGCAGGTATGGTGGATTGAGGCTTGAGAGACAGGTGAAAGTGTGGTTTTCAATATTTGTCATTTCTTCATTGTTGCTCTCCCTGACACATAAAAATCTTCAGCATCAGAAGGCAGCATAGGACCAAGATGCTTTGAGCTCAGGTGATTTGCAGACTCTGCTTTAGTGGTTCTTCACTAGAAGGCACTAGAGGGTCCTTTGCTGTGAATGGAAAACCCAGCAAAGACCAGTCCCTTAGAGAGAGAACTTTCACATGAAACTCTGAAATGAATTTAAGGCCCCAATATTCTTAGACTTGCCATCTAGGGACATTGGTGGTAGGTTGGATAGGCTGAGTATAGGGGAAGTGAAATAGTAAATTCTGAACTCTCCTAATTCTAGAAATTGTTAAACCATCAAAACTATTTGATAATTCATGAAAGCATGAATTCAGGCTTTCCATGATCAAAATAAATTAATTTAGGTATTTATTGATATGAAAGATTTTATGGGAACTCTGTCTATTATTAGCCAGGAGCGAAGTGGGAGTTCATGCCTCTAAGCCCTGTCCATCATCAACTGAACATAGCAGGACAGATTGATTCCTCATTCTTGGATTCAAGATCCTTCTGACTCTTCCAGGCAGCTTAACAATGTAGATTTTTTTTCTTCTTCTTCTTTTTTTTTTGACTACTTGAGTGATGCTGATTAAAGAGAATCTACTGCCTGATGTGTGTTTTTTTTAATCACAATTTTAGAGGCAGAATGACATTTTGGATAGATTACTAGCCTTAGCATTAAGAAAAAGGATTGCATATTGAATCTTCCCCTTAATAACTATATGACCTTGGAAAGGTTCATTTCCTTTTCCAGGTAACATAGAGTCATAAGTAAGATGGAAAGGATTTTAAAGAATATCGCTTTAAAAAAAACCCCAATAAAAATTAACCACACATTTGTCTATTTTTAAGATAAGGAAACTGAGACTTAAATAACAGGTGGCAGACAACAGAATCAAGTCCAGACCTTTTGGCTTCCAGCAAAATACCCTTTTTCACTGTGATACACTACTTTGTAACTTATCAGAAGATTATATTAGAGTTATAGATAATAGAGATGAACTAATGCGACAATCTCACTTAACTTTTTATAGTGACTCTAAACTTCCTAGTAAACCCTTAATAAACTTTAGTTGCTTTGAGTCGAATTTTATAGTTGAGGAAACTGAGGCCCAGAAAAGTAACTTGTCCAAGGTTATCATGATGTAATGGCAGAGGTAGGACTATAATATCGATCTTTTGGCTTCTAGGTCAGTGTCTTTTCTGCTGTCTCTCAATGATCTTGAAAATCCATTCCCATTCAGAGTTTGGAGATTTCTGGGATGAACCATATTCTTCCTTGATTATTTGTGTAGCTCTCTCTACCTCCTAAACCTCTGAAAAATCTTGTACCCCCAAATTTACAGTTTATTAGGGGACTGCACGATGAATGCACATAAGCATAATATAAGGTAAATATAGGCATAATGGATTCTTATGGGGGACAAAGTTAGTAGGGAAATGAGGGAAGACTTTACAACGGAGTTGGAACCTCAGGTAATCCCTGATGGAAGTCAGGTACTCTGAAAGATTGAGAGAGATGAGGAGGGAGAAGATATTCTGAGCAGAAGGGATAGCTCCTGACAGTGCACATGAGGATATCAGATATAATGTCAAGTTCAGAGATACAATAAAAGATCAGATAAAGATCACATATATACTTTTACATTATAACTTCTTAAATACAATCATCTCATGTTGGAAAGACTTTCCATAGCCAGTCTACATGTATAATGAGGGTCACTTCTGAATGTAGAATTTCTGAAACTCAGGGCCTCACATTTATTGTTTCATTGCCAAAAAAAATAGAAGCCCTGTGGCTGATCATCTACTCTGAGGGGGGGAGGTCTATATTTGTTTAATCAAAAGTAACAGTATTTACCATTTTTTGTAGGATATTGAAGGAAGAGAGAGGAGAACATGGATGACAATTTTGCTGTGTTCAAGTTATGTTTAGAGATGTGAATCAGTGGTACTCTCTGTATGTCCAATTAACTCAATGAGCAATTGAGTCAAAGCCATTCTCTTTAGTTCAGAAATCCTGATTTGAGAGGTTGGACCTTCAACAACCTCTAATCAATACAGGCAATTTTAGCTCTTAATAGCTTAATAAATTAACATTAAGACTTTTGGAATACCCTCTGTTTATTTATTTTTCTCCTTAGATAGAGCAAACCATCATCAAGTGCTTGCATCACAATTAGACTGCTGGACTTGAACTCAGGAAGACTCTGAGTTGGAATCTTTTCTTTCTTTTAAAAATTTATTTATTTACATTTAGTTTTCAACATTCATTTCCATAAGATTTTGAGATCCAAATTTTCTCCCCATCTCTCCCCTTTGCCCACGCCAAGATACCATGCATTCTGATTACCCCTTCCCTCAATCTGCCCTTTCTTCTATCACACCCTTCCTTTCTCTTATTCCCATCTTCTATCTTTTCTTGTAGGGCAAGATAGATTTCTCCACCTCATTACTTATATTTCTTATTTCCCAGTTGCATGCAAAAACAATTTTCAACATTCATTCCTAAATCTTTGAGTTCCAACTTCTTTCCTTTCCTCCCTCCCCACACATCCCCATTGTGAAGGCAAGCAATTCAATTAGGCTATACATGTGTAGTTATGCAAAAGACTTCCATAATAGTCATGTTGTGAAAGACTAATTATATTTCCCTCCATCTTATCCTGTCCCTCATTTATTCTATTGTCTCTATTGTCCTTGTCTTTCCCCAAAAGTGTTTACTTCTAATTACTCCCTCCTCCCATTTGCCCTCCCTTCTATCAACCCTCCTATAGCCCACTTATCCCCTTCTCATCTACTTTCCTGTAGTTTAAGATGGATTTTCATACCAAATTGAGTGTGTATGCTATTCCCTCCTTAAGCCAAATGTGAAGAGAGCAAGCTTCACTTTTCCCCTTTCACTTCTCCCTTTTCCCCCTCCATTGAAAAAACTTTTTCTTGCCTCTTTTATGAGACATAATTTGTCTCATTCCACTTTTCTCTTTCTCCTCTTAATATATTCTTCTCTCACCCTTAATTTTATTTTTCTAGATATCATCCTTTCCTATTCAACTCACTCTCTGCCCTCTGTTTATATGTATATAATCCCTCCAACTGCTCAAATACTGAGAAAAGTTTCAAGAGTTACAAATATGATCTTGTAGGAATGTAAACAGTTCAACTTTAGTAAGTACCTTATGATTTCTCTTTCCTACTTACCTTTTCATACTTCTCTTGATTCTTGTGTTTGAGAGTCAAATTTTCTATTCAGCTCTTGACTTTTCATCAACAATGCTTGAAAGTCCTCTATTTCATTGAATGACCACATTTTCCCCTGAAGTATTATACTAAGTTTTGCTGGATAAGTGATTTTTTGTTTTAATCCTAGTTCCTTTGACTTCTGGAATATCACATTCCAAGCCCTTCAATCCCTTAATGTAGAAGCTGCTAGATCTTGTGTTATCCTGATTGTGTTTCCACAATACTCAGATTGTTTCTTTCTGGCTGCTTACATGTTTTCTCCTTGACCTGGGAATGCTGGAATTTGGCTACAATATTCCTAGGAGTTTTTCTTTTCAGATCTCTTTCAGGAGGTGATCAGTGGATTCTTTCAATATTTATTTTACCCTCAGATTCTAGAATAACAGGGCAGTTTTCCTTGATAATTTCATGAAAGATGGTGCCTAGGCTCTTTTTTTCATCATGGCTTTCAGGTAGCCCCATAATTCTCAATTGTCTCTTCTGGATCTATTTTTCAGGTCAGTTATTTTTCCAATTATATAATTCACATTGTCTTCTATTTTTTCATTCTTTTGGTTTTCTTTGTAATTTCTTGGTTTCTCATGAAAGCACTAACTTCCATCTGTTCCATTCTAATTTTTAAAGAACTATTTTCTTCATTGAGCTTTTCCATTTGGAAAATTCTGCTTTTTAAAGCACTTTATCCTCATTGGCTTTTTGGACATCTTCTGCCATTTGGGTTACTCTATTTTTAAAGGTGTTATTTTCTTCAGAATTTTTGGGACTGCTTTAGCAAGCTGTTGACTCACTTTTCATGATTTTCTTACATCCCTCTCATTTCTCTTCTCAATTTTTCCTCCACATCTCTTACTTGATTTTTAAAATATCTTTTGAACTCTTCCATGGCCTGAGATCATTGCAAATTTATTTTGGAGATTTTGGATGAAGAAGCCTTAACTTTGATGTCTTCCTCTAATGGCATGCCTTGTTCTTCTTCATTCGAAAGGATAAAGGAAAACACCTGTTCTCCAAGAAAGTAACTTTCTATAGTCTTATTTTCCCCCCTTTTTGGACATTTTCCCAGTTAGTTACTTGACTTTTGAGTCCTTTGTCAAGTGGAGAGTATACTCTAGGGACCTGTAAGTTCTCAGTTCCTCCAAGGTGGCACAATCAAGGGAGAGAGGTTTACTCCTCTCCTGGCCTGCATTCCAATCTGGGAACAACCACAAACTTTTCTGCCCAGGATCTGCAAGTAGGGTTACCTCTCCACATCCACCTTAAGCTCCACCAAGGCACTATGTTCCTTTTCACCCCAGTGCTTCTACTCAGGGTTGAGATTCAGGTCAGTTGCTTGATTCCACCAGGGTCTTTATGCCGAAGGCTCCAAAAACTGGACACTGTAGTCACTAACCTTTGAAGCTGTATCTGATGTTTGTGGGTTGAGGAATCTGGGAACCACAGCTGCTACCTGGGATTCCGGACCCTGAAATCTGCTCTAGTCCTTTTGCTGCCATGCCTGGGCTGAGCACCATAGGCTGTGCTTCACTCTGAGTCTGGTGCCATGGACCTTTCCTGTCATTCTTCCAGGCTGCAAATCTCTTTCACTCTGTTGTTTTGTGGCTTCTGCTGTTCTAGAATTTGTTTAGTGTAATTTTTACAGGTATTTTATGGGCTTTGGCGGGGAGAGCTACAGCAGGTCCATCCTTCTACTCTGCCATCTTCTGGAATCCTTTCTTAGGCACTTATAGGCTATATGGGACCCAGATGAGGTCACTTGACTTTCTTAATCTCAGTTTTTTTATTTCTTCAGTGGAGATAATAAGATCATCAATCTGAAAGGGTTAAGTGAGTATCAAATGTGACATTCTATGCAAAACACTTTAAAAACTTTAAATTATTATATCACTAAGTATGTAACTATATCACACAAATTAATAATTCCCATTATTACACAAGGCCTCCTAAGGCTGTCACAGTAAGATCTGGACTGTTTTGTAAAAAGGAACCTGGCATTTGTTTCTGACAAGATAATTCCTACTTTAACGTGCTGAAAAATTGGCCTTGATTACCCCAAGGAGGAAAGATAAGAGTAAGGATGATAGTCCATAAACATCACAATTTTTTTCCTTCCTGGAATGGAGATCGCCAGAAAATCTGTCTTTTTGCCCTATGAGTAGGTTTAGAAAATGATATTAGAATGTAGGAGATTCACATGGATCTCAAGATGTTTAATACAATGTTATTTACATGGTCCAATATGCCCCATATCTCAGCTAAAACAGTAGAAGCTTTTGGGTCCAGAAAGCAGCCATTGGGATATCTACAAATTACTGCTTGTTCCAATACTTCAGTGTGCTGTGCTGTCTCAGAACTTGTTATCCATGTGACTGAGTTTGAACCATCTTAAAAAGATATCCCTGACCAAGCAGAAAGAGTAGGGAACAAGTTATTCCTATTCAATTTTCATACTTTCTAAATCCTCATTACTCTTAGAAGAAGTTTATTTCCAGTTAATTTGCAAGTTGTCCAATCCTCTCATTTTAAAGACAAACAGATCCACAGAAGAAAACAAAATGATGGTCACCAAAAAGACTGCGTAAGGAAGTGTTTATCATGCTTGTATTTGGGGGAAGTAGCGAGAAAAATGAGTAGTTACTTTGAGAAAATACCCTGTAATCCTAAGATGAGATTGAATTTAATATTTTCACTTCTAGAAACAAGGACCTTTGCAATTACCACAACCACAGCAACATATGGAACAGGTAATACTTCTTATCTTGCCTTTCCGTTTTTGTGAATCTCTGATGAGTTTTAGTCAAGGAAGAGTTAATATGAAGATGTGAGCATCTTTAAATAGCAATTCCATTTATTCCACACTCTATTATTAAGTGCATCAAATGTTCAAGGTATGTGTTGGCACTGTGGATAGATATATGAAAACAGATACACTCCTGTCTCCCCACATTTGCAGTTTGCTAGGATAGAGATAAGCATCAAATACGGCAAGTGGAGACACAGAACATTAAAGCTGAGGGGATGAGGGAAGATGTGAAGATAGAAATGGTATTTGGGGCAAGCCATGGTGAAAGTCAAGCATTGTAAAAGGAAGAGAAAGATGAAGAGGGAGTGCATTCCATGACAAAGGGACAAGTTACGTGAATGCATGAAGGTATGATATTAAAGTCTTGAGTTTAAGGTCTCGTATCCTTCCATCTACTCTTTTATCTAAGTTTTGAGATATGCTCTCTATATCCTCAATGATATCTGTGGAAAAATCAGGTTGTGAAGAAATTCATCCTCAATATCTCCTTAATTCATTGGGTTCATCTTGAAATCAAGACTTTTCACTTCTGAGTACCCTGATAAGGAGAGGGACCTTCAGTCACTACTACTTATAAACAGTGAAATATATTTACTTTTGCATTTATGTAACGTGCAGCCAGAGTTAGATCTCATACTTGGCATTATGGTGTATTTTGGAGAATATTTTGAGAGAGTCTTAGATTCCAAATTAAACCTTTTCCTCTACTCCAACCCATAGTATCCTTCATTTGTTGAAACTGGTGCTTCTGGATCCTGATATGGGAAGAACCCAGGGGATAAACCATGAGAGATTGAGGGTAGTCATATCAGAGGATTCACTGCCACCTCCTATCTCCCAGTAGGGACAGGTCTGTCTTGGGAAGGTCCTTGTTACATGAGGTCTTTATGCTCATATAGAATATGGGATGAGGGTGCAGAGTAGACTCTGTTGCCTGATGCTATGTGCTGCGGCAAGCACAATCCAGCAGGTCCAGGGTGGTTACAGGGCTCACAGAGCAAGGATGAAAAGACAGGTGGGACACAGCAGTCTGAACAAGGTGAGTTTGTTCTAGACACACTGAGCCAACAAATTAGGGGTTCGTGGTGCTTAAATAGTAAAAAACCATAGGGGTAGCAATTGAGGCATGAAACAGAAGAGATTGTGATAAGTAGAAAGGGAGGCCTCAAGGCCTCTTTATCAGAATGTTATCCTGTATAGCAGGGGCCCTGATTCCTGCCTGGAACTTCAACACCCGAATTCAAGGACATGCACCTGAGAACAATATAGCACTTAACTTCTCAAGTCAACTACTCTCCTTTGGAGGAGGGGAATTCTTGATAAGGGGCTCTTTCAAACGCCTCAAGGTTCTCTACAACTATATGCATAGATGTAGGAATGAATTCCCATGTATGAATGTGGGAGATATAATGGAAGGTGAAGATTCTTTTTTTTAAAACTAATTTATTTAACTTTTAACATTCATTTTCACAAAATTTTGGGTTCCAAATTTTCTCCCCATTTCTCCCCTCCCCCACCCCAAAACACCGAGCATTCTCATTGCCCCTATCACCAATCTGCCCTCTCTTCTATCATCCCTCCCTTCCCTTGTCCCCATCTTCTCTATTGTCCTGTAGGGCCAGATAACTTTCTATACCCCTTTACCTGTATTCCTTATTTCCTAGTAGCAAGAACAGTACTCGACAGTTGTTCCTAAAACTTTGAGTTCCAACTTCTCCTCATCCCTCCCTCCCCACCCATTCCCCATGGAAGGCAAACAATTCAATATAGGGCATATCTGTGTAGCTTTGCAAATGACTTCCATAATAGTCATGTTGTGTAAGGCTAACTATATTTCCCTCCATCCTATCCTGCCCCCCATTGCTTCTATTCTCTCTTTTGATCCTGTCCCTCCCCATGAGTGTTGACTTCAAATTGCTCCCTCTTCCCACTGCCCTCCCCTCCATCATCCCCCCACCCCTCCTCTCCCCTCCTCCCCCACTTTCCTGTATTGTAAGATAGGTTTTCATACCAAAATGAGTGTGCATTTTATTCCTTCCTTTAGCGGAATGTGATGAGAGTAAACTTCATGTTTTTCTCTCACCTCCCTTCTTTTTCCCTCCACTAAAAAAGTCTTTTGCTTACCTCTTTTATGAGAGATAATTTGCCCCATTCCATTTCTCCCTTTCTCCTCCCAATATATTTCTCTCACAGATTGTTTTCATTTTTTTAAGATATGATCCCATCCTGTTCAATTCACTCTGTGCTCTCTGTCTCTCTGTTTGGAAATCAAAATTCTGGTATTGTTGCCATAATGTTAAGTAGGATAAAGAAGTGAATTTTAAGATTGGCATTTCTACAGTCTATTGAGCTTCTGACTAGGAAAAGTAAATGGGAGTTCCAAGTAACTAAGGAAGGAGTAGTATCTTTTGTACATGGTAGAGTCATTATTATATCAGAAAAAATATATATATGTATATACACCTATATACATATATATACATATATAAGTGAAAATATCCTTATTTTTCTGTTCTTTTGCACTGAGCTATAACTAAAAGACAGTCCCTTCTCACCAATCTCAGTTCCTTCTGAGCTTTATGATTTATGCTATGTCTATCCCTCATCCCTTGGTGTCCTGGGAGAATTGAGTTCTTCTTCCTTCCTCTGACATGTGTCTATAAAATGGGACCACGTCTGATTTGATGTTTTCTGTTTTATAGAGGGATTTACAAGTCAATTCAACACTGGTAAGTCTCAGTTCTTTTTTTATCAATATCCCGGATTTCTATGTGAAAAATGTATTTTTTAGTGCTGTAGAGAGACGGGCCTTTTTTCTTCTGTAGTGCCATGTACGAGATGAACAGAGATACCATTAAGAAACTTTATTTTAATTTTATTCTCCAAATACTTTTTCCATCAGACTGACCCTTCCTGGGTGCTGTGATAGATCTGAGATTTTGTCCTATGGGTCAAGTTCCTTTATGGCTCCAATTATTCTGAATTAGCATTTACTCTTTTGATTTTTTTAACTTTAAAAGTAGTACCAAAGAAAGTGCTGCATATAAAAAGTGATCATGTCTGCTCTTTATTTTGAAACTGTCATGCCATAGCTAGATTGTTTTTTCTAGCCAATTATCTGAGACAAGATTAATCTCTCCTCTGCAGTTTACAATCCTAACCTCTATTGCCTTTGTCTCTTCTCATCTTCTGTTATCTCTTCCTCTCTTTTCTCCTCCCACTTCCTTCCTTTCTTTTGAATTTAAGAAATCTTGCATTACTTCCACTGTTTTGTTTTTTAAGCTATCATATTAATCTAATTGAATAGTCACAGTGGTTTCTGCCTGTTGTTCAAAATTTCTTACATGAATACATGCGTTTTTCAGGTACAGTCTTCTGTTTAAGGTTTCATATTCTTTCATCTATCCTTTTATCTCAGTTTTGAGATGTCTTCTCTATGTCCACAATGATGTTTGCGGATGAATCATCTTGCAAAGAGATTCTTCCTCAATATCTCCTTAATTCATAGGGTTTATTGTGAAATCCAGGATTTTCACTTCTGATAAGATGTTCACTAATGAATAGTGAGATATATTTACTTGTTGCATTTATGTAATATGTGGTCACCATTAAGCCTCATACTTAGCATGACAGGATATTTTGGAAACTATTTTGAGAGATTCTCAGTTTCCAAATTATCCTTTCCTCTATTCCAACCCAAGTTTTCCTTCATTTGTTGAAATTGGTGCTTCTGAACCCTGATGTGGGAAGAACCTAGGGGATAAAACATTAGAGATCTGAGGGCTCACTGTCATCTCCTATCTCTCAGTAGCCATGGTTCTCTTGAGAAGTTCCTTGTTGGGTCTTTCAGCTTATATAGTATATGTGATGATGGTGCAGAGAAGATTCTATTCCCTGATGCTATATGTGTGGATGTAGGTATGGATTCTCATATGAGAATGTGGGAGATGTAATGGAAGCTGAAGATTCTTCAACATAAAATCAACTACATCACACAAGAGTCCCCATGTTTCCTTACCTGCTGATGGGGCTTTTTTTCACTCCACAAAATCATCACTGGAACAACCACACACTGCCCCTTGTTCCATTTTCCCCAGTATCAGCCAATGTGTTATGTTCTAGAACCTGTTGTAGGACTGAATTTGGATCATTGTGCTAGTCTGAGCTTGGCCAAAAGGGCAAAATATGAACCAAAGAATCCTTTTGTACTTTTTCTACACTGAAAATTTCATAGTCCCTTGAGGTGGTAGATGAATTCTGTTATGAAACTAAGGTTGGGAATTATTCTGAATGTGGACAGGTCATAGCTATTGTATGCCAAAGAAACAGGAGGTCTAAACAATGTCCAAATTTTAAGCATCTTTCCAGAGAAAGCTGTTTCATTATTTTCAGGAGGACAGTAGTACTTTCTGCTTGCTCCTTCCTTCCTTTTTCTTTTTGCATTCGTTCCTTTCTGCCATCTTCCACTTATCTCTCTTTCCTTTGTTCCCTTTTATCCTTCCCTTCCTCCTGTTTTACACTCTTTTCTCCTTTCCCCTTTCCATTACTTTGCTTTGATATCTTCTCCATTCCTTTGTCCAAGAACATATTATTGAACCTTGCATGAGCTTAACTTTTTAAAGAAATACCTTTAATTCCAATTTATCTCCAACTTGTCCAATTCTCTCATTTTAAAAACAAACAGACCCACGGGAGGTGACAAAATGATGCTCCCCTAAAAGACTGTTTAAGAACACCTTCCTCATGCCCATATTTGTATTGTTTAGTGAGAATGTGCACAGGTGAAAGGCAAAGAAAGATGAAAATGGAGTAAATTCCATGAGAAAGGGACAACTCACATCAATGCATGCAGGTTTGAGATAAAATCTTGAGTTTTAGGTCTCATATTCTTTCATCTATCTTTTTACCTCAATTTGGAGATATGTTCTCTATGTTCACAATGATATCTCTGGATAAATCATGTTGTGAAGAAATTCTTCTGCAATATCTCCTTAATTCATAGAGTTTATCTTGAAACCAAGGCTTTTCACTTCTATGTACCCTGATAAGAGAGGCACCTTCAGTAAGTAATACTAATGAATAGTGAAATATATTTACTTTTTGCCTTTAAGCAATGTGCCATCACAGTTATATCTAGTACTTGGCATGATGGTATATTTTGGAGAATACTTTGAGAGACTCTCATTTTCCAAATTAAATCCTTTGCTCTACTCCAACCCAAACTTTCCTTCTTTTGCGAAACTGGTGCTTCTGCACCCTGATGTGGGAAGAGCCTAGGGAATAAAGCATTAGAGATCAGAGGCTTCACTGCCACCTCACATCTCTCAGTAGCTATGGCTGTCTTGACAAGGTCCTTATTATATGGGGTCTTTGAATTCATATAGAATAGGGGATGAGGGTACAGAGTAGCATCTGTTCCTTAATGCTATGTGTGTAGATCTAAGTATGAATTCTCATGTGTGAATGTGGCAGATGTAATGGAAGCTGAAGATTCTTCAACGCAATGTCAACTGCATGGCTCAAGATTTCCCATGTTTCCTTATCTGCTGATGAGACTTTTTTGACTCCAGAAAGGCATTGCTGGAATAATCACAAATTGCCCCTTGTTCCACTTTCCCTGGTATCAGCCATTGTATAATGTTCTAGAGCCTGTTGTAGGACTGAGTTTGCACCATGTTGTTAGTATGACCTTGGCCAAGGAGTCAGAGTGTGGACCAAGGAATCCTTTTGTATTTTTTCTACACTACAAATTTCATTGTCCCTGGATGTGGTGGATGAATTCTTTTATCATAGTAAGATTAAGAATTCTTCTGAATGTGGACAGGTCATTTCCATTTTATGCCAAAGAAACAAGAGGTCTAAATTACCTCCAAATGTTATGCATCTTTCAAGAGACAGCTATTTCATCATTTTCAGGAGGAAAATAGTACTTTCTACTTGCTCCTTCCTTCCCTTTTCTTTTTGCTTTCTTTCCTTTCTGCCATATTCCACTCCTCTCTCCTTCCTTTCTTCCCTTTTATCCTTCCCTTCCTCCTTTTTTACACTCTTTTTCCTTTTCCCCATTTTCCATTCTTCATATAGCTTCTTTACAGGCTAACCAGATAAATTCTTTAAAAAAGATTTGGTCATATCCATAAGTTGCAGTGCTGACAGCCCAAAGACATAACCCTGAACAAATGATCATTTTAGTAGTTGATTTTGTTATAGAAAAGAAATTCTTCTCATTACAGTGCTACAGGAGGCAGAGATGTGCAGAGAATGTTTGGCAATCAAAATTCTGGTATTGTCGCCATAATGTTAAGTAGGATAAAGAAGTGAATTTTAAGATTGGCATTTCTACAGTCTATTGAGCTTCTGACTAGGAAAAGTAAATGGGAGTTCCAAGTAACTAAGGAAGGAGTAGTATCTTTTGTACATGGTAGAGTCATTATTATATCAGAAAAAATATATATATGTATATACACATATATACATATATATATACAAGTGAAAATATCCTTATTTTTCTGTTCTTTTGCACTGAGCTATAACTAAAAGACAGTCCCTTCTCACCAATCTCATTTCCTTCTGAGCTTTATGATTTATGCTATGTCTATCCCTCATCCCTTGGTGTCCTGGGAGAATTGAGTTCTTCCTCCTACCTCTGACATGTGTCTATAAAATGGGACCACGTCTGATTTGATGTTTTCTCTTTTGTAGAGGGATTTACAAGTCAATTCAACACTGGTAAGTCTCAGTTCTTTTTTTATCAATATCCCGGATTTCTATGTGAAAAATGTATTTTTTAGTGCTGTAGAGAGACGGGCCTTTTTTCTTCTGTAGTGCCATGTACGAGATGAACAGAGATACCATTAAGAAACTTTATTTTAGTTTTATTCTCCAAATACTTTTTCCATCAGACTGACCCTTCCTGGGTGCTGTGATAGATCTGAGATTTTGTCCTATGGGTCAAGTTCCTTTATGGCTCCAATTGTTCTGAATTAGCATTTACTCTTTTGATTTTTTTAACTTTAAAAGTAGTACCAAAGAAAGTGCTGCATATAAAAAGTGATCATGTCTGCTCTTTATTTTGAAACTGTCATGCCATAGCTAGATTGTTTTTTCTAGCCAATTATCTGAGACAAGATTAATCTCTCCTCTGCAGTTTACAATCCTAACCTCTATTGCCTTTGTCTCTTCTCATCTTCTGTTATCTCTTCCTCTCTTTTCTCCTCCCACTTCCTTCCTTTCTTTTGAATTTAAGAAATCTTGCATTACTTCCACTGTTTTGTTTTTTAAGCTATCATATTAATCTGATTGAATAGTCACAGTGATTTCTGCCTGTTGTTCAAAATTTCTTATCTCATAATTTACAATAACAGATTCTTTTTAATTTCTTTCCTTTCCCTTGCCTTGTTCCTTTTTTTCCTTCCCTTCCTTTACCCCATTATTTCTTCCCTTTTCCCCTTCTTATTATTTTACTTTGTTATCTCTTCCATTCCTTTCCCTAAGAACATGTTACTGAACCTTGGTCTTAACTTATTAAATGCCTGAAATTCCAGTTTGTCTCCAGCTTGTCCAATCCTCTCATTTTAAAAACAGATGCACAGAAGGTGACAAAATGATGCTCTTCTAAAAGACTGTGTAAGGAAGTTTTCCTCATGCCCATATTTGTGTTATTTAGTGAAAAAATACACAAGTACTTTCAGGGAATATCGCCTAATCCAGAGATGTGATTGAGTTTGATCTTTTCAGCTCCAGGCACAACAGCCTTTGAAACCACTGAAGCACCTGGAACCACAGCAGCATTTGGGACAGGTAATGCTTCTTATCTTGCCTTTCCTTTTTTTTGAATCTCTGATGAGTGTTATTCGGATAAGAGTTGATATGAAGATGTGAGCATCTTTAAATAACAATTTCATTTTTTTCACTATTATTTTTTTAAAAAGTGTTCATTACACAAGTTGCTAGTGGGTAGGGTGAACAAATATAATAAAAATGACAATTCTACCTAAAATAATTTGCTTCTTTAGTGACATACCAATAAAACTACCAGAGAATTATTTTCCAGAGGTGAAAAAATAATATCAAAATTCATCTGGAAGATCCAAATGTCTAGAATATCAAAGGAACTAATGAAAAGAAATTCAAGGAAAGATGGCCTAGATCTACCATATCTGAAATTGTATTAAAAAGCAGCAATCATCAAAACTACTTGGTATTGACTAAAAAACAGAAGGGTAAAACAGTGAAATATGTGGGGTACTCAAAACACAATAGTTAAAGAATATAGCAATCTACTGTTTGATAAACCCAAGGACCCCAACTCGTGGGATAAGAAATCATTGTTTGAGAAAAACTGCTGGGAAAATTGGATAACAATGTGATGGAAACTGAGCACAGATCAATGTTGAACACTGTACACAGGAATAAAATCCAAATAGATACAAGATCTAGGTATAAAGAGTGATACTATCAACAAATTAGAAGAGCAAGGAGTAGCGTATTTGTCAGTTTTATGGAGAATTAGGAAAGTTATGACCAAACAAGAGATAGTGTACATTATGAAGTGTAAAATGAGTAATTTTGATTATGTTAAATTGACAAGTTTTTGATTAAACAAACCCCAGTGCAGCCAAGATTAGGACAGAAGCAGAAAACTGGGAAGGAATTTTTGCAATTAGTGTCAGTGATAAAGGTCTCATTTCTAAAATACACAAAAGACTTATTCAAATGTAGAATAATACAAGTCATTCCCCAATTGATAAGTGGTCAAAAAATATGAAAAGGGAGTTTTCAGAGGAAGAAATCAAAGTTATCTATAATCATATGAAAAAATATTCTAAGTCACTATTGATTAGAGAAATGCAAATCAAAACAGCTCTGAGGTACCACATCGCACCTATCAGATTGGCTAACTTGACAAAACAGAAAGATGATAAATGTTGGAGAAGATGTGGGAGAGTTGGAACCCTAATTCATTGTTGGTGGAACTGTGAACTGATCCAGCCATTCTGGAGGGCAATTTGGAACTATTCCCAAAGGGCTATAAAAATGTGCATACTCTTTTACCCAGCAATATCGCTTCTGGGACTGTATCCCAAGGAGATCATAGAAATGGGAAAGGGTCCCACATGAGTAAAAATATTTATAGGAGCTCTCTTTGTGGTGGCCAAAAACTGGACATCAAGGAGATGCCCATCAATTGGGGAATGGCTGAACAAGTTGTGGTATATGAATATAATTAATGGAACACTACTGTGTTATAAGAAACGATGAACAGGAAGACTTCAGAGAGACCTGGATTGACTTATATGAACTGATACTGAGTGAAAGGGGCAGAACCAGGAGAACTTTGTACACAGCAATAACCAAAGTGTGTGAGGAATTTTTTCTGGTAGACTCAATATTCCATTATAATGCATGGACTTAAAATATTTCCAGTGGACTCTTGAGGCAAAATACTTTCCACATACAGAGAGAAAACTATGGAATTGGATTGCAGATAGAAACAGACTGTTTTCTTTTGTATTATGTTTCTTTTTGTTTTACGGGTTGTCCCACTCATTTTACTTCTTCTATGCAACATGCATTTAATAGGAATGTACATGTAGAGCCTACACAATTGTACATCATCTCAGGGAGGAATTGGGGAGGGAACGTGAAGTGGGGAGGGAAGGTGGAGTGAGGGGGAGTTGAACACTGAAAACAAATAAAATAATTTAATTAAAGAAAAGAACTTGATTGCCAATAATAAAAAAAGAAGTCAAGTGACTTGCTGAGGGTCACACAGCTGGTAAATGTCTGAAGCCCAATTTGTACTTGGGTCTTCCTAACTCCAGACCTAAAGTTCTATCCATGTTACCACTGAGTTACCTCACAGAGGCATAAAGAATTAAAAGATAGCTTTCACTCTGAGTGAAGGAACAGAAAAGTAATTTTAAAAGTCTTGGATATGATCAACTAAAATAACTTAATCCAAAAGTTGTTTTACATGCATTTTAAAATGAATTGTATTGTGTTACACTTTGAATTTCAAAAAATAAAATGGCATTTTTTTTGTCAAAAAGAAATTTGTTTTCACTTTTCTACAATCACTTCCGTAAGTCTTAGTTCTTCTCTCCTTCTCTCCTTCCTCCTTCC